>NC_133124.1:11636667-11967500 GCF_048418815.1 Hemitrygon akajei | reverse complement strand
ATGACATTACCTTATTACAAGCCCATTCCAGCTGTCTTTGCAATCTCAACCCCACATCCAGGCTCCAGTCTGGAGGCCCACAATATATGATTCTGATAATGTTTCTTTTACCCTTGCAATTTCTTAACTCCACCCATAAAGATTCAACATTCTCTGACCCTTTGTCAGAGATGTAATTCCATCTCCTACCAACAGAGCCACACCACCACCTATGCCTTCCTGCAGGTCCTTTCAATACAAAGTATATCCTTTCATATTAAGCTCCCAACTATGACCTTCTTTCAGCCACAACTCAGTAAAGCCCACAACGTCATACCGACCAATCTCTAATTGTGCCACGAGTTCATCCACCTTATTCCGAATACTAAGTGTATTTAAATACAGCACCTTCAGCCCTGCATTCTTTGCCCTTTTGAATGTTGCCTCTGTGGTACAATTTAACTCTTTGCTCTGTCTGTATTTGTCATTGGTTTGTCCTTCTTCACGTTCATATTACACTCATCATCTACTTGTAAACCTGCTGGCTCGTTCTCAGCTCTATCCTACTGGTTCCCATCCCCCTGTCTTATTAGTTTGTACCACTTCCAACAGCTTTACTAAACCTGCCTGCAAGGATATTGGCCCCCTAAGGAGTTAATTGCAACCCATCCCATTTGTATAGACCACACCTGCCCAAGAAGAGGTCCCAATTATCCAGAAATCTGAATCCCTGTACCTGCTCCAATTCTTCAGCCTCAAATTTAGCTGCCCCTCATTCTATTCCGATCCTCACTGTTGCATGGCACAGCCAGCAATCCCAAGATTACTACCCTTTGGGTCCTTCTTCCCAATTTCCTTCCTCACTCCGGGTGCTCTGTTTTCAGGATCACCTCCCTTTTTCTACCTATGTCATTGGAACCAATATGTACCACGGCTTCTGGCTGCTCCCCCTCCCTTTTCAGGATATTGTGAACACGTTCAAAAAAAGACCCTGAAGGCAAACTGTGTCTTTTTTGCATCTACAGGACCACCTATCTGTCCCCCTAACTACGAGTCCCTTCTTACTGCTGCTATCCCTACCCTTCTGAGCCACAGGGTCAGACTCAGTGCCAGAGGCATGGCTACTGTTGCTTCTCCTGGATAGGTTGTCCACCTCAACAGTACTCAAAAAGGAATACTCATTGTTGAGTGGAATGGCCATGGTGGTGCCTCCACTATCTAACATTTTTCCCTTCCTTCTCTTGACAGTCACCCATTTATCTGTCTCCTGTAGCCTTGGGGTGACTACCTCCCTGTATCTCCTGTCTGTCACTGCTTCACTTTCCCTAACAAGCCAAAGGTCATTGAGCTGCAGCTCTAGTTTCTTAACACATTCTCTAAACAGCTGCATCTTGATGCACCTGGTGCTGATGTGGCCATCGGGGAGGCTGGTAGTCTCTTGGAAATCTCACATCAGACACCCAGAACAGAACACTCGTCCTGCAGACATACCCCTTATTCTTCCGAGAGTTAAATAAGAAAAAGAAATAAGAAATAAACTTACTTACTTACCTCGCCTCCGCCTGTGGAGCCAGAGCCTTACCACTCTGACTCAGACGTCTCCCATGATGACTGCTATGCTAGATGGTACCTCTCTTTTATGGAGACTGGGTTTTTCAAGCTACCCTCCGGACCTGCACGGGAACACTTCTACCACATCTGCGCTGCTGTCTGATCAAAGAGTCCCGCTGAAGCCTGACTGCTTTTTTTAAGCTTTGACCCTTACCTGCGTGGGAATGCTTCTGCTGCTTCTGAGCCGCTGTCCAATCAGGATGTGCTGAATGTTACATGGTGGGCAACAATGAATATAGAATTGAGCCAGGTTTTATAAACAAACATAAACATTTATTAAACTCTGCTCAACAAAAGTGAAAAGTAAACAAACGACTAACTTAACCGCAAGTTAACTGCTATACGGCAATTTAACAGACAGCCAAACTCTGGAATAGTTCTTAAAGTCATGAATTCAAACACAGTCTTAAAGTGGTAAATTCGAACACAGTCTTAAAGTGGTAAATTCAAAAGTCCAAGTGATTTATACAGTCAGTAAGGAGAGACTTCCCTGAAAACTGATTTCTTCAAAGACGTGATGTTACTGCTGATCCCAGCCGAGAAGTGCCTTGTCCAAAGGATTTATGATGAAGGAAATAAAACAGCTTAAAGGAACTGACCTTTATGCAGGAGGGTGAACACTGCACAAACCTTCCTGATCTTGCAGGGATTATCTCAGATTCAGGCCACTATTCCTGAACGAAGATTCAGTAAGGTCAATCCTTTATAAAACTGCCAAACGACACCAACTTTACTCAATCCTTCGGGTTCCCGTACTTTGGTAAGGTCCTCACTCTCCAACTCGACTGTAGAGGTAAAATAAAGGTGCAACAAACAAAACTGGCAGCGACTGGCGAAACTGCTGGCAATAACCTTTGCACCTTAAAATAGAAAGTAAAACTCCACTTTAAAATGAAAGTGCTTCATGAAATACGCAGCAAAACTAACTAACTGCGTGACAACAGGGGTTTCCCCTTATATACCTGTTGGAATATGCCATCACGTGACCTCACACTGGCGGGAAAATTACATCACTCCACCATCACAAGACAATTACATCATGCTCACAAGATACTCAATGACATCATGGTCATAAGACAGTCACGAGATACCCACAGGGTATGTAACATGAAACTAGATAGGGTTCAAAGGAGGTTAATGAAAGTAATTCCAGGATTGAACGGCTTGTCATATCAAGAGCATTTGATGGCTCTAGGTCTGCTTTCACCAGAATTGAGAAGAATGAGGGGTGACCTAAATGAAGCCTATTGATTGGGGAAAGGCCTTGATAGAGTGGATGTGAAGAGGATGTTTCCTATGGTGGCAGAGTCAAAGGCAAGAGGACACAGCCTCAGAATTGGGGGGCAACCTTTTAGAATGGAGCTGAGGAGGAATTTATTTAGTGGTGTATCTGTGAAATTCGTTGACATGGGCAGCTGCGCTGGCCTTTATGTGTATATAACACTTACCCAACACGCTGGTATATGTCTAGGGGAAAAGGAGATCCAGCCACTCACCAACCCCACCTCCCGTACACGCAGGTGCTGTGAGAATCAAGTTTATGCCGCACGTACACACACAATATCAAACTCACACCAAATACCGTTATGGAATACACTTTAAAGATTTTACTAAAACTAAAAGAGTACTATGCAATACAATATATATGAAGGAAAAGAAAATAAAGTAAAAGGCGCCAACTTATCAAAGTTCAGTCAGTTTAGTGCACATCGTTGGAGCTCAACCATCGAACCATTCGACCCCTCGTCGCTTGCCTCTGACCTCCACTTCCTCGCACCTGAGACCACCCCTGGTGGTTGACTGAGCAGTGCAGCGCACGTCCACCTTCCTCGGCGTCTCCTTCCCGTCTCCCCTGAAAAGACCGCGAAACCCCCAAGCTCCCAGCCTCACAAGACAAAATAACATTCCCCATTGGTTAAAAAATGAATACAATCCCCATATCAGCAAGTCCAAAGCTAAACAACTGCGAGAGAAAACACTTATCAAACATAAAAGCATTCCTACTCTAGCAAACCAAAGAAGCCATTTTGATTAACATACACAGTACATTGTACATATATTTAAGGTAGAGGTTGATAGATTCTTGAATGGTCAGGGCATGAAGGGATATGAGGGGAAGGCAGGAGAATGGAGTAAAGAGGGAACATTTATCAGCCATGATGAAATGGCAAAGCAGACTTGATGGGCTAAATGGCCTAATTCTGCTCCTATATCTAATGGTATTATGGTAACCATTTGCTGTTAGCCGACCACCAAGTCCCCAGCTTGGTGTCAACAAAACAACTGAAGCCATGGAGTGAGAACCAAAACCAGATTGCTGACTACAGCAGTTAAGGCAGAATATGGCTAATATTAGATTCTTTGCAGTGTGGAGGAACAGAGGGATCTTGGGTACATGTCCATAGATCTCTCAAAGTTGTCGTGCAAGTCAACAGAGTGATTAAGAAGACATGGTGAGTTGATCTTCCAGAGAACTGAGCTTCAGAGCTGCGAGATAATGTTGCAGCTCTTTTTTTTATTCCATTTTTAAAGATAATTACATGAAATAGAATAGTAGAATAATGATATATATATCAGCCCTCCCCCTCCCCTTAACCCTCCCCCCTTTAACATCCCTATCTAAAAAGAAAAAAAAAGAAAAAAAGAAAGAAAGAAGAAAGAAAGAATGCCTGGATATCGGAAGATCCCCACATGCTCCATGGAATTCAAAATAACTTTAATATATATATTTATTTTTCTCCAGATGACTAATAACTTTATCTTTGGAGCACCTATATATTTAATCCTATCTTTTGTAAGTAAGGGCGCCAAATTTTCAGAAATATGTCATATTTATCTCTTAAATTATAAGTAATTTTTTCAAGTGGAATGCAGCTATATATTTCATTATTCCAATGGTCCATAGTTAAGTATGAATCTGATTTCCAAGTAACTGCAGTAGTCTTTTTGGCTACTGCCAAAGCAATTTTTATAAATTCTTTCTGATATTTGTTGAACTTGAGTTTTGGTTTTATCTCTTCAATATCACCTAATAAAAATAATATTGGGTTATGTGGAAGCTGTATTCCGATAATTTGTTCCAATAAGACTCTTAAATTTATCCAAAAAGGTTGAATTTTGGCACAAGACCAAGTAGAATGTAAAAAAGTACCAATATCTTGATGACATCGAAAACATCGATCAGATAAATTTGGATTTAATCTATTTATTTTTTGTGGTGTAATATATAGTTGATGTAAAAAATTATATTGTACTAATCTAAGTCGGACATTTATTGTATTTGTCATACTGTCAAGACATAGTCTTGACCAATTTGTTTCATCAATTTTAATATTCAAATCAGTTTCCCATTTTTGTCTTGACTTATGGATTCCTGGTTTAATTGTCTGTTTTTGAATCAAATTATACATACAAGATGTAAAATATTTAATTTTTCCTTTTTGAATTAAAGTTTCCATTTCATTAGGTTTTGGCATTAATATTGTATGACCCAGTTTATCTCTTAAATAGCTCTTTAATTAAAAATAACAGAAAAGTGTTATTTGATATTTTATACTTATTCTTTAATTGATCAAATGACATCAATATACCTCCTTCAAAACAATCTCCTATATATCTAATCCCTTTCTGAAACCAGTTATATAAAAGTTGATTATCCATTGTAAAAGGAATGAGTCTATTTTGAATTAAAGGTCTCTTTGCTAAAAAAGATTTTTTTTAATCTCATCATCAACATTTATCTTATTCCATAAATCAATCAAATGTTTTAATATAGGGGATTATTTCTTTTCCCATATCCATTTAGATTCCCATTTATATATAAAATCTTCTGGTATATTTTCTCCTATCTTATCTAACTCTATTCTAATCCATGCAGGTTTATCTTGATCAAAAAAAGATGCAATAAATCTAAGTTGATTTGCTTTATAATAATTCTTAAAATTTGGGAGTTGTAACCCTCCTAGGTCAAATTTACATGTCAATTTTTCCAACGATATTCTTGACATCTTACCTTTCCAAAGAAACTTCCTCATACCTTTATTCAGCTCTTGAAAAAATTTCTGCGGCAGTTGTATTGGTAGTGTTTGGAATAAATACTGTAATCTAGGAAATATATTCACTTTTACAGCATTGGCTCTACCTACTAATTGTTGCAGCTCTATAAAACTCTAGATAGACCACACTTGGAATATCATGTTCATTTCTGGAGAAGAGTTTCTCAGGGTTGTCAGGGTTGTGAATAGTTCATTGGATCAGCTGGGGAATCTGGGATGGTTCTCTTTGTTTCTTAGGAGTTTGCCTATATTGGGCATACCATCTAAAACTTTGACACACTTCTATAGATGAACAGTGGAGAGTATCCTGGCTGATGGATCATGGCTTGGTATGGAAATATTAATGCCCAAGAACCGAAGAGCCTAACACAAAGTAGTAGATACAGCCCAGTCCATCACAGGAAAAGCCCACCCCACTATTACGCACTGCCACTAGAAAGCAGCACCTATCATCAAGAACCCACACCATCTGTTTTCACTGCTGTCATCAGGCAGGAAGTACAGGAGCCTTTGGTCCCACACCACCACGTTCAGGAAAAGTTATTACCTTACTACCATCAACCAGTGTGGATAACTCCACTCACATCAACATGGAACTGATTCCACAACCTACAGGCTCACTTTCAGGATCTCTACAACTCACGCCCTCAGTATTATTTATTTATTTATTTATCTATCTGTCTATCTTTTATTTATTTATTTAATTTGTCTAACTACGTATTTATTCATTTGCATTCATTTATTAATTGATTGATTGAATATTGATATTTTATTTATATTTGTCTTCATTTGCATAGCGGCACTAGTTAGTCTTTGTGCGCAGTTTTTCATTGATTCTATTGTATTCCTTTGTTCTACTGTGAATGCCTGCAAGAAACTGAATCTCAGGGTTGTATGGCCACATACACATTCTTTGATAATAAATTTACTTTGAACTTTGAATTTCTGTTCTATTTTTTGTTGTCTCTAAGTGTGTGTGTGTGTGTGTGTGTGTGTGTGTCTGTCTATGGCAGGTGGTGGTGTATAAGATTTGTGTGAGGTTGTGGCTTAAACACAAACAAGAGTCCTCTAATAATTTATTCCTGTTGTACAACATCTTCTCTCAACAGTAAAGGGCCATGGAAAATTTCAACCATTTCCTTTATCTTGAGAACTATCTCTCAGTGAGGCTGACTAAATTTCATAGAGTGTGCCAGCACAGAAATCTGAAGAAAGTCATGTTTGATGATCCAGACCTCAAAGCTTACAATGTTTGGGGCAGTGGTGATTCCTGCCCTGCTGTACACTGCCAATCCCTGCAGGCACTTTTGAAGCATCACCCAAGCTGACTCACTGGAAAAATATGGCAGAGACAGAGAAAGTGGAGAATGGAACAGAGTCCTTGTAGGAGGCAAGATGGGGCAAATAGTAGTTGGTATAGCTGTGACAATCAGTAGACTTGTAATGGATGTAATCTCCTGAGGTGGAGACAGAGAGATCCAGAAAAGGAAGCAAAGACTCCTACAGGTGAGGGTAGTATGGAAAGTGGCAGCAAGAGGGCATCATGGTTATAAACAGGAAGGACGGAACCAGAGGAGAATGGATAGAGACAAGGTAGGAAGAAATGTTTTGCGTGGCAAGAACAGGCTAAAACAATGGCCCAGCCTGTGAACTTTGGGCAGACTGCGTGGAGCTGGGACTCTGGAAGTCTGGAAGCTGCAGATGGAAGTCTTACTGCACAGGGCTAAGTTTCATTTTCATAAAATCTTTGGTGAAAAGCAAATGTTCAAACATCATAGAAGCTCTTGGTGTGATTTTAATAACTAATTCTGAGATTTATTGAAATGATTTTCAGAACTTGTAGCGTAATTCACGGTGGGCTGAAGGACCTGTTTCTGTGCTGTGGTGCTTTATGACATTGCCCCGTTAAATTTAAGAAACATTCACCCAAGTTGCTAGATGTTCAAGTGTATAATGCTGTGGTGAAGACAACATGGCTTCAAGATGGTGGTTCTGCCAAGCTTTGTAGGCATGCAACGTCGGTGCCAGGATGTGTGGCTAAACTAGCGGGCTGCCCCCAGCACACTCTTGGGTGTGTTAGTTGTTAACACAAGCAACACATTTCACTGTATGTTTCGATGTACATGGGATATCTTGAATCAGGGCCTCTGAGAACATAGAACACACAGCACAATACTGTCTTTTTGGCCTACGACCTTTTAACCTACTCTGAGATCAATCTTTCCTCCTACATAGTGCTTTATTTTCAGGTCATCCATGTGCCTATCTAAGAGTTTTTTAAACATCCCTAATGTATCTGCCTTTACCACTACCTCAGGGCGTTTCACACGCCCACCACTCTCCGTTTTTTAAAAAACTACCTCCGACATCCTCTCTATACTTTCACATTACATTATGCCCCTTTATATTGTAGACCAATGCAACACACTTTACTTTTCCTTAATTATTGGGTTTTAAGGTTTGAGAAATTCACTGAAGAAGGACAGGGAAGGAGATGTGTGAACATAAATTAATTCATTTCAGGGTTTTAATATAGTATATTTTGTGTTGGCATGTGGCCAAGTGGTCAAGGCGTACGTCTAGTGAACTGAAGGTCGCTAGTTCGAGCCTTGGCTGAGGCTGTGTGTGTGTCCTTGAGCAAGGCACTTAACCACACATTGCTCTGCGACAACACTGGTGTCAAGCTGTATGGGTCCTAATGCCCTTCCCTTGGACAACATCGGTGGGGTGGAGAGGGGAGACTTGCAGCTTGGGCAACTGCCAGTCTTCCATAAAAAAAACCCTGCCCAGGCTTGTGTCCTGGAAACTTTCCAAGGTGCAAATCCATGGTCTATCGAGACTAACGGAGGCCTACGGTAGTATATTTTACTGTAATGTACTGCTGCCACAAAACAACAAACTTCACAACATATGTCAGTAATAATAAACTTGATTCTGATTCTCACATAAGGTAGAGAAAGGGAGCTTAAAAGGAAAAGGAAAAAATGGAAAGATCTCAAGGTCAATGTAAATTTAAAGTGGACCTACAACACCTCCTCTGTAGTCAAGAAGTTATATATGTACAATCACATGGTGTTGAACTTGAACTTGAGATTTATTATTAAAGTACAAACATGTCATCATATACAACCCAGAGATACATTTCCTTGTGGGCATACTCAATAAATCCATAGTAGAATATAAGCATACCAGAATCAATGAAAGACTGCACCAGCCTGAGTGTTTAACCAGAGTGCAAAAGATAACAAATGGTGCAAACACAAAAAGGAAGAAATAATAATGATAAATAAATAAGCAATAAATATCGAGAACATGAGATGAAGAGTCCTTGAAAATGAGTCCATAGGTTGTGGGAACATTTCAATGATGGGACAAGTGAAGTTGAGCTTTTACAGGTGAAAAAAAAATACAATAGAATTTTTGAAAAACTACACATAAACAAAACTGACACACAATTGATTCTGTTATAGTTACTATTCTATAGATTTGTTGAGCAGGCCCACAAGAAAATGAATCTCAGGATTGGATATGGTGAGATATAGGTACTTGGATGCTAAATTTAATTTGGACTCTAACAACTAATGTGCAAAAGAAGACAAATTGTGCATAAATGAATAAGTAAATAAATAGACATAGAAACATAGAAAACCTACAGCACAATACAGGCCCTTCGGCCCACAAAGTTGTGCTGAACATGTCTCTACCTTAGAAATTACTAGGCTTACCTATAGCCCTCTATTTTTCTAAGCTCCATATACCTATCCAAAAGTCTCTTAAAAGACCCTATTGTATCCGCCTCCACCACCATTACCGGCAGCCCATTCCACGCACTCACCACTCTCTGAGTAAAAAACTTACCCCTGACATCTCCTCTGTACCTACACCCCAGCACCTTAAACCTGTGTCCTCTTGTGGCAACCATTTCAGCCCTGGGAAAAAGCCTCTGACTATCCACACGATCAATGCCTCTCATCATCTTACACACCTCTATCAGGTCACCTCTCATCCTCCGTCACTCCAAGGAGAAAAGGCCAAGTTCATTCAACTTATCCTCATAAGATGAGCTCCCCAATAAATAGACACACAAATAAATAAATAAATAATACTGAGAACATGAATCGTAGAGTCTTTGAAAGTGAGTCTGTAGATTGTGGAATAAATTGTGTCGAGGTGAGTGAAATTATCCACACTGATTCGGCAGTCTGTTCCCGTGTTCTATGTTCTAAGTTAATATTTTCAGATGAGATTGTAAAATGCATTAATAATATAAATTAGACTAAATAATTGGATTTTCCTGTTTGCCCCAATGTTTCAGATAGAATTACTATAAAAGAGTGAATGGAAAGTAGGAGCTTGGGTTCATTTTGTACACCACAGGAGAATTTTAAAGAAATGCAAATTTTGCTCAGTTGTATGCAAATTTAGAGGCATCTCCTGAAAGCTGGGTGAAGCAATTACATTTTACAAAGAATAAAATTAGAATATAGCACGCATATGGAAAGGTCATATTTTAGTTCAAAGTTAAAAGTAAATTCACTGTCAAAATACGAATATGTCACCATATACAACCCTGAGATTAATTTTCTTGTGGGCATTTACAGGAAAATAAAGAATTACAACCAAATTTATTTTTAAAATAAAGTTTGACAAACAACCAATGTGCAAATAATTAAAATAAGTAAGAACCTGAGCTCCAGAGTCCACGAAAGGAGGTTGTGGTATCAATTCAGTGTTGAATTGAATGAAGTTATCCGTGGCAGTTCGGAAGCCTGATGGTTAAAGGGTAACCTGGTGATGTGGCTCCTGTATCTACTTCCTAATGGTAACAGTGAGAAGAGAGCATGGCCTGTATTTGTAACCCAAATGAAATAGACCCCATTTTTGTAATCACAATGTTTATGAAGCATTCGGAGTGTGGGACAAATACCTGCAGTATCTGGTGATTCACAATTGTCACAATATCTCCTCCTCACTACAAAATGAAAACTGAGTTGTAATTCATTGAAGAGTCCATAATTCATTGAAGGTGATGTCACAGCTAGATAGGGTCGTAAAGAAAGCTTTTAGCATGTTGACCTTCATAAATCAAAGTATGAAATGTTATGTTGAAGATGTATAAGATGTTGTTGAGGCCCAATTTGGAGCATTGTGTGCAGTTTTGGTCACCTACCTACAAGATGATGTAAACAAGGTTGAAAGGGCACAGAGAAAATTTAAATGGACGTTGCCAGGGCTAGAGGGCCTGAGTTATAAGGAAAGATCAAATCGGTTAGGAGTACAACTTGAGGTCATAGATTACGGATGAAAGGTGAAAAGTTCACAATTCAAAGTAAATTTATTATCAAAGTATGTAGGGTGACATGGTAGCATAGTAGTTAGCAAGACGTTACAGCTCGGGTCTTCGGAGTTCAGAATTCAATTCTGGCACCATCTTGAGGAGTTAGTACATTCTCCCCCTTAATCATGAGGGTTTCCTCCAGGTGCTCCAGCTTCCTCCCACAGTCCAAAGACATACCAGTCAGTAGGTTAATTGGTCATTGTAAATTGCTAGGGTTAAATAGGTAGGTTGCAGAGCACAGCAACTCATTAGGCTGGAAAGGCCTGTTTCATGCTGTACCTTTAAATAAAGTTCTCTGTTGGCCGGAGTGAACTATAAATGTCATGTCCCAGCTATCTACATGATACGCAAGCCAGTGCAGTACAAAATGGAGAGTAAGCTGTTGCCGATGTAGCGGGCTCATCATCTTCACGCATTTGATAAATCCAAAGGAACAGCAGAGACTGATACAGTTTGGCACAAGTGGCATTGCAGTGTTGAACTCAATGTAAGATTGCCTTAGGGACACCAGCTTTGAATTTTTCCTCGCGGTTTACTCCTGAAGCCTTCCCCATGAGTGGGTATAGCTGCAAGGTAGTGGAGGTTTGAGATTAGAATTTTCCTTCTCCTGCATGAACTGCTAATGAGAGCCATATGCCCAAAATCTCTAAATAAAACTAAATAAAGTATATATCACCACATACATACGTGAAGATTCATTTTCTTGCAGACATCCACAGTAGAATGATGAAACACAACAGAATCAATGAAAAACTACACACGACTGACAACCAATGTGTAAAAGAAGACAATATGTGCAAATACAATAAATAAATAAATAGACAAATAAATGAATAATTTAAATAATACAGCGAAGATGAGTTGTAGGGTCATTGAAAGGGAGTCCATAAGTGGTAGAATCATTTCAGAGTTGAGGTGAGTGAAGTTATCCACGTTGGTCCAGGAGCCTGATGGTCGTAGGATAATAACTGTTCTTCAAACTGGTATTATGCGATGTAGGGCTCCTATACCTCCTGCCCGAGGGTAGCAGCGAGAGAAGAGAGCTTGGCTTGGATGGGTGGGTCCTTGATGATGGAGTCTACTTTCTTGTGGCAGCTCTCCATGCAAATATGTTCAATGGTGGGGAGGACTTTAGTTCAAAGTTCAAAGTGAATTTATTTTTATAAAACCCTGAGATTTAATTTATTGTGGGTGTTCACAGTAGAACAAAGAAATATAAGTGAATCAATGAAAAACTACACACAAAGACTGACAACCAATGTGTAAAAGGCAAACTGCAAATAAAAAGAACTAATAACAAACACACAAGTAAATAGATAATATTGAGAACATGAAGTATAAAGTTCTTGAAAGTGAGTCCATAAGTTGTGGAATCAGTTCAGTGTTGTGGTGAGTGAAGTTATCCACACTGGTTCAGGAGCCTGATGGCTGAAGGGTAATAATTGTTCCTGAACCTGGTGGTGTGGGACCTCCTATATCTGTACCTGTGTTTTGCTATGTAACATTTGCTCTGTATTTGGAGTCAAATGGTGAACTTATAAAATTTTGCTGGGCAGAGGGAATATTGGAAATTTCCACATATTAGTTAGAAGATTTATAGAACTATTTAGTCTCCGTCCTTGTTAGCTCCAACCTAAATTGATGTTGGTTCTGTAACAGCAGTAGAAATATTTATTGTATAGGGAACACAAAATTATTTACATCTATAGATCTGACTAACGTTTTAAGTTAACTTAATGTGATAATGGGTTAATGTGATATGCTCTTAGTTTAATAACATAGTTTGTTATTATAAAAAATTACTTTTATAAATTATATAAATATTAAATGTAATCTTTATGTTTGGCAGCCAGGTTTGTACAATGTCAATCTACTATTGTAATGAATTGATCTGTATCTCCCTTTCCAGTCCTGATGAAGCATCTTGGTCCAAAACCTCAACTGCTGATTTCCCACATAGATCCTGCCTGACCTGCTGAACTCCTCCAGCATTTTGAATTTGTCACTCAAGACACATTTTTCACAGTACCTTGGTGCAGACAGCCATAGAGTAATTGAACATTACAGCATAGAAACGAGCACTTCAGCCCAGTGTTCCCTCTAACTCTAACCAGGGTGCACAAAAATCTTGTGCTATGCAATTTTTTTGCCCAGTGATAACAACACATGCACACTGAATAATTTCTTCAATAAAAGCAGTATAAAGAAGCTATTTCTAAAATCTGCGGAGAAGCCTGAGCAAATTCCACATTGTCAACACCGTTCGCATCAGAAACCAGAGGAGGAAATATGCTTGTGTACTTAACATGCCGTGCCAATGAGGTCGAGGGTGCCAGCATTTTGTATGCACTTTAATTTCCTTTTGGCGCTTGTAGCTAGAGATGTGTACGTGTGCACGCACCTTAAAGGGAACATCGTTTTGGCCCATCTAGTTCATGCCAAGCTGCCTAGTCCCATAAACCTATGCCCAGACCATAGCCATCCATACCCATCTATCTCATCCATGTACCGATTCAGATTTCTGTAATCGTTGAAATCAAGCCCATGTCCACCACTTCCACACTCTCACCACCTTCTGAGTGAAGATATTCCTCGTCAGGTTCCCCTTAAACATTCTACCTTTCACCCTTAACCCATGACCTCTGGTTGTAGTCTCACCCAACCTAAGTACAAAAAAACCCTGCTTGCATTTACCCTGTCTATATATTGTGTATACATATGACAGTAATCAACCAATTTACCAGATTTAAATCTGATCGATTTTTTTTTGCATATTAAGTTTTGAAATCCAAGGTTTTGTATTGCATTGCTATAATTTTTTCTTAAACAGATGAAGTTACCGAGGCTATTGCTTGACTCCCGGATTCCGCCAGGGGGAGCGCGAGGTCCTTTAAAACTCAGAGATACCTGTTGATCACGGATTCACTAAAACATTCATCAGGTTTCGCTAAAATTCGTAAGTTATTTTTTTTTAAAGTGAATCAAGTTCCACAACAGAACTAAACAAACAAAATCTCGTTTCATTTTATTACAATGGTATATTCCTGGGGTGTTCTAAATGTTACCATAATATTGAAATCTTGGAAAGATATGCAGTTCATCAGTTTGCTAAACATAAATCCGAGTGTCGATGACAAATGAGCTAAATTAAAGGATTAATCATTTCCAAATACAGAAATACTTGACCTAATCTAAAACAGAAATGTGTGCGGATAAAACAATCCGTGTAATTTTCGTGAGGTTTATCGCATTTTGAGAAGCGATCACTGGTGAATACAGGAGCCAGCTCAAGTGTGCGGGTGACTTTCTGGTGCCGTCCTCTAGGGGCGCAAATTCCTTGTCTGTCTGAAGACCTTGTGATCTCTTACCTCGAGAATTAAGACCACAAGGCAGACGAACAGAATTAGACCACTAAGTCCATCGAGTTTGCTACGTTATTCCATCTTGGTTGATTTATTGTCCCTCTCAACCCCATTCTCCTGCCTTCTCTCTATAACGTTTCACGCTCTTACTAATCCCAGACCTATCAATCTCCAATCGCTGACTTGGCCTCCACAGCGGTCTGTCAATGAATTCCAGATTCACTGCCCTGTGGCTAAATAAATTCAAAGTTCAAAGTAAATTTATTATCAAAGTACATGTCTGTCACCATGCCCAACCCTGAGATTCACTTCCTTGCGGGCATACTCAATAAATCCAATGACCATAATAGAATCAATGACAGGCCGCACCAACTGGGCGTACAACCAGTGTGCAAATATAAAAGAAGTAATAATAATAAATAAAAAAGCAATAAATATCAAATAATATGAAATGATGAGTCCTTGAAAGTGTCCATAGGTTGTGGGGACATTTCTGTGATGGGGTGAGTGAAGACAAGAAAATCTGCAGATGCTGGAAATCCAAAGCAATACTCACAAAGTGCTGGAGGAACTCAGCAGGCCACGCAGCATCTACGGAGAAGTTTAAACTGTCGACGTTTTGGGCGAGACCCTTCATCAGGACTGGAAAGAAGACGACGGGAAGTCAGAGTAAGAAGTAGGGGTAGAGGAGGAAGAAGTACAGTGTGGTAGGTGATAGGTGAAGCCAGGATATGGAAGGGTGAAGTAAATAAAAACTGGGAAGCTGATAGATGAAAGAGATAAAGGGGCTGGAGAAGGGGAATCTGGTAGGAGAGGGTCGAAGACCATGGAAGAAAGGGAAAGAGGAGGAGTACCAGAGGGAGGTGATGAGCAGGTAAGGAGATGAGGAGAGAGAGGGAAACAGGAATGGCAATGGTGAAGGGAGGGGGCAATTGCCCTAAGTTCAGAAATCGATGTTCATGCCATCGGGTTGGAGGCTACCCAAGCTGAATATAAGGTGTTGCTCCTCCCATCTGAGTGTGGCCTCATCGCAGCAGCAGAGGATGTCATGGACTGACATGGGGTGAGTTAAGTCCAGTCAAGTCAAGTCAACTTTTATTGTCATTTCAACCATAACTGCTGGTACAGTGCATAGTAAAAATGAGACAACTTTTTTCAGGACCGTGGTTTACATGACACAGTACAAAAAACTAGACTGAACTACGTAATAAAAAAATACAACAACACAGAGAAAGCTACACTAGACTACAGACCTACACTGGACTGCATAAAGTGCACAAAAACAGTGCAGGCATTACAATAAATAATAAACAGGACAGTAGGGCAAGGTGTCAGTCCAGGCTTCGGGTATTGAGGAGTCTGATAGCTTGGGGGAAGAAACTGTTACATAGTCTGGTCGTGAGAGCCCAAATGCTTCGGAGCCTTTTCCCAGACGGCAGGAGGGAGAAGAGATTGTGTGAGGGATGCATGGGGTCCTTCATAATGCTGTTTCCTTTGCAGTGAAGTTATCCCCTCTGGTTCATCAGCCTGCTGGTTGAGGGGTAATAACGGTTTCTAAACCTGGTGGTGTGAGTCCTGAGGCTCCCGTACCTTCTCCAGCATCTGCAGATTTTCTCTTGTTTGTACCTTCTTCCTGATGGCAGCAGCACGAAGAGAGCATGACCTGGGTGGTGGGAGTCTTTGATAATGGATACTGCCCTCCTGCGTGTAGATGTGTTCAATGGTGGGGAGGATTTTACCCGATATGAACTAGACCGTATCAACCTACTTTTTGTAGGATTTTCCATTCAAGGTGATTGACGCAGGCTGTGATGCAACCCGTCAATAGACTCTCCACACACAACTATAGAAGCTTATGAAAGTTTTAGATATCATGTCAATTCTTTGCAAACTCCAAAGGAAGTAGAGGTGCTGCCATGCTTTCTTCATAATTGCGCTTAAGTGCTGGGCCCAGGGCAGGTCCTCTGAAATGATCACACCAAGGAATTTAAAGTTACTAACCCTCTCCACCTCTGATCCTCTGCTGAGGAGTGGCTCATGGACCTCTGATTTCCTCCTTGTGAAGTCAATAATCAGCTCCTTGGTCTTGTTGATATTAAGAAGTTGTTGCTGTGGTACCACTCAGTCAGCTCTTCAATTTTCCTCCTGATGTGCTGATTCGTCAGCACCTTTGATTCGGCCCACGCCAGTGGTGTCGTCAGCAAATTTGAATATGGCTTTGGAGTCTCCTCATCTCTGTTCTAAAGGGACATCCTTCTATTCTGAGCCTGCGCCTCTGATCCTAAACTCCCACATCATTGGATAGATCCTTCCCACATCCACTCTATCCAGGCCTTTCAATATTCGATATATTTCGGTCCTCCCTCATTCTTCTAAACTCCAGCTAGTACATGTCCAGGGCCATCAAACGCGCCTCATACGTTAACCCTTTCAGTCCCGGAATAATCGTCGCGATCCGTGGGTGGGGTTTGAGACTTGGTGTTTGCTACATAAAAATATATACATTTTTATTTCGTGATGTCTAACTTCAAGAATTTATATAGTTGAACGAATCTTCATTTCTTTTCGCAGCTGGTCACCTCCAAGACTTCCTTGGTCATTTTTGCCTGTCCCGAACTTTCGATGACTTTGAAACTTTTTGTAAGCGTTGCCTGGGGTTTAACACAGGCATTGAATTGAATAGAATGTCGTCTTCGCGAGGCACCGCCGTTTATCAGTCCAAGTTTGTCCTCCGATCGATGATCCAATACCAACTGCCCATCCAGGTCAGGTATCTATCTATCTATCTTTCCCACTCTTACTTGGCCGAATGATATCCCCTTCATTCTATCAACTGAGAAAACCCCGCGTTATAAAACGCCTTTCAGATCCGCGCGGCGCCCCGAGGCGTCGCAGAGCTGCCGCTGAAGTGTGGTAGTTTTGTGTTTGACGAAAACCGACCCAAATTGCCTTCAGCGAGGTGATGCTAAAAACAAAACACGCTTCGGTAAACTCTCACATCGACGAGGACCGCGGTGATAAGCTCCGGTGCAATCGGAAAGATTCTGTGGTTAGCTCCGCAAGAGCGTTCATAGATCGAGAGAGAAACTTAAATAAAATAAGCTATTGAGATGGCAAGAAACAGGACCGTGTCATTGAAAACATCCGGTGTTATCACTTGTCAAGAACCCCACGATTCAAGATCGTTTAATGCCTTTTCCAATACATGTAAAGGAGAACGAAATAATTGTTACTCCGGAGACACACAAAAAACACAAGACAATAAATATATAAGCATCTTATAGATTGTACGTACATAAAGTGGCGTTAGGCACAGGAATATCTATACGTAAGGTGACTGACAGGAAACGATCAATTTTGGGGTGGGGGTGTGGTGGCGTGGGTGGAGGCTATATGCCTTACTCCTTTTTCTTTAGATATCACCAATTAATCGCTGAAGCAACAGGTGCTTAGGATTTATTCAATACCGCCAGTTTCCCGGATTTAAAACCACCAGATTGAAATATAGCTCCATATGGTTCAGGAATGATCTTGGAGCAGTAAGGAAATCCACTGGCCTTACCTATGTGACCGCAGATTTCCCAACGTGGGTGATTCTTAGCAGCCTCCTTAATTGGGGGGCGATCAAGGGGCGGTGGGAATGTTGACGTTGCTCCGATGTCCACACCCCCTGAACGAATGAATAAAGAAACAGAGTCTACCTGACTGGGAAGGGGTGCCAGGGACAGTGAAATCTTTAAAAAAGCCTCTACTCTCCCACACCACTACTTTATCATTTCCTGTCAGTCACCTTATGTACAGACACTCCTGTGCCTAGTGTCACTTTATGGGCATACAATCAATCTATGTATATAAGCTGTCTTATGTATTTATATTTATTGAGTTTTTAATATTATTGTGTTCTTTATACTATTGTGTTTTTGTGCTGTATCGGATCCGGGGTGAAACTTATTTCGTTCTTCTTTACACTTGTGTACTGGAAATGATGACATTAAACCGTCCTGAATCTTGATCTCTTGGGGGGAAAATGTAACGTTTTAGTGATTTTGAATTGGTGAATTGTCAGTCGTCGGGCTCAGATAAAATGTATTCTGAATGCAGTCTCACCGAACACGACGCACTTCGTACCTTAAGCGGGATCCCTTACGTTACGTCCTGCTGGCTTCAAATTTTAAGACTAAAAATTCCAAGATCTTTAAATCACTCCCAGAAAGGGCGATCCTCACACCAGCATGTAACGAATCAACGCACTATAGAAAATACGTTCTGTAAAATCGCTGTTATCATGGGTGATACTTTTAAGTACTCATATGCAGCGGCTCATTAGAACGCAAGTTTCAGACTGAAGTCCCGTTTCTTGGTTAAACTAGACACATTCTATAAGTCTGTTGTTAGAAACTTCTTATGGCAATTTTGAAGTTTCCAATTTGAAAAATCTCCGAAACGCCCTGAAAGCGGCGTGCCCTGCATAAATTCAATCAATCCCTGATTTCTTTTCGAAACGGTTTAAGGATAGATTCATTATTTTCCAGTCCTGGCGAAGGAATCCGACTCCAAACGTTTCTATTTCCCCAGGAGCTGAGTGTTTCATCTTTTTTTTTTAATTGTTCATGCCGCGATCCTAGTTTTAGGGAGAGAGTGCCAAGTTAATTCGTTAGTAGAGTTAATCCCCAGGTCAACTAGTTAACATACTGTACCATGAAGTGGAAAGATATTCCGGAAGTCCATAACAAGAAAATACTGTGTATTAAGAACGAATGGAGCATTGCATCCCCGATCATGAGCAAAACCGCGAGATCTCACACTTGAGATTATGAAGGTTAATTGTAATGCTATCGAATATTGAAAGGCCTAGATAGAGTAAATGGGGAGAGGAAGTTTCCTACAGTAGGAGAGTCTAGGACCAGAGAGCACAGTCTCAGAATAGAAGGGCGTCCCATTAGAACAGAGATGAGGAGGAAATTCTTTATCCAGAGGGCGGTGATTCTGTGGAATTAATTGCCACGGACCGCCAAGTCATCGAGTATATTTACTCAATTGGTTGGCAGGTTCTTGATTAATAAGAGCGTCAAAAGTTATGTGAAGGCGGCGGGAGAATGGGGTTGAGGGGGGTAATAGATCACCCAAAATGGGCCGAATGGTCTAATTCTGCTCCTGCGTGTTATGGTCTTTTGGTCAACTCTCGTTTCTCTTTCCACGGAGGCCCCTGATCGGCTGAATCTTCCTGCATTTTCATTTTCTTCTACGGAATGTGATTCAATTGTCTGCGAGTAAATGGGGCCACAAGCAGACTTTATCTCGATGTTACAGCTGCAACTAGGCTGACTCACCCGTTACTAAAACCGTTCATTTCTCTGAGGTCAGATCAATATTTATTCTACGATGAGGCGAAGATAAATGTTAAACCACGAACGAGATGGAACTGCACACATCCTGTAATAATAAACAAGAACTGGTAAAAATGCAATCTTCAGATGTTCGTGTGTGTATTTAACTAGATGTTTAACAGATTATGTAGCCAGCAAGAATCACAATTCCGGGCTGCTTCAGTGATGTGCATCGCGACCCCCGCATTACTCAGTCGTTTCGGATGTTAGCTCGCCTTCCCGGAGCTTTCCCGTTCCCTCACACTTCGAGGTTTAGAGGCTCATCGAGAGATCTGCTTCCCCCCCCCCCCACCCCCCGAATCCCTTCATTACATTTTGTCCAACGCATGTCACCGGCTGGGCCGCTGAGATGCCGCTAAGCGCGTACAGACCCCCACTACCAGATCCAGACAGCGTGGATTGGAAAACAGCAAACACAGCGGACATTAAAGGGAGAAACACTGGCTGAAATACTGTAAGGGAATTTGGAGAATTTGATCTCATGCCGTGACAGTCCGTGTACCGAACTGAAATGCCGAAAATATTTGGAAAGCGGCGCCCAGAGTTTACCTGTTAGTTCCAATACCTACCACTGTCCGTAACATAACAGACAACTGCATATAGAACGCCATTCTACTGAAATATTTTAATCCACACTTTAACTCCGAAAACTGCTCTGTGCCATGACCTGAGCGTTTGTCCCGTCTCTCTCTCTCCCTCTTCTTGCTAATACCTTCGGCGGGAGGTGTACGAGTCTTGGGACCCAAACCACTAGATCAGGAACAGTTGCTGCCCTACGATCATCCTGGACCAGCGTGGATGACTTCACTGGGCTGACTCCTTAGCCTGTAGACTCGCGTTCAGGGACTCTGCCTTTGTTACGGGTGGTTTTTCTTGGATTCTATTGTATTTCTTTATTTTCCTGTGGGTGCCTGTAAGAAAACGTATCTCAAGGTTGTGTATGGTATACATACTTTGATAATAAATTCACTTTGAACGTTAAAACATCTTCCAAAAGTCGGGTGTACGCGGTCAATTCGCGAGACTGACAAGGAGCAGAGAACTCCTTTTATTTTCCAATTTCACTTTCGATGAATCTTTTCTTTTAACTTTTCCACGTACTCGGCCCAACTTTAATTATCCCGTTAACTTCCTGTCCTAATTTTCCAGCTTTCCCCCCTCGCTTTTGCTTACTTCTGTAACTTCAGCACAAGATCGGACTTTTGAAATCTTCGGCTCTCTGAACTTCTCATCCCATCCATTCGCCTCCTCCCCTCTACCTTCCCCTCTTTCATTCCCCCTCCCCTCCTACCCTGCCATCCCCCTTTCCCTCTCCTCTCCCTTCCTCCCCTCCCTCCCTCTCTCTTCTCCCTCCATCGCCCTCCCCTTCTTTCTACTCCCATCCCCCTTTCCCTCTCCTCTCCCCTCCTTCTTTCCCCTTCCCTCCCTCCCTCCCTCCCTCACTTCTCTCCCTCGTTTCCTTCTTCCAACTTTCTACATTCAAAGTGAACCCGCCTGAGTGTCGCAGCCGCAGCAGCAGCCTCTCGGTGGGCCGGCCCGGGACGGGACGTCGGGGGTGTGCGAGAGAGAATGTGGCCGGGGAGGCGGGAATGTCAGACTGACAGCTCGGCGCCCTAGCCCCCTCATTGGCCCAACTGCAGTTGGCGGCGCGGTAGAGTCGGGCCGCCTGGCTCCCGTGAAAACCCCACTTTGTTTGCGGGGTCTTTTTTTTTCCTTCTTAAAAGACCAATAATTATTTTATCGGGGTGAGGACGTTGGTGCTGGAGGCCACCGACTCTTCGGCTCTTGCGCTGGGAGGAGCGCGAAGCGGCGATTGGGGACTGTAGCCCGCTGCAGGTAGGAGTTTGTTCGGGGGCGCACGTCCGTCTGGATCTCCCGCCCCGGGCTGAAAACCTTCCCCCACCCCACCACAACCACCAAAAACTCCGGCAAGTTGTACATGTTTGGCAGGCAGGCCGGGCAGGAGCTCCCCCCCCACCCAGACTTTGGCGGGCTCGAGTTCCGCCATCCCGCCGACCCTCTCGCGTGAAGCCTCCTTCACTTCGGGAATTTTTAATCAGACTTAGCCAAACTTTCGCTCTGAGTTCAGTTGTTTACCCCCTTGTCCGAATCAACCACCACGACCCTTTCTGCCGCCGGGTTTGTTTTTCTCCGAGGAGACGGCGGAGGCTGCTCTAAGACCCATCAGTGCGTGAGTGTGCTGGATGGGGTGTTGAGGAGAACCGGTCTTCTTCCTCGGAGGACCGGCATCTCCCGCAACTTTCCCGACTGGACAAGAACCCCTTCCCCCCCCCCCCCCACTTCCAACACAGACACACTTCACAATCCTGAAAACCGCACCACGCTGTCGGGCCGAAGCTCGCGTTCATACAACCGGCTTTTTTTTTTGCGCTATTTTGCTGGCTCGCAGACATTTTTCTGTTCTTGAGACTGCGTTTGACCCAATGAAGAGGAATTAAATTGAGGCGGTGGGGGACCGGCCCGGTCAAGCGGGCGAGAGGAGGGGGAGCGTGTTTCCATTGAGGACTCAATTGAAAATGCCCGTAGAGGAATGGAAAGCGGAGTTTTGCTGAATTCCCCGAGCTCAGTTTGTGTGTGTGTGTGGATGTGTGCCAGCCTGTTTGTGTATGTGTAAAACATTTTAAAACAAGTTGTTTCCAGCTGTTCAACAGATTCCGTCTGCCAACAAAAAAAAATCTATGCTGGGACCCATTGGCTATTCTGCGCGGATGTGAACCGCCTTTTTTGAGTGCGGTATTCACTCGGGGGACAAACCATTTCAGCACGACTTCTTTTCCATTGATTTATACAAAAAAAAAACAACAACAAGAAAAGAAAAACTGTGTAAAGGCGTAAATAATTGAAGTAAATTTGTGAAGAAGTGTTTTAAAATCTCATCATCTCTTTGGTAGTTTGGTGCACAGTGCGTACAACGTGACTGGCAGTTAACCTCATTAGTAAAAAAGTTCTCAACGTTACCAGGAGGATTTAAAGCGTCTTGAAAAATGTGCAGCAAGAAAGTAGTTTAGTTGGCTCCCGATTCCACTCCGTATAGCGGGGATTGACGGTTCGAATCGCATGCCCTCAATTCTTTTGGGTCCGACTGGGTTTGGTTTAGAACACAAATAACTGCACGGGAACAGGCTGTTCGGCCCGCTGTGTTGTGCAGAACCAGTTAAACTAGTAATCAAGTTACCAGCTAAATGAATCCCTTCTGCCTACACAATGCCCTCATCCTTGAGTTTCCCTCGCACGCATTTCTGTCGTGTGCGGGTGATTCTATTGTGTTTCTTTCTAGTTTCCCGCAAATGCCTGCGGAAACGAATCTTGGGGTTGTTTATGGTGACATATATGTTCTTTGATAATAAATTTACTCTGAACGTTGAACGTTCATCTGTCTATTCTAAATCTTTTAGTTTGAACAAAGTTAGTTGGCTAAATGCGCCGTCCCCGCGGTACTTTGCCACAGCTACACGCGTGGTTAACGAAACACGCCAAGTCTTTATGTAAATTAAAGCTGAAATTTTAATAATTCAAACCTTTTGAAATTAAGCATTTATTAATGTCTGTTGAACGAATTGCTGTATTTCCTAAGGAAAAGAATATTTATCTAACTCCCACCCCCATACATATTTTTTTACCATGATGTTCCCGACTTAATTGCTACAGGAGATAGTGGGGACTGGCAGTTACCAGATCGCAGCTGTTTGGTGCCTGTAAACTAGAACGACAATTCTGTACCCTGTTAGGATAGCGATGGGTATTTACAATATCTTTGCGATCGCCCCTTTGTTTTGGAATGTAAATACCTTCGAACCATAGAAGATCCAAAAGTCATCTTCTTGTTTTACTTAGTTCTCGCCTAAAAGATTCTTTAGGAGAATATTTTCAGAAAATTAGTTTCAAGACTTAGCTATAGTTGTAATATTATAAAATTAAAATTATTTTTAAGGCCTGATACTTTGGTTCTGATGTTTCTATTGTGGTTGCTTGAATTGAAATAACGTTTTTATATATTTGAACATTTAAGCACGAAATATTTCCAAACACCAGAAGTGTGTTTACTTGTTTTTTTTTAAAAGATAGAGCGTGTTAAAGAAAATAATGTGGATAGCTCTTGTTATGCTCTGAATGGCTACATTTTTAGGTACAACAGTGGTAATGCTAAGATTCTGTTGCAGCATATTTCAGAAAATTATTTTAGTTATAGTTTAATAAAATTAGTCATAAAATTATAATTAGTTTTAAGAAATTAAGTCTAGACTTAGTATTTTGCATCTATTGCCCCTAACGCAGTTACTGATGAACTGAAGTAACCTTTTTAACCATTTGTAGACTGAAGCACAAGATATTTCCAACTGGCAGAAATGTGTTTGCTTATTTTTTTAAAAGATGGAAGTAATTAAAGGAAGTAATTTGGTCTATCTCTAGTTATGAGCTTATACACTCACTGGCCATTTTATTAGGTGCACTTGTATACCTGGTTGTTAATGCAAGTATCTATTCAGCCAATCATGTGATAGCAGCTCATGGAGACATGGTCAAGAGATTAGGTTGTTGTTCAGACAAAGCATCAGATTGGTGCAGAAATGTGATCTAAGTGACTTTGACTGTGGAATGATTGTTGGTGCCAGACAGGGTGGTTTGAGTATCTCAGAATCTGCTGATCTCCTAGGATTTCCAAGCCCAACGGTCTCTAGAGTTTACAAAAGAATGATACAAAAAAAAACCGAAACGTCGACTGTACTTCTTCCTATAGATACTGCCTGGCCTGCTGTGTTCCATCAGCATTTTGTGCTCCTATCATTTTGGATCTCCCCCTCCACCTCCCACTTCCAAATCTCTTACTATCTCTTCTTTCAGTTAGTCCTGATGAAGGGTCTTGGCCTGAAACATTGACTGTACTTCTCCCTATAGGTGCTGCCTGGCCTGCTGTGTTCCACCAGCATTTTGTGTGTGTTGCAAAGAAAAAATGCAATGAGCAGAAGTTCTGTGGGTGAAAATGTCATAGTGAAGTACAACACCAAAAAAGACCTTTAGCCCATCTAATTTGTGCCGAACCATTTAAACTGTCTACACCCATCGGCCTGCACTGGGACCATAGACCTCCATATTCCTACTATCCATGTACCTATCCAAACTTCTCTTAAATGTTGAAATCGGGATCGCAAGCATCACTTGTGCTGGCAGCTCGTTCCACACTCTCATGACCCCCTGATTTATGAATTTTCCCTTCATGGTCACCTTAAGCTAATGAGAGAGGTCAGAGGAGAATGGCCAGACTGGTTCAAGCTGACAGGAAGTCGACAGTAACTCCAATAACCATGTGCTACAACAGTGGTGTGCAGAGGAGCATCGCTGAATTGAATTTTGAAGCGGATGCGCTACTGCAGCAGGAGATCACAAACATATAACTTAATGGCCACTTTATTAGGTGCAGGAGGTACCTAATAAAGTGGCCACTGAGTGTAGCTTATGTGGCCCTTTCAGGAATTCTGATATGGTTATGATTTAATTATAACCTATTCGGTCTGGACGAAAATAAGTAAGAATCTTTTATGATGTTCTCCTTCCACTTTCACTGCTTTTGTTTTGGCTTCTTTGAAATATATCCAGGGAAGGAGCAAAACCAGAATTTTACACTTTGATGGTTTTGTCTTTGATATCTTGACAGCAAAAGGCTCGCAATTGCTTTATATAGTATAGGCAGTAACACGGAGCAGCAGAGGTGTGCCTGGGTGCATTTGTGTTTAACTGCAAAAGAAAATGCAATGATGGGTTCTTATCAGTTTTCTAATCCCAGATCCCACTCTTCCTTGAGGGCACACCTCAGATCTAGGTGAAAAATCATTGTACACTGTTTCTGTGTTTTCCTGGTTCCAGTGCCAGTCTTATAAACTCACAGTTCTTCCTGCTCTATGTTATTTTTTTAAGTTTTAGCATTTGCTAAAGACATCCCATTATTCCCTGCTCTTTTTAAGTTTCTGAAGAAAGGTCTGGGTCCACAATGTTGACTGTTTATTAATTTCCATCGATGCTACCTGACCTGCTGGGATCCTCCAGTATTTAGTGTGTGTTGCTCTGGATTTCCAGCATCTGCAAATTGCTCATGTTTATCGTTTTAAAATTTCTAGTTTCTACCCACTTGAGAAAGATCTGTGACTTTCTATTCCTTAAAACAATACATAAATAGAAGGTCATAATCTCAAGAGATTTTGCAGATACTGGAAACCCAGAGTAACACACGCAGACAAAATGCTGGAGGAACTCAGCATCTACAGAAATGAATAAAATCAACATTTCAGCCTGAGACCTTTCATCAGGATTCATCATGTCTTGGCACAAAACATTAGGTATTTATCCCACTCCATAGATGCTGCCTGACCTGCTGAGTTCCTCCAGCATTTTGTGTGTGTTACTGTGCATTTCCAGCACCTGCAGAATCTCAAGTGTTCATGCACACACAAAATGTTTAAGGCCAAGACCCTTCATCAGGACTCAAACATTAGTTCTGGAAATGTTTTTGTCAGGTGATGATGAGAGGCATTAAAACATTGGTTATCAAATTGTCAGCTTGTGCTCCCTCCCTTTATTTTGGCTTCTTCTTCCTTTACAGTCCTGATGAAGGCTCATTGCCCAATATGTCGACTGTTTATTCCTCTCCATAGATGCCGCCTGACTGCTGAATTACACCAGCGCTGTTTGTGTGGCTGTTGCATATACATAGTAGATGTGTTAATTGTGTCTGAGGAAGTATATCCAGTGGGAATCATTGCTTGATCTTCAAGTATGTAACATCCCACTGCATTGCATTTCTTCAGGGACTATTACGTTAGGGAGTTTTAAGAGATGTTTAGCTGGGCACATGAATGTGAGGGAAATGGAAGAATATGGACATTGCATTTAAGGTGAGAAGGGGTAAGTTCAAAGGAGATGAGAGTGGCAGGTTTTTTTCTCAGAGGCAGATGCATTAGGGACTTGTAAGAGACACTTAGATGGGCACATGAACGTGAGGAAAATGGAAGGATATGGACATTGTGTAGGCAGAACAGATTAGTTTATTTGGACATTTGATTACTGATTTAACTGATTCAACACAGCATTGTGGGCTGAAGGGCCTGTTCCTGAACTGTACTGTTCTACGTTCCATTTAGTATACTCGATTTCAAACTTGACTACTTTGCACATTGCTAGAAATAATTTTAGCATGTGTGTTTCTGGATTCTGCATGGGTCTGCTGAGAAACGGGTGACAACCATGTATTATAATAGTGGAACTCTCGTAGTCGGCAAAGTTAGCTAGTGCTGGATTAAAGGAGGCAGCTCTAGTGCTGGTGGGGGAGGAATGGTCTATTATACCCTATTTATTAACTTCAAATTTCTATATCCATCTATCTATCTTATGAAATATGTTCTTTAGTGTTCCGATACAGAAATTGTGACATGTTAAGCCATTTTATAATGCAAATTATTCAAAGAGGCATGCTGAGTATCATTGCCATTCAGGAGTCAGTAAAAATTAATAAGTGTGTCAGCTTCCTTGCTATAGTAGGCAGTTAGCAAGTATAATACACACATTAATAAGGTTTTACACTGGAGTTAATGTTTCAGTCATACAATAATGTGATCTATTAAACTTATATTCCTAATGCCGCAGAAAGACAGACTATCACTTATCTTTGAAAAGACCAATTAGTTTGCAATTGAGAACATGCTGCTGAATTTACTAGAAAAACATTATTAATCTGGAGGGCATTTGTGTAAAATTTTCAGTGAAATAACTTCTGTTTCCTGAATTCCATTTCATTAGAGCATGCAAGTGCCTTCTTTTCCATTTGGCCAATGTAAAAATTTAACTTTTATTCCCAAGAATTTCCATCTCCTTTTGTAAGCAAAGTGCTACGAACACAAGAGATTCTGCAGCTGCTGGAGACCCAGAGTAACACGCACACACACAAAATGCTGGAGGAACTCAGCAGGTCAGGCAGCATCTGTGGAAATGAATAAACGGTCTTGGCCCAAAACATTGAATGTTTATTCCTTTCTATAGATGCTGCCTGACCTGCTGAGTTCCTACAACATTTTGTGTGTGTTACTAAAGTGTGACACTGCAGTGTTTATTTTGAAAGTGCTTGAATGTAATTACTCTGTTAAGTATTCCAACATGATTCATTGATTGGTCGAAAACCTACACAGTGGACTAAATGTATCCTTAGCTAAAGTGTCATTATACAGTCTAAAGTATCACTAAACACAATTGACTAAAAGTATCATTATTATTCCTTGATTGTTATTATGTATCCTTGTTTAAGTATTATTGCAAAGCTATTCTGTAGACTATAAAGTAAAAAGGCAGATTGTTTTGAATCCTGTGTTTTATAAATATAGATGCTTGGTGGTTGTTAATGGGTTTAAATGTCAAATTCAAAGTGAAATTTATTATCAAAGGACATGTGCACTCAGAGCCAATTTATGAAATACTTCCTGTACCAAATACAGTGGGCACTGAGCATATGTTCAAGGTCTTCTGCTGCTGTAGCCCATCAACTTCAGGATTCAACGTGTTGTGTGTTCAGAGATGCTCTTCTGCACACCGCTGTTGTAAAGCGTGGTTATTTGAGTTACTGTCGCCTTCCTGTCAACTTGAACCAGTCTGGCCATTGTCCTCTGACTTCTCTCATTCACAAGGTGTTTTTGCTGCTTACTGGAAGTTTTGGAGGGTTTTTTTTTTTTGCACCATTCTCTGTAAACTCTAGAGACAGTTTTGTGTGAGAATCCCAGGAAGTCAGCAGTTTCTGAGATACTCAAACCCACCCCATCTGGCACCAACAATCATTCCACGGTCAATGTCACTTAGATTCCCAATTCTGATGTTTGGTCTGAACTGAACAGACCGTGTGTGCATGCTTTATGCAGTGAGTTGCTCCCACAGGATTGGGTAATTAAATATTTGCATTAATGAGCAGGTACCTAATAAAGTGGCCACTGAGTGTACATCTCTATATACTGCCTTGAGATCCATTTTCTTGTAGGCATTTACTACAAAATAAAGAAAATCAATATAAATTATGGAGGAAAAAACTATATATAAAGACTGATATACAACCAGAAGACAAATTCGGCAAATAAAAATAATGTTGAGAACATGAGTTGTAAAGAGTCCTTTGAAAGTGATTCAGTAGATTGTAGAATCAGTTCATTTAGGATGTACATTCTAAAGGTATTGAACAGAACCTTTTGGAAATAAAAGTTAAATTTTAGTTTTTGTATTGTGGCACTTGGTTACTCTCCGGGTAGACGTGTGCAAAGAGAAGGTACTGCATGCTAAACGTATGCTAAACTGCATCCTGCAGATTTTTTTTAAAATGAAACCAGTTTTTCTATGTTTGTGTAATGAGAGTAAAATAATGATACTTAGGTCACTGTTGTTGTTTAGTTAAATTTAACTGACCATTTTTCATATTGCAGAGGTTATTTTGTGAATTATGAAAGCTTATTTTTTGCCACATTAGGTTTAGTTGGCTCTCAGGCTCTGAATTTGTCTGTAGTGCTTGTCAGCATGGCTGGGTCATCAGTCATCCATGTATTACTGATGCCTTGAGGCTGTGCACCCGGTCCTCCTTAACACCCTTACAGACACAAAAGTATTTGTACTCAACCGACTTGTAGAATTACTGGTCAGAGTTCTGCCTGACTGACTTTGAGGTAAGCTTCTCTGTGCCTCCAAGCTGAATATAATCGTCTTTGTCTTGCAGGGCTAAGTTTGGCTGTAATAAATGTCGAAGAAAATACTCACTTTTCCCGTACAATTACAGATATAGAGTCACTTTTCTGATGCAGTATGTGGTTGGTGAGATGTGTAGTTCCCAGCTGGATTTTATTAAAAAATATACTGAAAGGAGGCATTTGTTAAGTGAAAACAGAAAAAATGTTAAATTGGTCTTGGCATTACAGTGTTGCTCATATTTATAGTTACATATTTTTATTAGATTTGCAATTTGGGTTTGAAATTGGTGATTTCAGCTTCCCAAAAAATTGAAATTCTTTTGTAAAATATAATAAAGACATGGCCCAGTAAATTTGTTTTTATAGATTTTCTTCTTAGTAGAATGAGGATACAGATAAATATGTAGCAGTAAGGAATGTCAGTGGTTACTTGACTGAAAGCTGTTGACTTACTTATAAAAGACTGCAAATCTATGCATCTATCACGTGCAGAATATTTTCTTTTAAGTACTGCTGAAAATAGCAATGGCTTTTAAACATCTTCAGCTTATTGTGCAAGTGTGACTGGTTTAACAAGTCATTATATTTCACTCGATTGTTAAGCGAGGGTGAAGTCTCTGGGCTTTGGCGTTGTTACAGTGCTACGGTGTATGCTGCACTGCCGTGGATGGCTTCACTCGCCTTAGCACTGAAGCCGTCAGCCCCTGCAGCCTGTGCACTCACTTTTGGAGACTCTGCGGCTCATGTTCTCAGTTTTACTTGTTTACTTTTCTTTCTATTATTTGCACGATTTGTGATCTCTTGCACGTTGGATGTTTGTCGGGTCTTTGCAATATGTGGTTTTCCGTGGATTCATTATATTTCCTTATTTTCCTGTGGATGCCTGCAAGAAAATGAAACTCAAGGTTGTATATGGTATGCATACTTTGATAATAAATTTACTTTGAACTTTTAATGATTTCTAAATGGACATTGAACCCATGAACGCTACCTCACTTCTGTTTTTATTTCTGTTTTTGTTTTGCACTACTTATTTTAACTATTTAATAGACATCTATATATATATATTTACTGTAACTCATTTTTTCTGTATATTTATTTATCATGTATTGCATTGTACTGTTGCCGTAAAGTTAACGAATTTCATGACGTATGCCAGTGGTATTAAACCTGATTCTGATTTTAATGTAAAGATAATTTGAATAATTAAGAAGGATTTAAATATCTTAACCTTCTCAATGCTAGTGAATTTTGTAGTATATTTGTTAAAGTTTATATAATCTATGTTGAAGGTGGAATTTTAGGATAATTAGAGCAGCAAACCTTATTGAAATAAGAACTGTGCTTGATGAAAACAGTGATTTCCATCAGTGTGTAGCTAAGTGCTCCAGACACTGATCTCTTATCCTTCTACTGCGGATAGCTATGTAATTACTTGTCGGTAGTGCTTGAATAATGATTACAGCATGGTGGAGCACCGTACAAAGCAGGGAGCATGAGTAATTAAAAGTGTTTTGATTTCCAGCCAGTGTTTAATATTTCATAGATACGTTGAAATACTTCCTGCAGTGTTTCCTGCTATTGTGATGTTGGTTATATGTTGCTGGCTATTGTTACTAAAGAAGCTCAACGGTGTGTACAGAAGTCTTAATTGAAGGTGATAAACTGTGTGGCAGAGCCAGGCTTAGGAATTGCACCTATGTTAGTTCCAGTTTCTGGCTTTTGGAAGAATTTGCCTTGGTGGGATCTGTTTCCTCCCCCACCCACCCTTGTTCTGTGAAACGGAGGTTAACATTAAAACTCGTAGTCATTCATTTTGAGTGTTTTAATGTTACAAATATTGCCGGACTTCGCTTTTATTAAAAAATTGTTGATTGTTTTTTTTCCCCCTAGAGCAAGGGTTCCCAACCTGGGATCCATGGAGCCATCTGTTAATGGTACGGGTCCGAAGCAAAAAAAGGGTTGGGAACCTCTGTGTAGAAGATTGAGGGGAGATTTGATGGAGGTATACAATATTATGTGGATTATAGATGTGGTAATTGCAAGCAGGCTTTTCCCACTGTGGTTGGGTGGCGCTAGATCTAGGGGTCATGGGCTAAGGGTGAAAGATGAAATATTTAAGGGGAACGTGAGGGGAAACTTCTTCTCTCAGAGGGTGGTGAGAGAGCAGAATGAGCTGCTAACAGAAGTGGTGGATGTGGGTCTGATTTCAGCCTTTAAGAGACATCTGGATGGGAGGCGTGTGGAGGGCTACAGTGTGGGTGCAGGTCAAAGTGACAAGACAGATTCATAATTCGGCATGGACTAGATTGGCAGAGGGTGTGTTTCTGTGCTGTTGCATTCTGTGACTCTATAACAATTGCAAAATTAGAACTCCCTTTTCAGATCATCTTCATCTGAGGTTGGCATCAATGGAATCTGTTGGAAAAACTTAAACTCTCACTTGTATGTACTATGCATTTAAAAGAAAGGAAAATTGATCACATTGTGACTCCGTTGTTTAAAACAAAACTCCCACTCAGTAAAAGAGGGCATTATTATCTGGTAGATTTGATATACAGTAACTACATGTGTCAATTAGAGCGCACGGAATGTGTGTAGAATATAATAGCCTTACATTTTATTTTGTTAACATGTTACTTAGTAATTCCCATAAACACAAGAGATTCTGCATTTGCTGGAAATCCTAAGTAATGCACAGAAAATGCTGGAAGAATTCAGCAGGTCAGGAGGATCTATGGAGCGTAATAAAAAGTCAACATTTTGGGCTGAGACTCTTCATCAGGACCTGCTGACTTCCACAAGCACAGAGATGGAAGAGGGTTCTTTATCTCTATCCTCTCCCAGCTTCTCATTTCACCCCCTCCTAGCTTGTACTCCTTTCTGTTGTTATTCAGGCATCCTCCCCCGTCCTTTCCAGTCCTGAAGAAGGGTCTCAACCTGAACCGTCCATAGATGCTGCCTGACCTGCTGAGTTCCTCGGGCATTTTGTATTTAGTATTTACTGGTTGTACTTACCTTGACAGTCTGGGAATTTTATCCTCTAAGTGCATCTTCTAGCATGTAGCTTCCAAGTAGTATTTGTTTAATATTAAAATGGCCTAGTTTCACATCTATTTCTGTATGTCCTAATTAAATACCAAATTGAATTTGTAACGTACTCAATGATCTGTTTTAAAACTTTACTTCTCAGTAGATCAGAGAATTTAAGATCTCACTAAGGCTTGTACCATCTTTGTGTGACAGGATTGAGGAAACTGCTGTCATAAATCACAATGCTTTAGTCAGGCCATACTTGGAATATGGTGAACAGTTTTGGGCCCCTATCTAAGAAAGGATGTGCTTGTAGTGGAAAGAGTCCAGAGGAGGTTCACGAGAATGATCCCATTCTGAGGCTTTATAAGACATTGGTCAGACTGCATTTGGAGTACTGTGATTGGGCCCCTTATTTAAGAAAGGATAAACTGAGTGTCCAGAGGAGCTTCAAAAGAATGATCCTGGACTGAAAGGGTTAACATATGAGGAGCGTTTGGTGGCTCTGGGCCTGTACTCACTGGAGTTTAGACAAATGAGGGCGGAGTCTCATTGAGTAGTCTAGACAGAGTGGACATGGGGTAGGAGAGTCTAGTCTGGCCTGGATAAGAGTCTCTAATGGACTAGGGCAAGAGGGAACAACCTCTGAATAGAATCCCCTTAGAACAGGGATGAGGAAGAATTTCTTTAGCCATAGAGTGATGAATCTATGGAACTTATTGCCATGGATGTCTATGGAGGCCAAGTCATTGGATATATTTAAAACAGAGTTTGATAGGCTCTTGATTAGTCAGAGTGTCAAAAGTTACAGAGAGAAGGTAGGACATGGGTTTGAGAGGGATAATAAATCAGCCATGATGGAATGGGGAAGCAGATTCAATGGGATGAATGGCCTAATTCTGCTCTAATGGTCTAAATCAGAATTAACTTATTGAAGTCTTGAAATAAAATTGTAAGATGAAGGGTTGCAGGGCTTGTACTTAATGTACTGAATGCTGCATCATGAAAAAAGGATTAAAATACTGTAGATTAATTCAGTGTGTGTTGTACTTTATTAATGTTTAATAACCATAGACTATTATCTCGCTCTTCCTCTATTGCATTTATTTTTGTAACTTATATCTTTTTATATTTATTTTTATATTTTTATATCTTGCACTGTACTGCTGCTACAGAACAACAAATTTCATGACAGCAACACACACAAAATGCTGGAGGAACACAGCAGATCAGGCAGCATCTATGGAGGGGAATAAACAGTCGACGTTTCAGGCCAAGACCCTTTATCAGGACAGTATTTTTTGTATTGCTCTTAGTATGCTTACCGTTGGTTGGTACAATGAAAGGACTGGACAACAAATTTTTTCTGGAAGTATTGCTTCTTCCGAATTTTATTTTTGTTATGATAGACTGCTTGAAACTGAACACAAATATAATTTCAGAATTTTAGGAATTTGGAGAAATAAGAAATTAACTTTTATTGAATACAATGTGTTTAATTGCATAATGGTGCTGACTCTTTCCAATAGTTCAACTAAGCTAAAAATGTTTTGTTGATGATTTTTATTTGTCCTCAGTGTCTGAGGCTTCTCGTTCAAGCATCCAACAATTATCAGCCAGCATTGATGGATTCCAGTTGCCCTGATACAGTTTCTCCATGACCGCAATATCCTGGTGAAACCTTTCACTGTGCTCGTCACTGACAGCACCAAGATTTCCAGGGGACAAGGGGAATCAGAATCAGGTTTAATATTACTGGCATATGTTGTGTAATATTTTAACTTTGTGGCAGCAGGACAATGTCATACATGATAAATATAGAAAAAAACTGAATTGCAGTAAATATTAGATGGTTAAGCTTGAATAATTAGTGCAGAAGTAAATAAAAAAAAGAATGCAGAAAATGAATCTTTAGTGACATGTTGCATCTCATGGTTTTGTATGTTTGAAGCATGTAGTCAACCAGCTGCACCTAGAGTCATAGAAAAGTACAGCAGAGAAATAAACCCTTTGACCCATCTAGTCCAGGCTGAAACCATTTAAACTCCCTACACCCTTCGATCTATAACTGGGTATCTCGCCCCCCATACCCCTACCATCCACGTACCTATCCAAACTTCTCTTAAACGTTGAAATCAAGCTTGCATGCACCACTTGTGTTGGCAGCTCATTCCACACTCTCACCACACTCTGAGTCGAAGTGTTCTGTAGTTGCCAAGAAAATTTTCAACAACATCCTTGAATGCTTTCCATGCAATTTTCTGTTGTCCATTGGAAGTTCTGCGAATTGCCTGTCATTGATGACCTGTTTGATCTGTTGACCAACAGAAATAGCTTCCTTAATGTTGGCGTCAGTTATTCCGACTTGAATTATGAATTGAAGTAATAAATTTAGGCAATTTGAAAAAAATGGTGCGTGATAGGGAAATTTCATGGTGATTTTCATGATCAGCAGCCCAAAATCCATTACACCCAAAAATACTGAAGAAGCAAAATCTTTGTTGTCAGTGATATTAGTTCGTTAGATGCTCTTGTCTCTCAGAGTACTCATAAACCATGAAGTTTAGTGTTTTATTGTCTCTACAGATTAAGGTGAAAGTGTAAATATTTGAAGGGAGCTGAGGGGCAGTATTTTCATGCAGAAGGTGGGTATATGGAGCAAGCTGCCAGAGGAAGTGGTAGAAGGAGGAACAATTACAACGTTTAAAAGACGTTTGTGCAGGTAACGCACACAAAATGTGGGAGGAACTCAGCAGGTCAGGCAGCGTCTATGGAGAGGAATAAAGAGCCGACGTTCTGGGTCAAGGCCCTTTATCAAGATGTGGATATGAATAGTTTAAGGGTTATAACATAGAACAGTTCAGTATAGGAACCGGCTCTTTGGTCCATAATGTTTTGAGCAAATAAATTAGTAATCAAATGGCTAACTATATTAAAGAGCAAACACGAGGAAATCTGTAGATGCTGGAAATTCAAACAACAACACACACAAAATGCTGGAAGAACACAGCAGGCTAGGCAGCATCTATAGGGAGAAGTGCTGTTGAACATTGACTTCTCTGACTTCCGTTAATGCCCCTCCTCCCCTTCTTACCCCATCCCTGACATATTTAGTTGTTTGCCTGTTCTCCATCTCCCTCTGGTGCTCCCCCCCTCCTTTCTTTCTCCTGAGGCCTCTCGTCCCATGATCCTTTCCTTTCTCCAGCTCTGTATCACTTTCGCCAATCACCTTTCCAGCTCTTAGCTTCATCCCACCCCTTCCGGTCTTCTCCTATCATTTCGCATTTCCCCCTCCCCCCACTACTTTCAAATCTCTTACTATCTTTCCTTTCGGTTAGTCCTGATGAAGGGTCTCGGCCCAAAACGTCGACAGCGCTTCTCCCTATAGATGCTGCCTGGCCTGTTGTGTTCCACCAGCATTTTGTGTGTGTTGGTGGCTAACTATATTAATCCCTTTTGCCTATGCAATGTTCATATCCTTCCATTTTCCAAATATTCATGTGTCTACCTGAATCTCTCTTAAAAGCCCCTAATGTTTTGGCCTCTATCACCACCCCAGGCAGTGTATTCCAGGCACCCACCACTCTCTATGTAAAAAAAACTTGCCCCTCACGTCTCCTCTGAACTTGCACCCTCTCATCTTAAATGCATACCCTCTGGTATTAAGATGAAAAAGATACTGTCTCTCTACTCTATCTGTACCTCCCAGAATCTGATAAACCTCTATCAGATCTCCCCTCAGCCTCCGCTGCTCCAGAGAAAACAACTTCTCATCATAGCACCTGCCCTCTAAACCAGACAGCATCCTGGTAAACCTCTTCGGCACCCTCTCCAAAGCCTTGACATCCTTCCTATAGTGGGGTGACCAGAACTGTGTGCAACACTCCAGATGCAGCCTAAGTAGAGTTTTATAAAGCTGCAACATAACTTCCTGATGTTTGAACTCAATGCCTTCTTAACCACCCTAACAACCCGCGTAGCCAGGGGCACTAGGATATTGGCAAAGTGCAGGACAGTGGGAGTAGCTTGGATAGGCACCTTGGTTGGCGGATGGGCCTGTTTCTGTATTCCCCATGACTCTATGATTGATTAACTCTTTTATCTCTGTTATGGGGAGGAAGTATTTTGTAAGGAGATGATGTTGCTGTAAACGTCCTGTTGGAGGTTTGACCACTGTAGTGATTCTTAATGTTCCTCTGGGTCACACAGCATCATGTCTGAAACTCTTGGATAGGTACATGGAAATATGTAGGAGGGCAGGTTTAGATTGACGTAGAGTAGTTTTTAAAGTAGGTTAAAAAGTTGTAACAACATTGTGGCTGAAGCACCTGTTCTGGTGCTGTAATGTTTGATGTAAAATGACAATTTTAATTATTTATTGAGAGATGCAATGTGGTAAAAGGCCCTTCCAGCCCAACAAGACCACACCACCCAATTACACCCGTATGACCAATTAACCTACTAACCCATATGTCTTTGAATGTGGGAGGAGACCAGAGCACCCAGAGGAAACCCACATGGTCATGGGGAGAATGTACAATCCCCTCACAGACAGTAGTGGTAATTGAACCTGGGTGTTGTAATAGCGTTATGCTAACTGCTATTCTACTGTGCCACCAAAGGTATATTCATTATGGAAATGGATCAGCAGGGAATAAAACTGGTGTAAGAATCTTTAGATTAAAGAGAGAATGGGCCATATTAAACCTCGCCTGACACATGCCACGCGGCATCCCTTTCTGCTTATTATTGTCTCATTCAGATTTTATGACTGTGCTCACTGCTGTGGAGCCTTCCACGGAGACAGAAGACATGAGTGAGTGACCTGCCTTCTCTGTTAGCACTCTAACAGGGTGTGCTATCAGAAGCAGAGACTGTTTCCAAATGCTTCTGATATTCAGACTACAAGACATAGAGCATAATTCAGCTATTCGGCCCATCCAGTCTGCTCCTCCTCTGTCCCATTCAGTCTGTTCCTCCTCTGTCCCATCCAGTCTGCTCCTCTGTCCCATCCAGTCTGCTCCTCCTCTGCCCCATCCAGTCTGCTCCTCCTCTGTCCCATTCAGTCTGTTCCTCCTCTGTCCCATCCAGTCTGCTCCTCCTCTGTCCCATCCAGTCTGCTCCTCTGTCCCATCCAGTCTGCTCCTCCTCTGTCCCATCCAGTCTGCTCCTCTGTCCCATCCAGTCTGCTCCTCTGCCCCATCCAGTCTTCTCCTCCTCTGTCCCATCCAGTCTGCTCCTCTGCCCCATCCAGTCTTCTCCTCCTCTGCCCCATCCAGTCTTCTCCTCCTCTGTCCCATCCAGTCTGCTCCTCTGCCCCATCCAGTCTGCTCCTCTGTCCCATCCAGTCTGCTCCTCTGTCCCATCCAGTCTGCTCCTCTGCCCCATCCAGTCTTCTCCTCCTCTGTCCCATCCAGTCTGCTCCTCTGTCTCATCCAGGCTGCTCCTCTGTCCCATCCAGTCTGCTCCTCCTCTGTCCCATCCAGTCTGCTCCTCCTCTGTCCCATTCAGTCTGCTCCTCTGTCCCATCCAGTCTGCTCCTCTGTCACATCCAGTCTGCTCCTCCTCTGTCCCATCCAGTCTGCTCCTCCTCTGTCCCATCCAGTCTGCTCCTCCTCTGTCCCATCCAGTCTGCTCCTCCTCTGTCCCATTCATTCTGCTCCTCTGTCCCATCCAGTCTGCTCCTCTGTCCCATCCAGTCTGCTCCTCCTCTGTCCCATCCAGTCTGCTCCTCCTCTGTCCCATCCAGGCTGCTCTTCTGTCCCATCCAGTCTGCTCCTCCTCTGTCCCATCCAGTCTGCTCCTCCTCTGTCCCATCCAGTCTGCTCCTCTGTCCCATCCAGTCTGCTCCTCTGTCCCATTCAGTCTGATTCGTTGTTTCTCTCAGCCCCATTCTCGTGCCTTCTCCCTGTAACCTTGGACACCCTGATTAACCAAGAATCTTCTAACCTCCGCTTTAAATAAACCCAATGACTTGCCCTCCACATCTGTCTACAGATACACCACCCTTTGGCGAAAGAAATCCTTCTTCATCTCTGTATTAAGTGAGGTCCTTATATATTCTGGTCTTAGACTCCCCCACTATAGGAAACACTCTGTCCACATTCACTCTATCTAGTCCTTTCAATATTGTTTTTTATTGCACTTATTTTAACTTAACTGTTTAAAAGACATATGTACATATATACTTACTGTAAATCAGTTTTTTCCCTCTATATTGATTTATTATGTGTTGCATTGAGCTGCTGCTGCTGCGAAGTTAACAAATATCATGGCTTATGCCGGTGATAATAAATCTGATTCTGATTTTCCTAAACTCTAGCGTGTACAAACTCAGAGCCCTCAAATGCTCCTCATACTTTAACCCTATCATTCCTGGGATCATTCTCGTGAACCTCCAGTGGATCCATACCACTGCCAGCATATCCTTTCTTAGGGGCTCAAAACTGCGCACAGTACTACAACTGTGGTTTAACTAATGGCGTTTTAGAAACAACGAGTTAGGATTTTCTTGTGTGCCGTAGAGAAGAACCAATTCTTTGAAACAAAGAAGTGTGGCTGGCTGTTTGCTTGAAGATTGTGAGGCTTTGCTCTTGTTATTGTAACCCAATTTGTCTTTTGCTAGCAAATCGAATATTCAAGTCGCCTGACTGGGTATCAACAATGTAATAGCGGGAAATGGAAAAACCTGTTACAGTTCTGTTTCAGGATCCATAAGCAGTTCCTTCATCACATAAAGAGGAGAACTAAGCCACAGATTAATCTGGGCAAATAGTGAAGATATGTATTTTTGGCATGGAATCAGCTTGAACCATTAGAGCAGAGACAATCAGCCGGCTTTCCCTGAAAACTGAGAGGAAGTTATAAGATCAACACTTTGAAGCAATCCCTCAAATCTCCTTTAGCCTTGGAATGCACACGTGTGCATCCAATCCTATAACTAAAGCTCCTTTCTATGAAGTTAGGCTTCTACTGAAAGTCTGTGTTGGCATATATGAGCCTATGGAAATCGAGCAACTTCTAAGCATATTTCTGTGTTCTGAACTCCACCTCTGATCTCCACATGGCATGGAAATAGCTGAAGTCTTGCTAGAATTACCCTGTCAAAGTTTGTGGCATATTGAAACCATAATCACTCCAATAAGGTCTTATGGTTTAACAGAGAAATGTTTTTCGACAATACAGTTCCAGCCAGATGAAAATGGAAAGTAGCATGGTAGTCATCCTTTGAAATAATCAGTTGGGATTTTGTTATGTGCAGTTGAATGTAATGATCTACTCTCAGTTGCCACTTTATTAGGTACAGGAGGGGAATCCAATGTGATCTTCTGCTGCTGTAGCCCATCCACTTCAAGGTTTGATGCGTTGTGCATTTAGAGATGCTCTCCTGCACGCCACTGTTGTAATGTGTGGTTATTCGAGTGACCGTCACCTTCCTGTCATCTTGAACCAGTCTCTGACCTTTCTCATTACTAAGGCATTTTCACTCACAGAACTGCTGCCCACTGGATGTTTTCCTGCTTTTTTTGTCCCATTCTCTATACACTCTAGAGGATTTATTTTTATTTTATTTATTGAGATACAGAGCGGAATAGGCCCTTCCGGCCCTTTGAGCTGCACTGCCTAGCATTCCCCGAATTAACATTAGCCTAATCACGGGACAATTTACCCACCGACCAGTACGTCTTTGGACTTTGGGAAGAAACCAGAGCACCCAGAGGAAGAACGGAAACATGCAGGGGCAGGAAGTGAACCTGGGTCACTGGTACGGTAAAATGTTGTGCTAACCATGCTGTGTGAAAATTCCAGAGGATACTCAAATCACCCCATCAGGCACCAACAATCATTCCACGGTCCAGGTCACTTAGATCACATCTCTTCCCCATTCTGATGTTTGGTCTGAACAACAACTGAACCTCTTGACCACGTCTGCATGCTTTCATGCACTGAGTTGCTGCCACATGATTGGCTGATGAGATATTTGCATCAACGAGCAGGTGTACCTAATAAAGAGGCCACTGAGTGTATATGTATTTCTTATTTTGTAGACCAGATGCAGGAAGATGAGAGGTGACCTGACAGGGGTGTGCAAGATGATATGAGGCATAGATTGAGTGGACAGCCAGATACTGTTTCCCAGGGCAGAAATGTCTAATACAAGGGGGCCATCATTTTAAGGTGTTTGAAGGGAAGTATAGGGGAGATGTCAGAGGTAACACAAAGATTAGAGATTGTGGAATGCCCTGGCAGGGGTGGTGGTTAGATGTTGATACCTTTGGCCAAGTATTGAAGCCTCAGAATTGATCTGGAAGTCCAGAGGTAGTGCCCTGTTAGTCGGGGTCCCAGGTCTATGAATCTCTGTGAGTTCGCTAGGGTACTTGAAAGTCCAGTGTGTGTGCATCTATTTCCATATCCGTGGCTAGAGGTCAATGAGTGCGGACTGTCTTGGGGTTAGAGGACTGTGTATATGCCTTGTGCAGGAAGGCACAGAGTCGACTGTACTTCCTAAGAAGGTTAGCGTCATTCAATGTCTGTAGTGAGATGCTGAAGATGTTCTATAGGTCAGTTGTGGAGAGCGCCCTCTTCTTTGTGGTGGCGTGTTGGGGAGGAAGCATTAAGAAGAGGGACGCCTCACGTCTTAATAAGCTGGTAAGGAAGGCGGGCTCTGTCGTGGGCAAAGTACTGGAGAGTTTAACATCGGTAGCTGAGCGAAGGGCGCTGAGTAGGCTACGGTCAATTATGGATAACTCTGAACATCCTCTACATAGCACCATCCAGAGACAGAGAAGCAGTTTCAGCGACAGGTTATTATCGATGCAATGCTCCTCAGACAGGATGAAGAGGCCAATACTCCCCAATGCCATTAGGCTTTACAATTCTACCGCCAGGACTTAAGAACTTTTTAAAAGCTATTATTAATGCTTCTTGAGATAGTGATTTAGATGCATATCATATTTTTTACTGAGTTAAGTATTGTATGTAATTAGTTTTGCTACAACAAGTGTATGGGACATTGGAAAAAAAGTTGAATTTCCCCATGGGGATGAATAAAGTATCTATCTATCTATCTATCTATCTATATGTGTGGATGATGGGAGGGAGGATTGGAGGCTTGTTGCCTGTTTGCTTGTTTGGTTCTGTGTTGTTCTGCCGAGCATTGTGGACACGCTTTGTTGGCAACAGAATATGTGGTGACACTTGCCTCCATTATGCCCTTTGATGTTTTGGTTGTTAATGCCAATGGCGCATTTCTCTCTATGTTTCAAGGTACTCAGGACAAATAAACTGGAATTGTTTGGGAGATTTAAGAATCTCTTACACATGGATAACAGAAAAACTGAAGGTTATTGGGGAGGGAAGGGTTTGATTGATCTTAGTGTAGTTAAAAGGGTCAGCACAACATTGTGGGCTGAAGGGCTTGGACTGTGCAGTAATGTTCTACGATTTGATTTATATTTATATAGCATTTGTTCTATAAAATGGTTGTTGCGTTGTTTCCATGCTCATTTCAGAGCACTGTATTTAAAGGTATAATTATTTTAAAGTTCAAAAACTTCAAAGTAAATTTATTATCAAAGAACATGTATGTCTCCATATACAACCCTGAGATTCATTTTCTTGTAGGCATGCTCAGTAAATACAAGAACCACAATAGAATCAATGAAAGACTGCACCCAACAGAACCAATGAGTAAAAGACAACAAACTGTGCAAAAATGAAAGAAAAATAAATAATAATAATAAATAAGCAATAAATACTGAGGACATGAGATGAAGAGTCCTTGAAGTGAGTCCATTGCTTGTGGGAACGGTTCAGTGATGGGGCAAGTGAAGTTGAGTGAAGTTATCCCCTTTGGTTCAAGAGCCTGATGGTTAAGGGGTAATAACTGTTCCTGAATCTGGTAGTGTGGGTTCTGAGGCTCCTGTATCTTCTTCCTGGTGGCAGCAGTGAGAAGAGAGCATGGCCTGGGTGGTGGGGGTCCTTGATGGTAGGGCGACATGGTAGTATAATGGTTAGCACAATGCTTTAGAGTACCAGTGACCTGGGTTCAATTCCCACTGTAAGGAGTTTCTACATTCTCTCCTTGACTGCGTGTGTTTCCTTTGGCTGCACAGGTTTCTTCCCTTAGTCCAAAGACGTACAGGTTGGTAGTGTAACCCTCAGGCTCGGCCAGCACGTGTTCGTCTAGGGGAAAACAACTTCTGGCCCTGTTAAAAGGAGAAATCTCGTTTGTGTGGATGCTGCGTGATGTGTTGCCCGGTTACAAATCTGCAATATCAAACAGTACATAACTTGCGATTAAACGATTGATCTTTATAATTCTTAATGTGACTATATGGTTAGTAAAGAAACAAAAAATAAGAAAAGGTCCCATTCTCATGAAACAGTCTGTGAGTCGTTGGAGCTCATTTGTTCCTGTCGACCTCCGAACGTAGCCGGCTCTCAGACCCTCGCTCCTCAGTCCACTCCATCTGGTGGTCTTCCAACTCTCTCCATTCGCGTCCTCTCTCTCCATCACACTCCGACAAAAGACCGCAAAAAAACCCGGCTCCCAGCCACACAAGAAAGAACAACGTTTCCGCCGTTGAATAGCCTCTGCATTCCAAAGCCCCGTTATCTCTAGTCATAACCCAAACAGTTCTGCTACAGAGAAACCATTACATTAGCAGTGAAACCTTACAGATTGTTACAGTAGGTTAATTAGTCATTTTAAATTGTCCCGTGATTAGGCTAGGATTAAATCGGGAGTTTCTGGGTGGTGTGGCTCGAAGGACTGGAAGGATCAATTCCATGATGTATAAATAAAAAACCAATAAATAACAACCAATAAATAACTGGACGCTGCAAAATACAAAAGGTATGTGTGTGATGGCAATGTGGTTTACAAAAATGTCCGGATACAATTGTGGATTAAGCATTGAACATTGTCTATATGTATAGTGAGACAGTATTTCACTGATATCTGTGCTATACATGCCTTGTGCTGTATGTGGCTGTTGGTACACTGTTTTGTACCTTGCTCCCAGAGGAACACTTTCGTTTGGCTGTCTTCATGGGTATTCATGTACGGTTGAATGACAATTAAACTTGAACTTAACACACTTCCTGTCATGTGGAGTCATCCCCATTTTTAGCTTGCAATCATTTTATCAATATGAAATCAATTTTCCCGTTAACCATAGTTGCCAACAAATAAAGCAGTTTGGATATTTAGACGTAGTTTTAAAATAGCTGGAAAATGGCTCTTTTCGGCACTGGCCCCTCTTTTAAACAGCATTTGTAAATATACCGTGGAAGCGTAGCGGTTAGTGCGATGCTATTGCACCTCAGGTTCCGGAGTTCAGAGTTCAATTCCAGCTGTAAGGGGTTTGTACAATCTACCCGTGAACCATGTGGGTTGTCTCCAGGGGTTCCAGTCCAAAGGTGTACTGGTTAGTAGGCTAATTGGTCATTGTAAATTGCCCTGTGATTAGGCTTGGGTTAAATAGGAAGGTTGCTGGGCAGTGCGGCTCAGTGGGCCGGAAGGGCCTGTTCCGTGCTGTATCTGTAAATAACAACAAGCAAGTAAATAAATAAAGCGAAGCAACAACCGGGTCTTGCTTCAGCTCCATTGATCTGTTGTATTCTTCTGTCTCAGAATTTCTAAATCTTCTTATTGCAAGTTGAACCAGTGAAAGACTTACTATCACTGACATATATGTCATGAAATTTGTTGTTTTGTGACAGCAGCACACTGCAATATATAAAAACAGTATAAATCACAAAAAGAAATATATATTTCTGTAAGTAGTGCAGAAAGAGCAAAAGTAGTGAGGTGGTGTTCATGGGTTCAATGTCCATTCAGAAATCTGATGGCAGAGGGGAAGAAGCTGCTCCTGAAATGTTGAGTGTGTGTCTTTGGGCTCCTGATGCCTGTTAACACCACTTCATTAGCCACTGAGTTGGAGTCAGGGTGTGGGACTAGCCACAAAGAGTCAGCAACAAACAAAGTCTGTTTACTCAGAGAGATGAGTCTGTGTACAGAGTTCAATAGGGCTGAGGATTCTCTGTGAACTCGAGCTAATAAAGAGCAAATATATAGCAATGGGCACATTGAGAGGGCGGAATGAGGTGTTCCTCTGTACCCAGGGCGTCATCAGTGAGGCAGAACAAGGCCCCTGTGGCAAATAAATGATAGTTCTGTGCCTGGGATAATCTTTAACAGGAGACATGGCAGGAGATTTTCAGCATTTGCAGAATCTCTGGTGCTTACCACACGGTGGAAGATAGAATTTTGCCTCCTGTCTACACTACAGGAATGTGTAGTATTTTTGAATGTCAGATATACTTAAACATTATTAAGTGTGTTTTAAATAATTACAAGGTAAACATTATTTAGACTGATTAAAGTAATTTAAGATGGATTAAATCACCATGAAATTGTTGGTATGGAATATGTTTCAGAGAAATAACGAACTAACTATACCTGACCTCTAGCGGGGGCTGGCACAGTAACGTAGCGGTTAGCGCAATGTGAGCGATAGCACTAAAGAGTGCAGTAGAACAGAGGGATCTGCGAATACAGATCCATGATTCCTTGGAAGTGGTGTCACAGATAGACAGGGTTGTAAAGAAAGCTGTTGGCACGTTGGCACCGAGTACAGGAGTTGGGATATAAGTGTGTAGAAGAAGTTGGTGTGACCAAATTTGGAGAATTGTGTGCAGTTTGGTCACCTACCAAAAGTAAAGATGTCAATAAGATTGAAAGAGTTCAGGGAAAATTTATCAGGATGTTGCTGGGTCTTGAGGATCTGAGTTATAGGGAACGGTTGAATAGGTTTGGAATTTATTCCATGTAGGGTAGGAGAATGAGAGGAGATTTGATAAAAGCGTACAAAATTATGAAGGATAGAGATAGGGTAAATGCATCCTCCAAATCTTCATTTTCATTGTAAAATTCAAGATTTTTGTCGATATCTTCAAATTGTTCATAGTTCTTGACTCGTTGAGGTAGTGAAATCATTTCATTTTCATTCCCAGCCATCACTGGTGTCTCCAAGCCTGAATGCTTATAACCATATAACAATTACAGCACAGAAACAGGCCATCTTGGCCCTTCTAGTCAGTGCCGAACTTGAATTGCTAGTCCACGCTTGAAACGGCACTGAGCAAAGCAGTTCTGAATTGTCTTCACTGCTTACTTCTCACCAACTATCAGTGACAAAATTCACTGCTTTTTGAACACAAACACATGCAAATGACACAATTTAAGAACTGTTCACTCCAAGCATAGTGTAGTGTCTAACGGCCATACAAGTTCATGTGACTGATGCTTGTTTGAAACTGTTCGGCAATAGCCTCCTGTCCCAATTAAGCAGCATACTGTCCCAAATAAAGGAAAGGAATTCCAGCTATTTTCTCAATTTGTTTTTATACATGGTTGCCCCGATTAACCAATGGACCAGTTAACAAGGATATTCTGTGCCATTTCTAATGATTAGCAGGGTGACATGGCAGTGTAGTGGTTTGTACAATCGCTTTACAGCATCGGATGTGAGATTGGGGTTGAATTCCCACCACTGTATAGAGTTTGTACATTTTCCTGTGATCACATGGGTTTCCTCCATGTTCTCCGAGTTCCTCCCACATTCCAAAGCTGTACAGGTTAGGGTTAATGAGTTGTGGGCATGCTACGTTGGCGCTGGAAGCCTGGCAACGCTTGCGGGCTGAACCAGCACAATCCTAGCTGATTTAATTTTATGCAAACAGCATGCTTTGAAGTATGTATGACATACAAAGATAATCTTTAAAATCTCAAATCTTTCGCATTAATGGGGGAATTTCAAAGCATCACACAATAGTTATGACAATGGAAGGAGACCACCGACCATGGGATGAGAGGGTTATCATATCGAGAGAGACTGAATAGTTCGGGTCTGCATTCTTTGCAGTTTAGAAGAATGAGGGATGACCTTATGTAAACACATAGGATCTGAAGGAGGCTCGACAGGGTAGATGTCAGGATGTTTCCTCCGGTGGTAGAATCATGAATAAGGGGACATATGGAGCTTGTCATTTTAAAACTGAAGTATACAAACATTTCTTATCACAGAGGATTTTTGACCTCTGGAATTCTTCAGAATCAGAATCAGAACCAGGTTTATTATCACCGGCATGTGATGTGAAATTTGTTAACTCAGCTACAGCAGTTCAATGCAATACATAATCTAGCAGAGAGAAAAAAATAAAATAAAAATTAATAAACAAGTAAATCAATTACGTATATTGAATAAATTTAAAAACATGCAAAAACTGAAATATTCTATATTTTTAAAAAAGTGAGGTAGTGTCCAAAGCTTCAATGTTCATTTAGGAATTGGATGGCAGATGCTGTTCCTGAATCACTGAGTGTGTGTCTTCAGGCTTCTGTACCTCCTATCTGATGGTAACAGTGAGAAAAAGGCATGTCCTGGGTGCTGGAGATCCTTAATAATGGACACTGCCTTTCTGAGACACCGCTCCCTAAAGATGTCCTGGGTACTTTGTAGGCTAATGCCCAAGAGGGAGCGGACTCGATTTACGACCTTCTGCTGCTTCTTTTGGTCCTGTGCAGTAGCCCCTTCATACCAGACAGTGATGCAACCTGTCAGAATGCTCTCCATGGTACAACTATAGAAGTTTTTGAGTGTATTTGTTCACCCCAGCGACTGGTGGAAGTTTGATCATTAGAACTATTTAATGTGGAGGTGGGTAAAAAACTTGGTAGATTGAGGAATAGTGGTCGTCATTATGTGCCGTGTCATACGATGTGGGCAATCATGGCCTTTCCATGACCATGATTATTTTTGGAAAAGTTTGTAAAGAACTGGTTTGCCAATTCTTTCTTCTGGGCAGTGCCTTTACAAGACGGGTGACCCCAGCCACTATCAATATTCTTCAGAGATTGTCTGCCTGGTGTCAGTGGTCACATAACCAGGACTTGTGATATGCACCGGCTGCTCAGACAACCAGCCACCACCTGCTTCCATGACTTCACGTGACCCTGATCAGGGTGGAGAGGTGGCTAAGCAGGTGCTACACCTTGCCCAAGGGTGACCTGCTGGCTAGCGGAGGGAAGGAGTGCCTTGCACCTCCTTTGGTAGAGACGTATCTCCACCCTGCCATCCAAGCATAGAGGAATAGAGGGATTGGTAAAAAGGGCACAGAAGAAGAGACAAAACCACAGAACCATGAGGCATAGGAGTAGAATTAGGCCATTTGGTCCATTGAGTCTGCTGCACCATTCCATCATGGCTGATTTATTTTCCCTCACAACCCCATTCTTCTGCCTTCTCCCCGTAACTTATGATACCCTTTCTAATCAAGAACCTGTCAACCTCCACCTTAAGTATATCCAATCACAAACAAGAGAAAATCTACAGATACTGCAAATGCAAGCAACACACACAAAATGCTGGAGGAACTCAGCGGGCAAGGCAGCATCTGTGGAAAAGAGTACCGTCAACATTTTGGGCCGAGATCCTTCAACAGGACTACACATTTCTATTGCTGAAGGGTCTCGGCCCAAAGCGTTGACAGTGCTCTTTTCCATAGATACTGCCTGGCCTCAAGAGCCATCTGTGGCAATGGATCCCACAGATTCAGCACCCTCTGGCTAAAGAAACTCCTCCTCATCTCCGTTCTAAAGGAACGTCCCTCCATTCTGAGGCTGTGCCCTGTGATCCTAGACTCCCCTACTATAGGGAGCATCCTCTCCACATCCACTTAATCTAGACCTTTTAATATTCGATAGGTTTCCTCCCTCATTCTTCTGAATTCCAGCAGGTATTGAAGGCCACCTTTCATTTATGTTAGATATGTGTAGCATTCAACCACCAACTCTTCGCACTCTGCTCCAAAGCATGAGAGCCAACCAATCACATGCTGCTTGCACACAAACTTAATTAGGGGCAGGAGAAAGCCCGAGATCCTTAAGCCTGCTTTACCATTTTGTAACATTAGGATATCATCCTAATCTTGTCATCGAAATCTTAAGAATATAGAAAGACTCTGATTTTCCTACTCTTTAGGGAAGAGTTCCAAAGACTCATAACCTAATGATAAAGAAATCACCTCATCTTTCTTAAATGGGTTACTTATACAACACAGAACATAGGACATAGAGCGTAAGACATAGAACACAGAAAAGTGTCGCACAGTACAAGCACTTCAGCTCACGATGTCATTATGACCCTTTAACCTACCTCAAGATCAATCTAAACCTTCCCTCCTACATAGCCCCCCATTTTTTTTTCATCCATGTGCCTATCTGAGAGCCTCTTAAATGCCCCTAATGTAACTGACTGCCATGGCCTCTAGCAGTGCATTCCATGCAGCCACCACTCCCTGTGTGACAATACTACCTCTGATATTTCCCCTATAATTTCCTCTGTTAAAATTATGCCTCCTTGTATTAGCCATTTCCGCCCTGGCAAAAAGTCTCTGGTTGTCTACTCGATTCATGGCTTTTATCATCTTGTACACTTCTATCAAGTCACCTGTCAGCTCCCTTCACTCCAGAGAGAAAAGCCCTAGCTCGATCAACCTATTTTCATAAGATATGCTCTCTAGTCCTGGTAGCATCCTCTGTACCCTCTCTAAAGCTTCCACATCCTTTCCATAATGAGGTAACCAGAACTGGACACAATATTTCAATGTTTCAGAACATTGTGTGTCTTTAAGGCAGAGATTGTATGTCATCAAGCTGGAACTACTCGCTTTTTATCCCCTAGTTTTCTGAACTCTACTGTGGAATCTGCCAGTACCATTACCATTGGCAATATATCCAAGACCTTAGTCACCCACTGATTACAAAATATTTCCACACAATTTTTGTCAGATTCCTTCATCCTGTGTTCTAGCTCTTGATCATTCTAAAGGGAAATTAGACGAGAGAAAATTGTTCTTGATTTTACTCGTTACTATTAGATCTTAGTTCTACAACACTCACCAGGATCCTATCTAGGTCCTACTCTGATGTAACTTCTCAAAATGCATCTCTTTGCATTTGGCCTGAGTAAAATTCAGGTTTTCTACTTTCTCGTTTGATCTTGGTACCGGTCAGTTGGTGGAAAAGTTGCTAATGGATGCATATGTCTATGCATCTAAAGAGTAGGGGCCAATCATAGTCACCTAACTTCCCTGAAGGATATTTTGCTCATGTTATGGCCAATCATGTGCTCAACTATGCTTTCAATTGCTCAGAATCAGAATCAGGTTTATTATCACTGACATATGTTTTGAAATATGTTGTTTTGCGGCAGTAGTACAGGGTATTATATGAAATGTACTATAAATTATACCAAGAAATATATATTAAAAAAAGTAGAGCAAAAAGAGAGAAGGAAATTAGTGAGGTAGTTATTGTGAGTTCATTGTCAGTTCAAAGATCTGATGGCAAAGGAGAAGAAGCTGTTCCTAAAACATTGAGTGTGTGCTTTCAGGCTCCTGTATTTCCTCTCTGATGGATGTAATGAGAAGAGGTCAAGAACCAGGGTGGTGAGGGTACTTAATGATGGATACAGCCTTCTCGGGGTATCATCTTTTGAAGGTGTCCTCGATGGTAGTGAGACTAGTGCCCATGTTGGTGAGTTTACAGCTTTCTGCAGCTTTTTCCGATCTTGTGCACTGGCCCCTCTGTACCAGATGGTGATGCAATGAGCTTGAGTGCTCTCCACGGTACATCTGTAGAAATTGTAGAAACTGTTCTTTCGTTGTACATGGAAATGCCTCCAGTCTTTTTAATATGTGTGTTATTTTGCTGGTGACTTTCTTCTGTGGCTTCTTTCATGTTGCACAATCTCAATTCCAACTGCATAGTCTACTGGCCGAGTCATAACATTTTTACCTTTTATGTGTCTTTTAAGGAGAAAAGAAAACCGCTTTTCCAATTCTTCAGATTTTGTTTTTGATCTCTTAGGCAGGAATCTCTTCTGGCACTTGACATTCGTCAAATTTTCTAAATTTATTCCCTCTCAAGTTATGGACTTTCACCAGGATCTGATTTGAACTTCAGTGCTGGGAACATTCATTCAAGTTGCTCGTTTCTTTTTAAATTTTCATGTCAGTATCTTTCTTCTCAGTAATTCTTATGACCATAAGAGATGGGAGCAGAATTAGGCCATTTGGTCCATCAAGTCTGTTCCATGATTCCAACATGGCTGACCCCCTTTTTTTCCGCTCCTCAACCCCATTTCCCAGCCTTCTGCCTGTAACCTTTGATGCCATGACCGATCAAGAACCTATCAATCTCTGCCTTAAATACACCCAATGACCTGGCCTCCACAGCTGCATGTGGCAACAAATTTCACAAATTCGCCACCCTCTGGTTAAAGAAATTTTTCCGCTTCTCTGTTTTGAATGGATGCCTCTCTATCCTGAGGCTGTGCCCTTTTGTCCTAGACTCGCCCACCATGGGAAAAATCCTTTCCACAGCTACCCTGTCTAGGCCTTTCAACATTCAAAAGGTTTCAATGAGATCCCCCCTCATCCTTCCTAATTCCAGTGAGTATAGACCCAGAGCCATCAAACGTTCCTCATATGATAACCCTTTCATTCCTGGAATCATCCTTGTGAACCTCCTCTGGACCTCTGCAATGCCAGCACATCTTTTCTAAAATAAGGAGCCCAAAACTGTTCATAATACTCAAGGTGAGGCCTCACCAGTGCCTTATAAAACCTCAGCATCACATCCCTGCTCTTGTATTCTAGACCTCTTGAAATGAGTACTAACTTTGCATTTGCCTTCCTCACCACTGACTCAACCTGCAAGTTAACCATTAGGGTGTTCTGCACAATGACTGCCCAAGTCCCTCTGCATCTCAGATTTTTGAATTTTCTCCCCGTTTAGGAAATAGTCTGCACATTTATTTCTACTACCAAGGTGCATGACCACGCATTTTCCAACATTGTATTTCATTTGCCACTTTCTTGCCCATTCTCCTAATCTAAGTCCTTCTGCATCCTACCTGTTTCCTGAACACTACCTGTCCCTCTTCCAATCTTCGTATCATCTGCAAACTAGGCAACAAAGCCATTTATTTCATCATCTAAATCATTTATATACAGTTCCTTATAAAGGAAAAATCCATCCAAGACTTGCATTAGATCAGGACACCATCTAGTCCTGGGGAAGAGCCAGACATCTTGAGAGGGCTGGAATATAAAAGCAAGGATGTACTGTAATTTTCTAAGGCATTGGTCAGATTGCACTTGGAGTATTATGAGTAGTCTTGAGCCTCTTATCTAAGAAAGAATGTGCTGATGTTCGAGAGAGTCCGGAGGAGGTTCATGTGAATGATTTCTGGAATGACAGGGTTAACATATGAGAAGCATTTGATGACCCTGGGCCTATACTTGCTGGAATTTAGAAGAATGAGGGGGGAATCTCAATGAAACCTATCGAATATTGAAAGGCACAGATAGAGTGGATGTGGAGAGGATGTTTCCTATAGTGGGGGGAGTCTAGGACCAGAGGGCACAGCCTTAGAGTACAAGGACATCCCTTTAGAAATGAGATGAAGAGAAATTTCTTTAGCCAGAGGGTGGTGAATCTGTGGAATGCATTGCCACAGACAGCAGTGGAGGCCAAGGCATTGGGTATAGATAAAGCGGAGGTTAATAGGTTCTTGATTAGTCAGGGTGTCAAAGGTTACAGGGAGAAGGTAGGAGAATGGGGTTTAGAGGATAATAAATCAGCCATGGTCGAGCACACTGAGTGGGCCTAATTAGACGCAAATGACTTAAGTCAGCTCCTATGTCTTATGGTTTTATGATCTAACATTTATTCAAGATCTTAAATTTTCATGTCAGTACCTTCCTTCTCAGTAATTCGTGAAGTTCCTTATAAAGGAAAAGTCCAAGTCTTGTTCATAGTTATTAACACAGGAGATTCTGCAGATGCTCGAAATGTTGAGCAACACACAAAATGCTGGAGGAATTCAAGTCATGCAATATCTCTGGAGGGGAGTAAACAGTCGACATTTCTGGCTGAGACCATTCAACAGGAGTGAAAAGGAAGGAGAAGAAGCCAGAATAAGGTGGGGAGAGAGGAAGGATTACAGGCTGCCAGGTGGTAGGTGTGACCAGGTGAGGAGGAATGTTGGTGGGTGATGGGGGAGGGGAATGATATAAGAGCAGATAGGTGGAAGAGGTGAATAAGAAGGAATCTGATAGGAGTGGAGAGTGGACCATGAAAGAAAGGGAAGGAGGAAGGCCACCTGAGGGAGGTGATTGGCAGTTGAGGAGAAGAGCAGAGGTAAGAGGGGAGCCAGAATGAGGAATAGTGAAAGAAAGAAGGAGGGAGAGGGAAGAAATTGCTTGACTTTAGTGAAATTGATGTTCATGCCATCAGGTTGAAGGATACCCAGCCAGAATATGATGTGCTGAACCTCCAACCTGATATGAACTCATGATGGCAGTAGAGGAGGCGATGAAGAGGAGTCAGACATGACTGACTGGGGATGGGAAGTAGAGTTAAAGTGGGTGGCCAACTGGAGATCCAGCCTTTTGTGGTAGATGGAGTGAAGGTGCTCAATGAAGCAGTCCTCCAAGTGAAATGTAACAGTTTCATTATCGTACTAAGATCCTTACTGTAAAGGCAGATAATTACAAAATTCTAGTCCTAAATGACCAGCTCCTTGAATCTTATGTGTGTTGGATGCTTTTTAACCTGTGAGTTCATGCAGAGGAGGAATGTTGCTCTGGATTTCCAGCATCTGCAGAATCACCTGCTTTTATACATCGAATTTCTTATCACGGTAACTATGTCAGGGGCAAGGTATGGTAGCGTAGTGGTTAGTGTGACACTTTACAGCGCCAGCAATCACCAATCAGGGTTCAACTAGTGCCACTGTTTATAAGAAGTTTGTGCGTTCTCCCTGTGACCAGATGGAATTCCTCTGGGTGCTCCGGATTTTTCCCACTGTCAGCATATAGGAGGAAGACTGAAAATCAGGCCGGGTGGTGCCACAACCACTTCTCGATATCAGCAAGAACCAAGGAGCTGATTATTGACTACAGGAGAAGGAAACTGGAGGTCCATGAGCCAGTCTTCATTGGGAGATCAGAGGTGGAGAGAGTTAGCCAGTGATCATTAATGGAGAACGTGTGGAGCAGGTTAAGACCTACAAGTATCTGGGAGTACAGTTAGACGAGAAGCTAGACTGGACTGCCAACACAGATGCCTTGTGCAGGAAGGCACAGAGTCGACTGTACTTCCTTAGAAGGTTGGCGTCATTCAATGTCTGTAGTGAGATGCTGAAGATGTTCTATAGGTCAGTTGTGGAGAGCGCCCTCTTCTTTGTGGTGGCGTGTTGGGGAGGAAGCATTAAGAAGAGGGACGCCTCACGTCTTAATAAGCTGGTAAGGAAGGCGGGCTCTGTCGTGGGCAAAGTACTGGAGAGTTTAACATCGGTAGCTGAGCGAAGGGCGCTGAGTAGGCTACGGTCAATTATGGAAAACTCTGAACATCCTCTACATAGCACCATCCAGAGACAGAGAAGCAGTTTCAGCGACAGGTTACTATCGATGCAATGCTCCTCTGACAGGATGAAGAGGTCAATACTCCCCAATGCCATTAGGCTTTACAATTCAACCACCAGGACTTAAGAACTTTTTAAAAGCTATTATTAATGCTTTTTGAGATAGTGATTTAGATGCATATCATATTTTTTACTGAGTTAAGTATTGTATGTAATTAGTTTTGCTACAACAAGTGTATGGGACATTGGAAAAAAAAAGTTGAATTTCCCCATGGGGATGAATAAAGTATCTATCTATCTAACTTCCTTGGCATTATCATTTCAGAGGATCTGTTCTGGGTCCAGCATGTAAGAACAATTACAAGGTAAGCATGGCAGCCCCTCTACTTTCTTAGAAGTTTGCGAAGGCTGGGTGTGTATCTAAAACTTTGACAAACATCTATAGATGTGTAGTGGAGAGTATATTGACTGGTTACATCATGGCCTGGTATGGAAACACCAATGTTCTTGAATGGAAATTCCTACAAAGAAATGCAGACCTCCTGACCACTGATCGCATCAACACGGAGTGTAGGCGAAGAAAAACAAATCAATGAAAATGCACACACAGCAAGATGGACAAAACCAATGTGCAAAGTGCAAATAGAAAAATAAAAAAGCACAAAATAATAATAGTAATAGTAATAAATAAGTGAGCAATTAATATTGAAAACATGATATGAAGAGTCCTTAAAATTGAGTCCATAGGTTGTGGGAGTAGTTTAGTGTTTGGGTGTGTGGAGTTGAGTGAAGTTATCCTCTCTGGTTCAGGAGCCTGATGGTTGAGGGTAATAACTGTTCCTGTACCTCCTTCTTGATGGCATTAGCAAGAAGAGAGCATGGCCTGGATGGTGCTATACCTTGAAAACATTTGCTGCTTTGTTGCAGCAACACTGAATGGCACGGAGGGCTTTACATGTGTTGGACGGGGCTGTATCCACTACATTTTTGAGGTGTTTCTGTTCAAGGGCATTGGTGTTTCCTTACCAGGCTGCCGTGAAACAGAAACACAAGAGATTCCACAGATACTGGAAATCCAGAGCAACACATGTAAAATGCTAGAGGAACTCAGCTGGTCAGACAGCACCTATGGAAATGAATAAACATTCAACATTTCAGGCCAAGACATCAGATTTAATATCACTGGCAGATGTCATGGAATTTGTTGTTTTTGGCAGCAGTACAGAGCAATACATTAAAAAAATCCTACAAATTACAATATGAAATGCAAATGTATATGAATATAAGAGACCATAATACGCAGGAGTAAAATTAGACCATTTGGCCCATTGAGTCTGCTCCATCATTCAATCATGGCTGATCCTTTTTTTCCCCTCCTTAGCCCTACTCTCTGGCCTTCTCACTGTAACCTATCTGTCCAGTCAAGAACCTATCTGTCTCTGCTTTGATTGAGGGAAAAATGCACATACACACCACCCATAAGGGGTGAAAAAAAATAAATAGTAAAAAAGATAATAACCAGTGCAAGACAAGCTCCCCTCTAACCTGACGAAGGGTCTCGACTCGAAACATCGACAGCGCTTCTCCTTATAGATGCTGCCTGGCCTGCTGTGTTCCACCAGCATTTTGTGTGTGTTGTTTGAATTTCCAGCATCTGCAGATTTCCTCGTGTTTGCTCCCTTCTAACATCCAGTTTCTAAATGGACTTTGAAACCATGAAAACTACCTCACTACTTTTTTTTCTGTTCTTATGCACTACTTATTTTAACATAATTATTTACTAGACATATATATACTTAATGTAACTCATTTTTTCTCTATTTATTCATTATGTATTTCATTGTACAGCTGCTGTAAATTTCACAACATATGCTGATGATATTAATTCTGATTCTGAAAACAAGAGCAAAAAAAAGGTAGTTCATTGTTCATTCAGAAATCTGATGGCAGAGTGGAAGAAGCAGCTCCTGCACCTCCTCCTTGAAGGTATCAATGAGAAGAGGGCATGTCCTGGGTGATGGGCGCCCTTGTTGATGGATACAGTCGGCCCTCCTTATCCACGAGGGATTGGTTCTGAGACCCCCGCGGATACCAAAAAACACGGATGCTCAAGTCCCTTATTTAACCTGGCTCAGTGCGGTGGTCTTTAGGACCCAGTGGAACCCCGGACTTTATTTAACATGTTCAATGCGGTGGACGTTAGGACCCGGTGATGTAGCTCTGAATCCGCGGTGTTTCTGTTCACGAAAATAATCACGATCACGATTGAAAATAAGGTGGAAGTAATAAAGCGATTGGGAAGAGGTGAAGCACCATCGGTCATTGGAAAGTGTTAGGCTACAGTCGGTCAATGATCGGAACAATTTTAATGAAGCATGTGAAAGGCCCTGCCCTGATGAAAGCTACAATTATTACTAAGCAACGCAGTGGTTTAATTATTGAAATATGTATGTTTCTTAAGTGTTTTATATGCATAGAAAGGTAAAATATGTACTATATACTAAGAAAAACCTTTGACTAACTGACGCCAAATAATACCAGATGTACCTGATTTGACTTCAAATCCGACTTAAAGACGGATTCAGGAACTGAACTCATTCATAACCCGGGGACTGCCTGTACTTTTAAGTCATTTCTAGATTACTTATAATACCTAATACAATGTAAATGTTATGTAAATAGTTGTTATACTGTATTGTTTAGGGAATGACAAGAAAAAATAGTCTGTCCATGCTCAAACAACGAGTGCTGGAGAGAGATCTTCCGGGTTTTCCTGATCTGCGGCTGGTTGAATCCGCGCGTGCGGAATCTGTGGATAAGGAGGGTGGACTATACTGCCTTTTTGAGGCATCACCTTTTGAAGATCTCCTCGATGCTGGCGAGGTTAGAGTGATGGAACTGGCTTAGAACCTTCTGCAGCCTTCTCTGGTCCCTTCCATACCACACGGTGATGTAACCTGTTAGAAAAATCTCCACAGTCCGTGTATAGAAACTTGCTAGAGTCTCAGGTGACACACCAAATCTTTTCAAACTCTTAATGAAACATAGCCCCTGTCATGCCTTCTTTGTAATTGCACAAGTCATGAAATTTGCTGTTTTGTGATAGCAGTACAATACATAACAAAACACTAAATCACAATAAGAAATATATATACTGTATAAACATCAAGTAGTGCAAATAGAAAGGAGATTGTGTACATGGGTTCATTGTCCATTCTGAAATCTGGTAGCAGAGGGAAAAGAGGCTGTTCTTAAAACACTGAGTATGTGTCTTCATGTCCCAGGTGATGAGGGTCCTTAATGCCTGGTTTAGAGAGTATGGATTATGATCAGAGATTAAGGGAGCTGGGGCTTTAATCTTTGGAGAGATGGAAGATTAGAGAAGACATGATAGAGGTGTACAAGATATTAAGAGGAATAGACAGAGTGGACAGCCAGTGCCTCTTCCTCAGGGCACCACTGCTCAGTACAAGAGGACATGGCTTTAAGGTAAGGGGAGGGAAGTTCAAGGGGGATATTAGAGGAAGGTTTTTCACTCAGAGAGTGGTTGGTGCGTGGAATGCACTGCCTGAGTCAGTGGTGGAGGCAGATACACTAGTCAAGTTTAAAAGACTACTAGACAGGTATATGGAGGAATTTAAGGTGGGTGGTTATATGGGAGGCAGGGTTTGAGGGTTGGCACAACATTGTGGGCCGAAGGGCCTGTAATGTGCTGTACTATTCTATGTTCTATGTTCTATGATGTATGTCACGTTTTTAAGGCATCACATTTTGAAGGTGTCCTTGATGTTGGGGAGGCTGGTACCCATGATGGAACTGGCTAAGGTTATAACTTTCTGCAGCTTTTTCTGATCCTGTGCAGTGGCTCCTCCATACCAGACGGTGATACAACCAGTTAGAATTCTGTACATCTGTAGAAGTTTGCAGGAGTCTTTGGTTGCATACCAAATGTCCTCAAACCCCTCATGAAATATTGCCACTGATGTACCTTCTTTGTGATCGCATCAATATGTTGGGCCCAGGATAGATCTTCAGAGATGTTGACACCCAGGAACTTGAAACTGCTGATCCCCAGAATACAACTGTTTTTGAGAACTTGAAATTAGTCACTGATTTAACGACTTCAAGCAACACACACAAAATGCTGGAGGAACGCAGCAGGCCCGAAACGTCAACTGTACTCTTTTCCCTTGATGCTGCCTGGCCTGCTGACTTCCTCCAGCATTTTGTGTGTGTTGCTTGGATTTCCAGCACCTGCAGATTTTCTCTTGTTTCTTCACAACTTCAATATTGCTTTCAATCCACAGTAGTGTGGTGGTTAGTGTAACACATTAAAGCGCCAGTGATGGGCAGATCAGGTTCAGTTCCTGCTTCTGCACCACTTTATCAGCATGTAAAATGGCTTAAATCTTATGTATTGATACCATACTGTCTAACGTTCATCTGATTGCCTTTGCTTTCTCTAAGCCTAAAACAAGGAATTTGGTACAATGTCTGTTCTTATACCCTTATTCAGCAAAACGACACTAACCTGACCCCCAACTTCCCTCTTTGTCTCAACAACCATCCCTGCGAACCTAAAAAAACAACTAAGTCTGAGCCATGACCTCAACAGAGACCGCAGATGAATTGAATTGACTTTATTACTTACATCCTTCATATACATGAGGGGTGAAAATCTTTACGTTACGTCAGCAGGCCAGGCAGAATCTGATGCCTCCAGACCCTTTGATTTTCCCCAGCAGAGGAACTCAGCAGGTCAGGCAAAACCTGATGCCACCGGGCTCAGTACCATTTTGACAAAGGTTACAAATGCTCTAATCTAGAGCAAAAAAATCAAACTGCCGGGGAACATTAGAGGGTCTGGTGACATCTGATTCTGCCCGATTTGCTGGGGAAATCAGAGGGTCTGGTGGCATCAGATTCTGCTGGATCTGCTGAGTTCCCTCTGCTGAGGAACATCAGAGGGTCTGGTGGTCATCCGATTCTGCTGGATATGCTGAGTTCCCTCTGCTGAGGAACATCAGAGGGTCTGGTGTCATTCGATTCTGCTGGATATGCTGAGTTCCCTCTGCTGAGGAACATCAGAGGGTCTGGTGTCATCCGATTCTGCCGATTTGCTGGTTACTCGGGCAGTTTTGTTGTTTTTCTCATCAATAAGATGAATCATCTCTGGACTTTGCTGTGCAGATAAAGACGAGGCCAAAAATATTCATCAGTATTTATATACGAGTAGGACATCAGTTTTGGGTGACTGCTCGTGTGCAGTTAAAGACAAGTTCGGAAATTGCTATTGCTGTTCATGATCTGGGTCCTTGAGAGAGGACTGGGTGTCACATTTCCCAACAGGAAGACGTGCACTATTCAATCTTCTGTCCCCTCGGTCACCACTAAATTTTGATGTGGTTGGACGTATATTCAGACTCATTTATTTATCACATGTACACATCAAAACATCTGGCAAAATGTGTCATTGACTTAACAAGCAACTCAACCGGCCACTGCCCAGGATGGAAAAAAGCTGCAGAGGATTGGAAGCTCAGCCTGCTCCAACATGGACAAGCACAGCCCCCCAACATCCACAACATCCTCAACACTGTGCCATTCTTCACTAAGGACCCCCATCACCCAGGACACATGCTCTTCCTATTACTACCATCAGAGAGGAGATACAGGAGCCCGAGAACACACACTGAATGTTTTAGGAACAGCTTCTTCCCCTCTGCCATCAGACTGCTGAAAGGAACATTGAACCCATGAACACTACCTCACCAATTTTGCTCTCTTTTCTGTTCTACTCATTTTATTCAATTTTAAAAAAGTACAGATTTCATATTGTAATTTGTAGTATTTTATTATAAATATTTCACTGTACTGTCATACAACATCAAATTTCATGACCTATGTCAGTGATATTAAACCTTTTTCTGATTCTGAACCGAAGGATGTGCCAGGGGACCGCCCGTAAATGACGTCACACATTCTGGCGCCAACACAGCATACCCACCATGTTCAGCAGAACAACACCAGCAACAACAACACACGCCAACCAACAGCAGTAAAAGAAAAAAATAAAAACACAAAATGCTGGCAGAACTCAGCAGGCCAGACGGCATCTATGGGAGGAGGTAGAGACGACGTTTCGGGCCGAAACCCTTCATCAGGAGTCTTGATGAAGGGTTTCGGCCCAAAATGTCATCACTACCTCCTCCCATAGATGCTGTCTGGCCTGCTGAGTTCTGCCAGCATTTTGTGTTTTTATTTATTTCCAGCATCTGCAGATTCACTCATGTAGCAGTAAAAGAAGCCCCCTTTTGCACCCACTCACACACGCAGACAGGCCTCTTTCCCAGGCAGGCCACCTCTGGGCCTCCAACCTCCTGTCTTTGGCCCTGCACTCTCAAACTCACAGACGCCGAGGTTCCAGGCTCCAGTGCCCGGCCTGGACTTACAGACTCGCAGACCTCCGGGCATGGCTGACTCAGAGGCTTTGTGCTTCTGGCCTAGACCTTCAAACTTGGCAACTTCACTCACCTCAACACTGAACACTGAACTGATTCCACAACCTAAAATGAATCTCAGGGTTGTATATGGTGACATATATATACTTTGAAAATGAACTTACTTTGAACTTTTGGGATTTGGACAGTGACTAAACGGGTTTCCAGCCTGGGTTTCATGGGCCCCTTGGTTGATGGTAGGGATCTATGACACAAAGAAGTTTGGGAACCCCTGTTCTAGGCATGAACACCAGGACAATGCCTGGTTAATCAGTATCTAGTTCATTGAGGTTAATTATGACTTGGACCATCTGGGGGATTCCAAAAGTCATGCGGCAGGACCTCTTGCATCAATTTGAGAAGACGGGTGCGGAACTGTTTAGAATGTCAGCTGGGAGGATGATATTTCATGAAAGGACTAACTCTTTTTAATTTTGCAGGATCTGTCTTCTTTTGCACAATGGATATTTGTCAGAATTTGTAGAATAGTTTCTCATAAATTCTATTGTATTTTTTTTTGTACTTTCTTGCAAATGCCCGCAAGAAGATGAATCTCAGGGTAGGGAATTTCAAAGTGACTTGGATGCACTTTAATAATAAATTTACTTTGAACTTTGAGGACGAACCTTGAACTGTGGCGATCCCTCACTAATCAGCCAGAACATCACCCTAAATTACAGATCAACTTTCTTTAGCTGCTAGAAGATGGCGAATCTGTGGAATTCATTGTCACGGATGGCTGTGGAGGCCAAGTTATTGGGGTATTTTTAAAGTCATACTTAATGTGGAGGTTGATAGGTTCTTGATTAGAAAGGGTGTCAATGTTTACGGGGAGAAGGCAGGAGAATGAGGTTGAGATGGATAATAAATCAGCCAGGATGGAATAACAGAACAGACTAGATGGATGAATGGCCTGATTCTGCTTCTATGTCTTATGGTCTATGGTCTTAAGTCACAGCAGGGGTCTTGAACTCATGACTTGATTTTGAGGCAAGGAGGAGGTGTTGGGGTAGAACCCTGAGCCTTGGAAAACAGGTTAATGTGGGCTAACAATTCTCCTCAAGTGGCATTGACTAATGAAAGGTTTTAAAATTGTTTGACCTGTCACCTTATTCCATTACTGACTGACCGTGAAAAGTAGTATGAGATTGCTCAATGGCACGTAACTAGACACACTGGGTTCTGGACATTGTTTTAGCCAAATCTCCAAAGCCATCTGCCAGTTTCAGAACAAAATGTTGCAATCATAAAACATGGATTTATTATTTTTAATTTTCATTTATTGACATACAATACAGAATAGGCCCTTCCAGCCCTTTGAGCTGCGCCGCCCAGCAGTCGCCTGATTTAATTAGTTTGCTGACGACACCAAAGTTGGGGGTGTTGCGGATAGTCTGGTGGTGTTAATCAGAGGTTACAGTGCAACCTCAATAGGATGCAAAACTGGGCTGAGAAGTGGCAGATGGAGTTCAACCCAGATAATTGTGAAGTGGTTCATTTTTGGTAGGTCAAACTTGAAGACAGAATGTAGTATTAATGGTAAGACATGGCAGTGTGGAGGATCAGCAAGATCTTGGGGATCGTGTCCATAGGACACTCAAAGCTGCAGCGCAGGTTGACAGTGTTGTTAAGAAGGTGTATGGTGTGATAGCCTTCATCAACCATGGGATTGAGTTCAAGAGCTGTGAGTTAATGTTACAGCTATGTAAGACCTTGGTCAGACCCCACAGAGTACTGTGTTCAGTTCTGGTCACCTCACTACAGGAAGGATGTGGATACTATAGAGAGAGCACAGAGGAGATTTACAGGATGTTGCCTGGATTGGAGAGCGTGGCTTATGAGAATAGGTTGAGTGAACTTGGCCTTTTCTCTTTGGAGCGTCGGAGGATAAGAGGTGACCTGATAGAGGTGTATAAGATGATGAGGGGCATTGATTGTGTAGATAGCCAGACGATTTTTCCCAGAGCTGAAATGGCTAACACGAGGGGGCCATTTATGAAGGCCAATGGACTAAAAGCTTTCTTTATGACCCTTACTGTGATGCCACTTTCAATGAATTATGGACATATATTCCCAGATCCCTTTGTTCTACCAGATTTCTCCATGCCCAACTGTTCACTGTGTAAGACCTACCTTGGCTGGTTCTACCGAGGTGCATTTATACAAACCAGAATGCATAATCACAACATATTTACAAGATTACTCAAATATTACTGAAATATTAGGGATCCCCAACATCCAGGGCCTGCTTTCTTGTTGCTTCTGTCATCAGGAAAAGGTACAGGAGCCTCAGGACTCACACCATCAGGTTCAGGAATAGTTATTACCCCTCAACCATCAGGCTCTTGAGTCAAGCTTCACTCAACTTCACTTGCCCCGTGACTGAAATGTTACCACAACCTGTGGACTCACTTTCAAGGACTCTTCATCTCATGTTCTCGATATTAATTGCTTATTTATTTTTTATTATTATTGTTCCTTTTTGTATTTGAACGGTTTGCTGCCTTTTGCACACTATTTGAGTGCCCAAAGTGGTGCAATCTTTAATTGATTATATTATGGATTTACTGAGTATGCCCACAAGAAAATGAATCTCTGGGTTATATATGGTGACATATATGTACTTTAATAGTAAATTTACTTCAAACTTTTGATCTTTGTAATATTAAATACACAATAGAGGGGAACTACAGAGAAGTGATAGCCAGGTGAGGAAAAGCAAAATCACCCATTCAGCCCTTTACCTCTCCCACCAATCATTCTCCAGCTTCTCTCTTCATCCCCCTCCTGCATCCACTTACCTTCCCCGCCACCTATCACCTTCCAGCTTGTACTCCTTCTCCTCTCCTCACCTTCTTATTCTGGCTTCTTTGCCCTTCCTTTCCAGTCTTCACGAAGGGTCTTGGCCTGAAATGTAGACAATTTAGTCCTCTCCATCGATGCTGCCTTTCCTGCATTTTGTGCCTGTTGGTCTGGATTTCCAACATCTGTAGAATCTCTTATGTTTGTGATTTGAAGCACTAGAAAGAGTTACAGTTTATCGTTGATGACAGCTTTGTTGAGAGTACACTGATTGGAGAGTAATGTGCTAGATTGGATTTTCCAGTCTGGATGAAGGATCTCAGCCCAAAATGTGACTTGTTTATACATTTCCCTCAAAGCTGCCTGACCTGCTGTACTCGTCCAGCATTTCGTGTGTGTTACTCGACATTGGATTTGTGCTGCTTTTTGTGAGCTCAATATATCTGGCCAATTTTCCATGTTACTGAATAGAGGCCTATGTTGTGCATGTACTGGTGCAACTTGGCTTGAGGTGCAGTTAGTTCAGGAATGCAGGATGTTAGTACCACAACTGGAATGCGGTCTGGTCCCTAAGCCTTTCCCATTCCCAGTGTCCACAGCTGTTCCTTATCATCACAGGGAGTGAATGGACCTGATGGGAGACTGGCTTCTGCGATGGTGAGAACGCCAGGAGGAAGCTGACGGGAATCACCTGTTCAGTACTTCTGGCTGAGCGGTTGCAATCTTCTCAGTCTTGACTTTAGTGCTCAGGATCAGGTTTATTATCAGCATAGTAGTGTTGTAACATGAAGAAAGTCACTGGAGAGACACTGAAGTTAATTGATACAGAAGTGTTTTATTCAACAAAATGAGACCCTCTTGGAGGAAGATTCCTGCTTGAACCAATATTACATGACATTTTAGATGCTAAAGGGCAAAGGTAACTGCAGGAAAATTCTATCGTCACAATGTATCTACAATGCTTCCTTTGAATTACATATAATTTTCACACACCTTCTTATTCGCACCCAGACTCCAGACACCCAAAATGAATGTTAATCAGCATTGTCTGGTTTTCAATCAACTTCTGGTGTCCTCCCAGAGTCCAAAGACATACATAAGATCATAAGACCATAAGATAGAGGAGCAGAAGTAGGCTATTTGGCCCATAGAGTTTGCTCTGCCATTCATTCATGGGCTGATCCAATTCTTCCAATCATTCCCACTCCCCTGCCTTCTCCCCATACCCTTTGATGTCCTGGCTAATCAAGAACCTATATTATCTCTGCCTTAAATACACCCAGTGACTTGGCCTCCACAGCCACTCGTGGCAACAAATTCCACAGATTTATCACCCTCTGACTAAAGTAATTTCTCCACATATCAGTTCTAAATGGACATCCTTCAATCCTGAAGTCACGCCCTCTTGTCCTAGAATCCCCTACCATGGGAAATAACTTTACCATATCTAATCTGTTCAGGTCTTTTAATATTTGGAATGTTTCTATGAGATCGCCCCCCCCCCCCCCCATTCTCCTGAACTCCAGGGAATACAGCCCAAGAGCTGCCAGATGTTCCTCATACGGTAACCTTTTCATTCCTGGAATCATTCTCGTGAATCTTCTCTGAACCCTCTCCAATGTCATTATATCTTTTCTAAAATAAGGAGCCCAAAACTGCACAAAATACTCCAAGTGTGGTCTTATAGAACCTTAACATCACACCCCTGTTCTTATAGTCTACACTTTTAGAAATGAATGCCAACATTGCATTTGCCTTCTTCACAACCGGTTCAACCTGGAGGTTAACCTTTAGGGTATCTTGCACAAGGACTCCCAAGTCCCTTTGCATCTCTGCATTTTGAATTCTTTCCCCATCTAAATAATAGTCTGCCCATTTATTTCTTCCACCAAAGTGCATGACCATACACTTTCCAACATTGTATTTCATTTGCCACTTCTTTGCCCATTCCCCTAAACTATCTAGGTCTCTCTGCAGGCTCTCTGTTTCCTCAACACTACCCACTCCTCCACCTATCTTTGTATCATCGTCAAATTTAGCCACAAATCCATTAATACCATAGTCCAAATCATTGACATGCATCGTAAAAAGCAGCAGTCCCAAAACCAACCCCTGTGGAACGCCACTGGTAACCGGCAGCCAGCCAGAATAGGATCCCTTTATTCCCACTCTCTGTTTTCTGCTGACCAGCCAATGCTCTACCCATGCTAGTAACTTCCCTGTAATTCCATGGGCTCTTACCTTGCTAAGCAGTCTCATGTGCGGCACCTTGTCAAAGGCCTTCTGAAAATCCAAGTACACAACGTCTACTGCATCTCCTTTGTCTACTCTGTAATTTCCTCAAAGAATTGCAAAACCATGCTGGCTTTGGCCTATCTTGTCATGTGCCTCCAGGTACACCGTAATCTCATCCCTAACAATTGATTCCAACAACTTCCAACATTTGCAATTTTCCAGTCATCTGGTACAATGCCAGAATCTATCGATTCTTGAAAGATCATCGTTAATGCCTCCAAATCTTTCCAGCTATTTCCTTCAGAACCCGAGGGTGCATTCCATCAGGTCCAGGAGATTTATCTACCCTCAAACCATTAAGCTTCCTGAGCACCTTCTCAGTCGTAATTTTCACTGCACAAACTGCACTTCCCTGACACTCTGGAATACTGCAGACGTCTTCCATTGTGAAGGCTGATGCAAAATACGCATTCAGTTCTCTGCCATCTCTGCGACTCTCATTACAATATCTCCAGTGTCATTTTGTATTGGTCCTATATCTACCCTCGACTCTCTTTTACCCTTTATATACGTAAAAAAGCTTTTAGTATCTTCTTTGATATTAGTCGCCAGCTTCCTTTCATAATTCATTTTTTCCTTCCTAATGATCTTCTTAGTTTCCTTCTGCACATAGCAGCAGCTCGAACGACGCAACACTGCTTAGGGACTAAGCATGTGTAATGGGTTGATCCTATATGATGCACGCTCTCTAGTCCAATAACAACAAAGTTCCGGAGTCAAAGAATACTTTACATCTTTTATTAAGAAACTAGGTCGTAACTAGACTCTTTGTTTGCACTGCGCCCCAACCCACGTGACTAACTACCATAATCTACGTAATAAACGTGCAACACAAAATATAATGCAGGTGGAAAATATCTGGCTTCTATGATACAGGTTAGTCGGTTAGTTGGTCACATTGGTGTAATTGGGCAGTGCAGACTTATTGGGCTGGTACGGCATGTTACCGCCCTGTATCTCTCAGTAAGGAAACAATTACTGACATATGCTGTGAATTTTTATTTTTGATTGGCAGCAGCAGTACAGTGCAAGAGTAAAAATTAGCCTGAGTTACAAAAATAATTAAATAGTGCAAAAGAGGAACGGTGAGGTGAGGTGGTGTCCATGGACTGATCAAAGATCTGATGGCTGAGGGGAAGAAGCTGTTCCTAAAACATTGAGTGTACATCTTCAGACTCCTGTACCTCCTCCCTGATGATGGTAATGGGAGGTAGACATGTTTTGGATGGTGAAGATCCTTGGTGAATGAGGTCACATTCTTGAGGAATCGCCTCTTGAGGGTGTCATTGAAGTTGGGGAGGGTTGTGCCCTTGACGGAGTTGACATCCTTTTGCAGGCTCCTTTGATCCTGTGCAGTGATACAACTAGTCACAATGTTGTCCATGGTACAAATTTGCTGGAGTCTTTGGTGAGATACAGAGAGCAGTTCATTTTTCTGGTTAACGAACTCATCAGAACTGGAAGAAGTGCTTAAACAAGTTTTAAAGTGGAAAGGAAACGGAAGAACTCAAGGCATTGTCTGAGAGATTAAACACCAAACACAGAGATGAAAGATGGCTCTTCAGCCCTTTACCTCTTCTATCTATCACCTCCCAGCTTCTCACTTCATTCCAACCCCCCCATCCACCCACCTGATCTCACCTATCACCTCCCAGCTTCTCACTTCATTCCAACCCCCCCATCCACCCACCTGATCTCACCTATCACCTCCCAGCTTCTCACTTCATTCCAACCCCCCCATCCACCCACCTGATCTCACCTATCACCTGCCAGCTGTACTCCTTGCTGTCTCCCCACCCTACTTGTTCTGGCTTCTTCCCCCTCCGCTTCTAGTCCTGATAAAGGGTCACGACCTGACAAACGTCGACTGCTTCCACAGATGCTGCCTGACTTGCTGGGTTCCCCTTGCACTTTGTGTGTGTTGTGATGCAAGAGGGTAGTACAGTAAATGCATTTAGGGAAAGTGAATTTGGGTCTAGAGGCGATTGTAAATAGAAGAGTAAGTATTTGGAGTTAGCAGCAGATGGGAAACATTTGTGGTTACTGGCAGTGAGACAAGTGCTGGAATTGTTGACTTTCAGAAATAGTTGAACTCCGTCAGTCCAGAAGGCGTTAATTTAGAGAAAGTGAGATGACATTCTTTAAACATACATTGAACTTCTGCAAGCATGTAGGAAGCTGAAGACGGAACTTGAGGTTGCAGAATTCAAGTAAATCGGAACCAAAAACATTTAATTTAATTATAATTTTTAATTTAGAGATATAGTACAGTAGCGGGCTCTTCTGGCCCAATGAGTCTGTGCTGCCTAATTACACCGTGTCCAATTAACCTACTAGGATGCCGGAGCACCCGAAGGCGAGACAACACATAGGCCTGAGACACAGGCAAGGTCATCTGACTCCTAACAATTGGTTTATTGATCATTACAGAATGTCTGTCTGGTGCTTCCCATTCCCTCCCCTCTCACTTCCCCTTTTCCCAACCATGGTTCCCCTCTCCCTGCCCCCTTCCCACTCTCAGTCCACAGTGGAGAACCACATCAGAATGTACAAACCCCTTACAGATAGCGTCGGGAATTGAGCCCTGGTCTCTGGCACTGTAACGGTGCTACGCTAACATTAGGCTAGCATGACGCTCAACCTCAGATTGAACAGAGACACCCAGAGTAGTGGTCACCCAGTCTACTTTTGGCATGCCTGTTATGGAGAAGACAAATTGTAAGGGGCAGATGTCGATGACTAATTTGGAAGAGTATCAGTAAATTGCTGCTTTCCCTGGAATGTGCTTTGGGAGAAAATAGAGATTTTTTCTCTTTCACAGACATTTCAGATTTGTTTTCATTTTACTTTTTATTATATCTACTCCAGTCGAGACTTTTGCTATTGTTACGAACCCCATAACTGGGTGTCTTACCAGCAAAGATAGGAGTGTCCGTTGGAGTCTGGTGATACTATTTTCAACAGTATTTATTAGTAAAAATACACAAAAATAATATCAATGCAAATATACAGATAATATATGTCATCAATACTAAACCTAAAAGTGCGGGTATAATAATAATCAATAAGAAATAAGCTCTATCGTTGTCTAGGGGATAATGAATTGTCAGATGGAAATATAAAGTTCAGTTCAGTTCATGCAGGCTGCGGTAGTTGTTGGTCGCGGTGTTTCAATTGTTGGGGAGAGAGAGAGAGAGAGAGAGAGAGAAAGCAGTAACAGCTATTGACTTGCTAACTTTCCTTTACGATCTTGATCCGTCGATGCATTGTTGTTGTGGCTATTCACTTATGACCCTTCCGTCCTTTAGCTAGACCGTTCCGTGGTGGACTTGTCACCCAGGCAAGGGTGGACACACACACAAGCCCCCACCTGTCTTGTAGCATCTCTCCTGGTGCGTCTGAGGGGTGTTCCCTAGACCTCACTTTTATCCCCACTCACGGGGTCTCAGGTGTCAATCAGGTTGAGATGATGCAACCCATCAAACCAGCCCACTCTGGTTGCCCCCTGAGGGGTTTCAATGAATAGAACAGTACCTAGTACACAAACCTTCTCCAAAAGACAATAGCAGTAATCAATGGTTCCGTTCTCTTTTGTTAGCTGGAGACATTCCACTTTGTGTATCTCTGAGTTGTCTCTCTCTCATTAACTGACATGAGCTGTTTATCAATAACAACTGTCTTGGCAGATTTCCTGTGTCTCTCTCATCTCCCTTGATAACAGCATCGGAATAGTAGCGATTTGCGATTCTCCAAGGGGGGGGGGGATTGGCGATTCTGTACCCTTCTGCCCATCAGAGTTGTTCATCATTCGTAACACTATTCACTGATGTCATTACACTTTAACCGTGTTCCATTGGCTCTTCCGCAATTTCAAAAAGAATCGAGTGATCAGTAAAAAAAGGACACAGAAGAAGAGATGAAGCCACAAGACTATAAGACATAGGCGCAGAATTGGGTCATTCAACCTAAAGAGTCCGCTCCACCATTTCATCATGGCTGAGTTATTATCCCTTTCAACCCCATTCTCCTGTCTTCACCCCGTAGCCTGTGATGCCCTTACTAATCAAGAACCTATTAACCTCTTGGGTGGCAGGGTGGAGATATGTCTCTACAAAAGGAGGAGTATGGTGCTTCTTCCCTCCACTAGCCTGCAGGTCACCCTTGGGCAAGGTGTAGCACCTGCTTAGTCCCCCTCAGCAGGTGGGGGATGGCTGTATGAGCAGCTGGTCACCCGTGGGGTCAGACACTGCCCAGAAGAAGACAATGGCAAACCACTTCTGTAGAAATATTTGCTCAAAACTGTCATGGTGATGGACATCATGATCACCCATAACATACATCACAACACACAATGATGATGATGATTGACCTCCGCTTTAAATATACCCAATAACTTGACCTCCACAGCCATCCATGGCAATGACTTCCACAGATTCACCACCCTCTGGCTAAAGAAATTCCTGCTTATCTCCGTTCTAAACAAATGTCCTTCTATTCCGAGACTGCCCTGTGGTCTTAGAACTCTTGATGTTGCCAGGACTTGAATTATAGGGAAAGGTTAAATAAGTTAGGACTTTTATCCTTGGAGTGAAGGAGAATGAGGGGAGATTTGATAGAGGTATACAAAATTAAGAGGGGTGTGGATAGGGTAAATGCAAACAGGCTTTTTCCACTGAGGTTGGTGAGTCTAGAGCTAGAGGTCATGGGTTAAGGGTGAAAGGCGAAATATTTACGGTTAACATGAGGGAGAACTTCTTCACTCAGAAGGTGCTGGGAGCGTGGAACGAGCTTTGGACATTATGCAGAATCTTCGCAAATTCCTCAGGAAGTAGAGGCATTGCTGTTCTTTCTTTGTAATGGCACTTGCATGCTTGGCCCAGGACAGGTCCTCTGAAATAATAACACCAAGGAATATAAAGTTGCTAACCCTCTCTACTTCTGATCCTCTGATAAGCACTGGTTCGTGGACCTCCAGTTTCCTCCTCCTGAAGTTGATAATGAGTTCCTTGGTCTTGCTGAAATGACTGTGTTGAGGGGTAGTATCTGTTCTTGAACTTGGCGGTGAGAGTCCTGAGGCTCCTGTATTTTATAGCTAATGGCAGCAGTAAGAAAAGAGCATGGCATGGCCTGGGGTGGGGGGGCAAGGATCTTTGATGATGGATGCAGCTTTTCTACGGCAACATGGCAACATTTCATTTAGATGTGCTCAATGGTTGGAAGGTTTTACCCGTGACGTACTGGGCCAAGTCCATAACCTTTCATGGGGTTTTTCACTCAAAGGCATTGGTGTTCCCAGACCAGTCAGCACATTTTCCACCACAGATCTCTAGAAGTTTGCCAAGGATTCTGATGACATGCTGAATCCCCGCAGACTCCTGAGGAACTAGAGGCACTGCTGCACTTCCTTCGCAATTATATTTATACGATGCTGTCGTCAGTGAACTTAATTATGGAAATCGAGCTGGGCTCAGCTATGTAGTCTTACATATAAAGCAAGTAGAGCAGGGGGCTAAGCACACAGCCTTGTGGTGTACCTATGCTGATGGAGATTGTGGAGAAGATGTTGTTGCCAATCCAAAGTCACTGGGATCTGCAAGTAAGGAAATTGAAGCTTTAATTGCATTAGGAGGTATAGATGCCAAGGTGCTGGAGCTCATTAAATATTTTTAAGGGGATGATGGTATTGAATGTTGAGTTGTTGTGAATGAAGGACATCCTGATGTATGCATTTTTGTTGTCCTGATGTTCCAGGGTTGAGTGAAGAGCCAATGAAATCGCATTTCTGTGGATCTGTTGCTCTGGTGGGCAAATTGGAGCAAATCCAAATCGCTTCTCTGGCAGGAGTTCATATGTTTCATCACCAACCTCTCAAAACACTTCATCGGTGTGGTTGAAAGTGCTACTGAAAGATATCACTGAGGCAGTTTACCATGTCCTTCTTAGGCACCAGTATATCTGAAGCTTGTGTGAAGCAGGTGGGTGCTGAAGCAAGAGGTGAACACTCCAGCCAGTTGATCAGCACAGGTCTTTAGTAGTTGGCCAGATACCCCTCTGAGCCAGATGCTTTACATGGTTCACCCTCCTGAAGGCTGCTTGCATGTCAACCTCTGAGATTGAAATCACAGAATCATCGGGGCCTGCAGGAGTTCATGGTGGTTCCTTCGAGTTTTGATGGTCAAAGTGAGCATAAAAGGCATTGAGATGATCTGGATGCAAAGCCCTCTGTTATTGCCTGTGCTACTTTCTGGGTCACTAGACTTGAATGCCTCTCATTTGGCCTTCAACAGATGCAGATCTGTTGGTTCATCCAGGGCTTCTGGTTGACGAAGGCTGAATGATTTTGTGAGGACACAGTTGTCTACAACTGTTTTAATAAAGTCCATAACAACCATGGTATATTCATTAAGATCCTGAGATGACTCCATGAATACGGTCCAGTCCGCCGACTCAAGCGAACTCGTGGCCACTCCTCCGCCTCCCTTGGCCAGCTCTTTGTTGCCTTTATCTCTGGAGCCTTGGTCTTTAGCCTCTGTCTGTATGTGGGTAGGAGGAGGACAGCCAAGTGGTCACATTTCCTGAAATGTGGTCTGGGCATGGAATGGTAGACATTCCTTATAACAGTGGTCTAGTGTGTTGCAACCCCTGGCGTTACAGGTAATATGTTGATGGAAATTGGACAGAGTTTTCTTCAAACAAGCCTAGTTGAAGTCCCCAACTATGATTTGAAATATGTCGGGATGGCCTGTTTCTTGTTTTGAAATGCTTATCGTGATCCTATGCTTTATCGGATCTGGAGTAACAAACATTTTATTCTCCATTACCCTCACGTACTGAAGAATGACAATAAACAACCTTGAATCTTGAAATTAGAAGTCTGTTACAAGACCAGTGAGCTAGAATAGTTGGTTTGGCCCTCATAATCTGTCTGGTCATTTGAATGTACTTTAGTGTCTCTTACACTGACCCCTTTTTGTTCCTTGCCACTAACTCAGAATACTGGCACCATATTAGCCAATTAATGCACTTGATTCCTCCCTCTTCACAAAAGGAGGAGGCAAAATCCGAATGAGATCTTAAGTAAAGTGTTGAAGGGTGGTAGTCATGTAATTTGAAGGCCGCTGTGCGGAATGAAAAGCTGCGGTGCCCTGTGATTTCTCTTGTTTGGATAATGGCACACTCATTTGTATGCTGAGATTGCCTCGCATTCAAACAGTAAGTGAGGACATCCCCAAGGCAGTGTTCCTGCATTAAAGAGTGGAGCGTCGATTCGTGACTTCACCTCTGCTCATTGCCATTGTGTCAGAGACCATCTCTTTTGAAACACAAAGGCACCTAAAGATTGCTGAGAATAGATGGCATTGGTTTTGAGGCAGATCCTTTCAAAATTTAATTTATTTGTTCTAATGTATTGTAGAGGCAAATACATTAGAGGCTTTTAAGAGACATTTATATAGGCACATGAATACGAGGAAGATGGAGGGATATAGACATTGTGTAGGTAGGAGGGATTAGTTTTTGGGAGCACAAGTCACAAGAGGTACTGCAGATGCTGGAAATCTAGAGCAATACACACAATGTGCTTGGAGGAACTCAGCAGGTCAGGCAGCATCTATGGATGGAAACAAACAGTCAACGTTTCAGACCAAGACCATTCATCAAGACTGGAAAGGAAGGAGAAAGAAATTAGTTTTGGGGGGAATTTGGTTTACTTTTTAGCTAGTTCATTGCAACATTGTGGGCCAAGGGGCCTGTTCCTGTGCTGTACTATTCTGTGTTCTACATTAAAATTGCCTTTTTAAAGATCAAGGATCAACGTTATTCACAGGCACCACTCGACTTGCTGAGCTCCTCCAGCAGGTTGACTTTTAGCTCTAGATTGCAGCATCTGTTGTCCCTTTAACAAATCGAAGGGCTGTCGACCCAGTAGACCAATGAACAAACTGGGTTTGAAAAAGGGCAGTTAAACTGAGGCACTCAGTCACCCCATCCCAGTACACTGGTGCTGCAAATGAGTCACCTATCCTCCAACATTGATAGCATCAAGGGTGGGGGAGTACTACACTGTCGGCTGAAATAGTTGACCAATGTCCAGAAGGCAATAAGATATAGGAGCAGTATTTGGGTATTTGTCCCATCGAGTCTGCTCTGCCATTTCATCATGGCTGATTCATTTTCCACCTCAGCCCCAGTCTCCTGCCTTCTCCCCGTAACCCTTCATGGCCTGATCAAGCTCTGCCTTAAATATACCTATTGATTTGGCCTCCACAACTGCCTGTGGAAATGAATTCCATAGATTCACCACTCTGGCTAAAGAATTTCCTCATCTCAATTCTAAAGGGACGTCCCTCTATTCTGATGCTGTGTCCTCTGGTCCTAGACTCCCCCACTATAAGAAACTTCCTCTCCACATCCACTCTATTGGGCCTTTCAACAATCAATAGGTTTAAATGAGGTCACCCCTCTCACCTGTTTGGTAAATGTCACCATTTTGAACAACAACCATTTAAAATTTCTCTCCTAATCAATTGGCTTAATTGGTTAGTTTGCAGGTGCAGCAGGCTATCGAGGCAAATGGAATGTTGGCCTTCATTGCTGGATGATTGAATTTAAGAGCAGGGAGGGTATGCTGCAACTTTACAGGGTGCTGATGAGGCAATGTCTCCTTACTTGAGGAAGGATATACTGACTTTGGAGATGGTGCAGAGAAGGTTCACCAAGTTGATTCCTGTGATGAGGGGATTAGACCATGAGGAGAGATTGAGTTGCTTGGGACTGTACTCACTGGAATTCAGAAGAATGAGAAGAGATCTTATAGAAACATATAAAATAATGGAAGGGATAGATAAGATAGAGGCAGGAAAGTTGTTTCCACTGGTAGGTGAGATTAAAACTAGGGCACATAGCCTCAAGATTCAGTATATTTAGGATGAAGATAAGGAGGAATTACTTTTCCCAGAGAGTGGTGCATCTGGAATTCTCTGCCCAATGGAGCAGTAGAGGCTACCTCTGTCAATATATTTAAGACAAAGTTGGATAGATTTTTGCATAGTAGGGGAATTAAGAGTTATGGGGAAAAGGCAGGTAGGTGGAGATGAGTCCATGGCCAGATCAGCCATGATCTTATTGAATGGAGGAGCAGGCTCGATGGGCCAAATGGCCGACTCCTGCTCCTATTTTTTATATTCTTTTGAGGGTCAAGGGTCAGCTTTATTCACCATATATATTAGGAACTTGCTGTGGTGTGTCAGTCAGGGTGTGACATGCAGCAAAAAGCAGCATTCAACAATTATAAAGAATAAAAAATATATAAAACAAAGAATTATGTATAATCAAAAATTTAAAAAATAATAAAGTTAGAGGTTAAAGGATGGATATAGAATAAAATGTGCATAAAGAAATAAATACCAGCATGTATTTATAGTGTAAACAGTTATAAAGAGTGGTTTAAAATGCTTGCAGTGCAGTGATGGGGGGTGGGGGGGGGGGAATTCTAACTAGAATGGTTAATCATGTTAACTCCCTGAGGGAAGACACTTTTATGATGGAGTGAAGGTTTTGTTTTAATGGCCCTATGGCACTTTCCGGGAGGAAGCTTCTGGAAGAGGCAGTACACGGGGCAGGTAGTGTCCACACTGGGCTTTTCATCCATGATGATGAAGCTGATGTTTACTTACATCTGAAAGTAGAGCAGGGGTTCCCAACCTGGAGTCCACAGACCCATCGGTTAATGGTAGGGGTCCATGGCATAAAGAAGGTTGGGAACCCCTGAACCAGATTAAAACTGCTATGAGCAGTGTCTTTGATGACTGTAATTTTAATATTTTCACAGCACTGATCCTGAGGAATGAGATAAACATCTTACTGCTATTTGGTATAACCTATAGTAGAAAATATACTATTATCTGTTTTCAAAACCACCCCCAGCCTGTCAAAATTTCCAAATATACCAATTTAGATAAGAATATTATAAGTCATAGAATCATAGAGCGCTACAGCACTGAAAGAGGCTCTTCAGACCATCTAATCAATGCTAAACTATTATTCTCCATAGTCCTATCGACCTGCATCTGGACCATAGCCCTTCATACCCCTCCCGTCTGTGTATTTATCCAGCCTTCTCTCAAATGTTGAAATTGAATCCTCACCCACCACCTCTGCTGGCAGCACGTTCCACACTCTGACTGAAGAAGTTCCCCCTCATGTTCCCCTTAAGAAAAACAAAAGGTAGGGAGCTATACCATACTAATATTTCATACTGTAAGTCTTTTTCTGCAATTTTCTTTTCAATTTACCCTGTCTGTACAGCGTAGGGGTTGGTGCAATTGCCTTACAGCAGCAGTGATCATCAGTTGGGGTTCAATTTCCACTGCTGTCTGTAAGAAGTTTGTACGTACGCACCGTGACCATGTGGGTTTTCTCTGGGTGCTCTGGTTTCCTCCCACATTCCAAAAATGTTAGGCTTACTAGTTGTGGGCATGCTGCGTTGGTGCGGGAAGCATAGAAGCAGGCTGCCCCCGGCACACCCTCGGACTGTGTTGGTCTTTGATGCAAACTATGCATTTTACTGTGTGCGTCAATGTTTCAATGCACATGTGACAAATAAAGTGAATCCTTAATGTTTCTTTATCTTAAGCCCTGACATTAAATTTTCAAAAGCAGCAAACCTGTCAAAATGTCTAAAAAATACCAGTTATTTAAATATTTAAGAATATTTAAAAATACAAATGGAGAGGAAATATACCATCCTAATAGTTAATGTTGCAAGTTTTGCTTTGACACTGTTCTTTTCAACTTAGCCTTCCTGTATTTAGTTATACGTTACCACACATAAGATGAGCCAAATAAACAGCCAACAGGTCTGAGGCACTAGTGTTTGTGGGAAGGAAGTGGGTACTTAATGACTTTTCTATTGCTTCTGGTTCCTAGTCGTCGGCCAACCAACTCGAGAGTCTAGCAGTTTTTTGTGCTGAACAACCTTGCTATCAGCTTAGTCAATTAGAGTTCAAAAAAGATCAAAGTAAATTTATTGTCGAAGTACAAGTGTGTTACCAATGAAACCCTAGATTCATTTTCTTTGGGTTATTCAAATTAGAATAAAGGAGTATTCAAACAAGAAGACATGAGTTGAGAGTTAGGGGGCAAAAGTTTAAGGGTAACACGAGGGGAAATTTCTTTACTCAGAGAATGGTAGCTGTGTGAAACGAGCTTCCAGTAGAAGTGGTAGAGGCAGGTTCGGTATTGTCGTTTAAAGTAAAATTGGATAGGTATATGGACAGGAAAGGAATGGAGGGTTATGGGCTGAGTGCGGGTCGGTGGGACTAGGTGAGAGTAAGCGTTTGGCACAGACTAGAAGGGCCGAGATGGCCTGTTTCCGTGCTGTAATTGTTATATGGTTAATACAGCAGAATCAATGAAAAACCACACAGAAACAAAGACTGACCAAAGTGCAAAAGAAGACAAATTGTGCAAATGCACACAATAAAAACCAACAAATTAATAAATAATATTGGGAACATGAGATGCAGAGTCCTTGGAAGTGAGTCGATAGGTCGCGGAATCAGATTGGTGTTGAGGTGATTGAAGTTATCCACACCGGCTCAGGAAGCTGATGGTTGAAGGGTGATAACTGTTCCTGAACCTGGTGATGTGGGATCTGTTAATGGAATATTATTTTTTATTTGCACTTGCTCAGTTTGTTGTCTTCTGCACTCTGGTTGAACGCCCAAGTGGGACAGTCATTCATTGATTCTGTTATGGTTATTATTTTATAGATTTGGTAAGTATGTCCACAAGAAAATGAACTTCAGGGTTGTATATGGTGATATATTATTTATATACACACACACTTTGATAATAAAATTTACTTTGAACTTTGAGAGGTTCGACAGTGGTGGAAATGGTTTAACTCTAGGGCAATGGTTGAATGTATTGGAGAATATAGAGGGAAAGGCAGGAAAAGCCCTCCTCATCATTGAGCTCAGCTACAAGGAGCACTGACACAAGAAAGCAGCATCCAGCATCAAGGACCCCCACCATCCAGATCACCAGGTTCAGGGACAGTTATTGCCCTCAACCACCAGGCTCCTGGATTGTTGTGGATAACCGTACTCACCTCAACTCCAAACTGATTCCACAGCATAAGGACTCATTTTCAAGGACTTTACAACTCATGTTCTCAGTAATACCTACTTACTTATAGTAATATTACTACTTTTTTTTTGTATTTGTACAGTTTGTCTTCTTTTGCACATTAATTGCTTGTCTGTCTTTGTTTCTGTGTAGGTTTTCATTGATTCTGTTGTATTTCTTGATCTACTGTGAATGCCTGCAAGAACATGAATCTCAGGGTGGTATATAGTGTCATGTAGTAAACGTGCTTTGTTGGTAAATGCATTTCTAAAAATTGCTTATTGAGATACAGCACAGATAGTCCCTTCCGGCCCTTCAAGTGCTGTATCCAATTGCAGAGGGAGACCTATTTCTACCCCACCACCCAAAATCTCCTATAGGGTGGCTTAAACGCAGAACTGAGATTTTTGACATCAATGCTGGCCTAAGTTTAATCAGTCAGGAACATTGTTAAATGTCATAATAATTTCTGCACAAGTTTTCAACTGCCATTCCTGAATGTCACATGACCAAATTATGTACATAGTTACTGACTTGTTGACACAAGAGATTCTGCAGATGCTGGAAATCCAGAGCAACTCACACAAAATGCTGCAGGAAATCAGCAAATCAGGCACCATCTACGGAGAGGAATAAACAGTCGATGTTTCAGGCCGAGACCCTTCATCAGGATTGGAAAGGAAGGGCGAAGAAGCCAGAATAAGAAAGTGGGGAGAGGGAGCGGAGCGCAATCTGGCAGATGATTTGGTGAGGCTGGGGGAGGGGATGAAATGAGAAGTGCAATGTGATAGGTGGAAAAGGTAAAGGGCTGAAGAAGAAGGAATCTGAGAGTGATCCATGGGTGAAACGGAAAGATGAGGGGCCCCAGATGAGGAGATGAGGGGAGCTAGAATGGGAAATGGAAAAACAGAGAAGGAAGGGGTAAAAATGACCAGATGTTAGAGAAATCAATGTTCATGCCGTCAGGGTGGAGCCCACCTAGATGGAATATGAGGTGTTCCTTCTCCACCCTGAGTGTGGCCTCATTGTGGTAGTAGAGGAGGCCTTGGAGCAGCATATCGGAATGGGGATGGGGATTGGATTTAAAATAGTTGGCCACCAGGAAATCCTACTTGTTCCGGTTGGAGTAAAGCTTCGGGGAACAGGGATATCATTTTTAATCTTAAATAAACTGTCAGTTGTCACAGCACTGTATGTTTTAAATGAAAATCACTCGAACTCTGCTCCACGATAACTGCGATTTTAGATTTGCTGAGAGAATAACTTCAGTGTCGTCAGTTCTAAATTAAAAAAAGGTCAAGTTTTACCCCTTCTCATGCTCCAGACTCCCCATGTCCTGAATCATTTGCTGGCGCAGAAAGGATTGGTAGATATCAATATAAGTCACTTAACCTCATTGCCGCCAGACTGACCTCGAACAACTAATCTCTAATGAAATCTTCCATACTTCACTCGCTAGTAATAGCTGGAGAAATGTGATTTCTTTGGATATCTTTATGTCTTAACGTCCTTAACCAAACGGATTAGCAATCAGTTTGGTGGTGGTAGTGTCAAAAGTTGTCTCTTTTTATTAATGGAACAGAGGAAGATCTAGTCTTTAAAACTACCTAAGCTTTCAGGAGATGTTGAATAGACATTTTGTTAGATTTGAGAAGACTTGCAGATGGTACTTTGAACCAAAACTCTCAACTTCAAACCAAAAGGAATGAAATTCCAATTTGAACTTTTTAAATATATAGTAAATGGACCATAAGGCTTTGGAAAAGAGGTTCAAAAAGGTTCAAAGGTTCATTTTATTGTCAAAGTATGCATGTACAATACAACTCTGATATTTGTCTTCTCCAGATAGCCAAGAAATACAGAAAGGTCATGGGTGTTGATGAAAGAAAAGACATTAACTCCCTTCCCCCAGCATGGAAAAGAAAAGAAAGAAAACTCATAAACCCCAAGATCCTGCACTCCCTCCCCTGCAGAAAAAAACAGTGACAATAGCAACAAATCCCTCCCCCATCTCCCGTAGAAAGAAAGAGCAACAATAGCAATCCCTGACCCCCTCACTAACAGAAAAGAACACTGACAGTAGATCAGAACCTGCACCCTCCCCCCACCCACACACAAGAAATTAACGGATCACCCACCGGCCACAAGAAAGAAAACACTGAAAAGCAGAAGGAGACCAATATAAAGTACAGTCCGATAATCACATAAATCCCAGAATATTGGAAACAGCTTTTCATTGTCATTCAAGGAGAGCAGCCACATGAACAACGGTGGCTCGGTTCTTCCAGAAAGAGTGAAGGCCGACCCAGGTCTGGACGCATTGATCCTGCTGCTGACCGGCTCCATTGCAGCAATCACTGACCCCCTCCGCATTCACCTCGATGCTTCAGTCTTCCTCAAAACTTTGAGGTGGAGTCGTTTATGACCCCGAACCCTGTCTCTGGTCTTCTCCATGAGTCAGTTTGTGCTCTCAGTCCTTTTCGGGTCCCTGACTCTGCTCTCCGTGAGGCAGCTCCCCTGACACAGCAGAGCGTAGATCATTTGATCGAGTTGCAAACTGCATGTCATGGGCTCCAACAGTTTCATTAAGACCAAACTAGGCGAAAAAAACAAGCAGAAAGTGTAGAAAAAGTGAAATAACTGAAGAGATTTGCTACCTGGAAGTTGTCACCCGAGGAATTGTTGTTCGCTGATGCCATCTTGACCACATTCAAAACAGAATTAGGTCATTTGGCCCAGTGTGTCTACTCCACATCATGGCTGATTTATTATCCTCTCAATCCCATTCTTCTGCCTTCTCCCCATAACCTTTGACGCCCTGAGTAATCAAGAATTGATCAACCTCTGTTTTAAATATTTGAAATATTTAATTATGGGGCAGTACTGTAGCATAGTGGTTAGCACAATGCTGTACTGTACAGGTGACCTGGGTTCAATTCCCACCACTACCGGTAAGGAGTTTATATGTTCTCCCCATGACCACATGGATTTCCTCCGGGTGCTCCATTTTCCCCCCATATTCCAAAGACATCCCAGTTGGTAGGCTAATTAGTCACTGTAGATTGTCCTGTGATAGGCTAGGATTAAATCAAAGAGCCGGAAGGGCCTGTTTCATGCTGTATCTCAATAAAATAAAGATAAAAAATAATGACCCAATGACTTGGCCTCCGCAACCATCTGTGGCAATGAATTCCACACATTCACCACCCTCTGGCTAAAGAAATTCCTCCTCATCTCATTTCTAAAGGGACATTCGTCTATTGTGAGGCTGTGCTCTCTCCATTATTGGAAATATCCTCTTCACTCTATCTAGGCTTTTCAATATTTGATAGGTTTTAATGAGAACCCCCTCTCCCCATTCTTCTAAGCTCCAGTGAGTACAGGCATAGAGCCATCAAATGCTCCTTATATATTAACCCCTTCACTTCTGGGATGATAATTGGACTTAAATTCAAACATTCATGGGAATACTACAAAATTAACCCCCATATATTTTAAATGGAGATGGTACGGCAACATAGTCATTAGAACATCACATCACCAGCTTTCAGAGTCAGAGATAGTTTTATTATCTCTGACATATGTTGTGAAATTTGTGGTTGTACAGCAACAGTACAGCACATTACATAAAAATATTATAAGCTATAACAAGAAATGTCCTGGGTGGTGGAGGTCCTTAATGGTGGATGCCGCCTTCTTGAGGCATTGCCATTTGAAGATTTCCTCGATGATGGGTTAGATAGTGCCAACGATGAAGCTGGCTGAGTTTACCTCCATCTGCAGTTTCATCTGAACCTGTGCATCGACGCTTCTACACCAGACAGTGATGCAACCAATCACATTGACAAGCTTTCACTGATTGGTGTTCAGTACTGCCGCTGTCTGTAAGGAGTTTGTATGTTCTCCCTGTGACAGCATTGTTTCGTCCAGATGTTCAGGTTTCCTCCCACATTGCAAAGGTATACAGTTAGGCTTAGACACTTATAGGAATGCTGTGTTGTCTCTGGAAGCGTGGCAACACTTACATCCAAGTACATCCTCAGACTGTGTTGGTCATTGACTCGAACGATGCATTTCACTGTATGTGTCGATGTTTCAATATAATTTATAGTCTTTTTTTTGTATTGCACAGTACTGCTGCCACAAAACAACAAATTCTTCCCACAATCCAAAGACATATGGTTAGAATTGGTGAGTTATGGCTGTGCTACGTTGGCAGTGAAAGCATGGTGACGCTTGCGGGCTGCCCAAAACAATCCTCGCTGGTTAGATTTGATGCAAATGATGCACTTCACTGTATGTTTCAATGAATATGTGACAAATAAAGCTCATATTTAATCTTTCAGAAAAGTAAAGTACTTCAGTTCACGGAAAATTGAAAGAAAAGTAGAAAACTTGGGAAATACTCAGCAGGCCAGGCAGTATCTGTGGAGAGATGAACATCTAACATTCCAAGATAATGATCTTTCATTAAATCAATAGTTGCTACCTGTTCTGCCAAATATTTATGGCATTTTTCTTTTGATTTTGTTCTTAATCAGACATTTAGGTGGCTAAGTTGATGTATATGATGCCAACAACATACAGTATTGTGCAAAAGTCTTAGGTACAACTTGAGTGCCTAAGACTTTTGCACAGTACTGTATTTGTCAACGTGGAGCGAAGAGCGAGTTTGTAAATCTGGTGGGAGCAAAGGATGCTGTGAATGGCGAGGGTGGAGTGCCGCATGAGAAGTGTGGGGCAGGTGGCAGAGAAGGAGTGTCGGGGCAGGAAGTGATGTGGGTGTGGACACACCCAGGCAAGGTCATTTGATTCCAAACAATTGGTTTATTGATCATTACAGAGTGTTTCTCTGGTGCTTCCTGCTCCCTCCCCTCTCCTTTCCTCTTTTCCCAACCATGTCTCCTGTCTCCCTTCCCCCTTCCCACTCTCAGTCCACAATAGAGACCCATATCAGAATCAGGTTTATCATCACTCACATATGTCATGAAATTTGTTTTTTTTTGTAGCAGCAATACAGTGCAATACATAAAATTACGACAGGACTGTGCAGAAGTCTTAGGCACCCTAGCTATATATATCCCAAGACTTTTGCACAATACTGTATTTTGGTAAGTTTCTGATCTGTTACCTTGTCTGCATTGAATTAGTTAATAATGGTTGGATGTAATAATTTGAGATGGAAATGATAATTAGGCTCAGTTTTTCTGAGTTATGGAGGAGGAAACTCATTTGCTCATATTGAACATCTGCGCTAAAGAATAAAGTCAGTATAACTTAAAACCAGGAGAGGAGCTGGCTTAGCTATGACACGTTCCATCGCTGCGCAAGGTGAATTCAGTCGTGAAGCCTGGTGCTACATATAGGAATTCTTAGGAGTCTGTACCTTTCAAAGAAAAGAATTAAAAACAGGGTGAGAAGATATTTATTTTGCAGAATCACTGGAAGCTTATTATATCTCACAAGCATTGCACATTGTGATGGGCAGCGTGGTAGCATAGCAGTTACCGTAGTGCTTTACAGTGCAAGTGGAAGATTGGGGTTCAATTCTCACCGCTGTCTGAAAGCAGTTGTATGTTTTTGCTGTGACTGTGTGCGTTTCTCCGGGTTCTCCAAAGATGTACAGGTTAGGGTTAGGATTAGGAAGTTGTAGATGTGCTATAATAGTGCTGGAAGTGTGCCAATGCTTGCAGGCTGCCCCCAGCGGGTCCCAGATGCAAGCAATGCATATTATTGTATTGATGTACATTTGACAAAGGTAATCTTTAAAGATATTTATTCTTCATCTTTTGGGTAGCTTTACTCGGTTGAAAAACATTGAGACAAATACTATATTGAAGATCTGGAATCACTTGCCAAAACGTTTTAATTTTTCTCTCTTCTAAGACACAATTAAACTATCAACAGTATGTTCTTGTCTCTTTACATTGCTTATTACAACACAGGAGCGTATCCACAGGAGGCTTGGGTTCATGCCAGCTCCCAACAGATCAGACCCATTTGCCTCATTCCACTTCTTATTTCGCTTTAGCTGTGTAACTTTATTCATTTATTTAACTTATTTGTTGAGGTACAGCACAGAATCGGTCCAATGAGACCAATAATATTGGAATAATGTTTATGGACAGTTCAGAAATCCGATGGCATATGATAAGAAGCTCTTCTAAAATACTGAGTGTGGATAATCAGGCTCCTGTACCTCCTCACTGATGGTAATAATGAGGTGAGGTGTGTCCTGGATGGTGACAGTCCTTCATGATGGTTATCACTTTCTGAAAGATGTCCTCAATGATGTGGAGACTAATGCTCACGATGGAGCCCTCTGGAGCTTTTTCCAATCTTGTGCTTTGGCTCTTCCATATCAGACGCTGATACAACCCGTTAGAACACCCTCCATGGTACATCTGTAGAAACTAAGTCTCCTCAAACTCCCTCTGAATTACATCTGTGAGGTAGACGCACTACCTGCGGCAGCTCTGCACCATCTAGTTTGCCAATGTAATGCCCTGGCTCATATCTTTACTGTTATGCTGTAGGTATTTCATTTAGCAGGTCTGTAAGAGCAGTCTGTTCCGCTTTCAGCCTGTTTGGGCTATTGTTGAAGATAAAGATGATGCGGAATGTGTGCTATCCAATTAGCTGGAGGTTTTCTTGGTGAAGGACAATAAGGTTGGTCTTGGGCTTGTGTTCAGTGGGAGATGAATAGAGAAGACGCTAAGGAGAACCAGTTGTAGCATGCGATCTGGTGGGAGACCCGTTTGTTCGAGATGGATTGCGAGCGATGTTTGGAAGGTGGTGTGGGCTTTCACGTTGACCGAGGGTCCAGTGTGTGAGTGACAAAGAAGTTCAAGGTCAGTTCCAACTTGTGTACATTTGACTGTTTAATTAGAATGGTTCCTTTTCTGTTTGTTATTCTTCACTAATCCTTTAGTTAAACTAAGATTCATAAATATAATTCCTTTAATCGTATGCAGTGTACTGTCTTTTATTTTGTGGCACTGATTTGTAACAGGGTAGCAAATTACACAGCATCCACACAAACCGGGGTTTGGGGTGGGATGAGCCGTCTCAATCTCACGAGTTTGGTGGGACTTGAGAGTTCTTCCTTAGACTTACACAGCCAAGGAAACCAGGGTGCTTCACAAATATACATTCTTCTGCAGTCTACTATCACTGCAGAACTTGTACGTGTGCAGGACAAAGAAGAGGGCAGGAGAAAATCATTGCAGACCCAATCCACGAAGCAAACTGCCTTTTCCGGAAGTTCCCTCCTGGAAACCACTATTGGGCTATTAAAACAAAATCTACACACCATCTTAAAAGTTTCTTCCCCCAGACAGTTAGTCAGATCAGCATTTCTATTTTGACCCTCACCATCCCCATCACTGCACCACACTTGTAAACACTTTAAACTATGTTTTATAATGCTGTTTTTATTAAAAACAGAAATTTTATGCACATTTTATTCCATTATCTCTGCTTTAACTTCTGACTTTATTTTTATGTCGTCCTTTGTTACTAGTAATTGCTGAATGGAGCTGTTTATTTTTGCATGTCTGGCCCTGTCCGACACACCACAGCAAATTCCTAATAGATGTAAATGTACAAGGCAAATAAAGTTGATCCTTGATCTTATGAAGCAGCTTGAGGCATTATACCATGTTAAGTGTGCTTTATTGTGATGATAATGAAGATGGCTGGTTCTTTGCTTGCGAAGATCAGGAGGGAATCCATCACTGTAGGACTTTTCTTCCCCCCGGCACAGTGTAGGTTTTTAGTGAGGATCAGTGCACGCGGACTGATTCCACTCTTTGGGCCGGGGGACGTTCCACAACGGCACAGTGAACTGTGATGACTGTGGTGACCGCAAGGCTGAAGGTTGAGTATTGGAGTTTTCCTTCACTTAGACAGGCTACTTGGCAGGCTAATGAGCCCCATCCACCCAGGTTTGGAATCGGAGTTGTCCTTCTCCTAAGCTGGCTGCCGACCAAGGCTGATGAGCCCAGCCTCCCCACCCAGTTATACCGCTGGACGCTCGGTCACACCATGACATAGCGAACTCAGTAAGAACAGGGACGCCACATGAACACGTTGCTATGGGCACAGTAGTGTAGGAGAGGCCATATGCGAGTGACCTGCAGTGGTCCTGTGGCGATCACTACAGCTGGAAAGGAGAGGCTATGAAAGAAGCTTCACCTTCTCAAATGAGCAGGACGTCCAACCCAGGACTCACCCATCCCCATTATTTTATTTGTATGATCATTTCAAAGTTTAAAGTTCAAACTAAATTTATTATCAAAGTACATATATGTCACCTTGGGATTCATTTTCTTGCAGGCATTTGCAGGAAAATAAATATAGTAGAATTCATGAAAAATTATAAATTAAATAAAGACTGACAAATAACCAATAGGCAAAAGAGGACAGATTGTTCAAATAATTAAAAAAAAAAGAAAATTATACTGAGAACAAGAGTTGCAGAGTCCTTGCGTCTGTAGGTTGTGGAATCAGTTCAGAGCTGAGTTGCGTGAAGTTATCTACGCTGGTTCAGGAGCCTGATGGTTCTAAGACAAATAGCTATTCTTGGGAACCTGTTCCTGGCCTGAGGCTCCTGAACCTCCTGCCAGATGGTAGCAGTGAGACGAGAGCATGGCCGAGATGATGGGGATCTTTCATGGTGGATGTTGCTTTCTTGCGGCATTGCTCAATGCCGGCTAGGGCTCTTCCTGTGAAGGATGGGGCTTTATCCACCACTTTCTGCAGTCCATTCCAGGCTCGTGAAGCAACCAGTCACTTGTACCATTTCGCTTTCCATTGACACCATCTCTATGCCAGCTGCAGCTGTTGCATTATCATCTGTTGGCTTCTTTGTCTCCAAAGCGAAAGGGTGTGGGTTCAACATATGGTTTTGTAGTGAAGAAGAGCAGGAGAAACTCTGTTAAGAGTCCTGCCATTAACCTGTATTATTCCTTTATATTAGCCCTTCCAAAGTGAAGCACCTCACACTTTTCCAGAATTAACCAGTGCGGAGGAACAGAGGGATCTTGGTGTCCATGTTCATAGATAGGTGGCCATGCAGTTTGATAGCGTGGTTAAGAAAGCATCTGGTGTATTAGTCGAGGGATTGAGTTCAAGAGCTACAAGGTAATGTTGCAACTCTATAAAACTCTGGTTAGACCACAGTTGGAGAATTGTGTTCAGTTCTGGTTGCCTCATTATAGGAAGGATGTGGAAGCTTTAGAAAGGTTGCAAAGGAGATTTGCCTGGATTAGAAAATGTGCCTTATGAGGATACGCTGAACGAGCTAGGGGATTTCTCTTTGGAGTGAAAGAGGATGACAAGTGACTTGATGGAAGTGTACAAGATGATAAGAGTCATAGATCAAGTAGATAGCTAGGAGACTATTTCCTGGGGGGAATTGGAATACAAGGAGGCATAACTTCGGGGTGTATAGAGGGAAGTATAGGGAGGGTTGTCATAGGTTTCCTTACACAGAGAGTGGTGGGTGCCTAGAACACCCTGCTAGAGATGGTGGTAGCGGCAGATACATTAGGGAGATTTAAGATAGGCACATGGATGATAGAAAAATGGAGGACTATGTGGGATTGATCTTGGAGTGGGTTTCGGGGCTTTGATGTTTCTATCATTCATTCTATGGGGTTTCTTGTTTTGTGGATGTCTGTGGAGAGTATGAATTTCAGGTTGTGAACCCTATACATTCTCTGATATTAAAATGAACTTTTAACCTTTGAACCTTTCTGTGTTGAAAGGTATATATGGCTTTCTGATTACTGTCTATTATTGAATCATTTGATATTTTTACAAAAAAATAAGATTTCAAACCTAGCTTATGTGATTTGTTCTGTGAAAATCCATCGTCCTACATTAGATCATGGCGTCATAGAGCACTACAACACAGAAACATGCCCTTCTGCCCATTTATTCCATGCCAAACCATTATTCTGCCCATTTCCATTTACGACCCACTCCAGGACCACAGTCCTCCATACCCCTCTCATCTAAGAACCCATCTAAATTTCTCTTAAATTTTGAAATTGACCCCACATCCACTACTTACACCAGCAGCTTGTTCCACACACTCATGACCCCTCAGGTTCTCCTTACAAATTTCACTTTTCACCCTCAACCCTTGACCTCTAGTTCTAATCTCACCCAAACTCAATGGAAAAAGCCTGCTTGCATTATATCTATGATTTTGTATTCCTCTATCAAATCTCCCCTCATTCTCCTACACTCCAGGGAATGAAGTCCTAACCTATTCAACCTTTCTCTGTACCTCTGGTCCTGGACGTCCCTTCAGAACACAGATAAGGAGAAATTTCTTTAGCCAGAGTTTAAATTTTCTATGCACTCTTTCAAACTTATTGTTAACTTTCCTATAGGTAGGTGACCAGAGCCATACACAGTAACGATTACAACAATGACCGCACGTTATTGACCTTGAAGTGGAAATTGTAAGGCGCTATATAAATGGATGTCTCTCTTTTGCTTGTATTTCAATTAGCTGATGATGGTTTGCCTGAGTTCAATTTTTGCTTGAATGAGGCTTTTATATGAATGTTTCAAAGCTTTGCCGTTCTTAATGATCACATTTGTGAAGATTATAGCTGGTTCCCAGAGCAGACAGGGTAAAAAAAAATGTTAGTTAAGGCCATGCTGAAATCACAAAGGAATCCTTAATATAGAGATTAGGTAAATGGCAAAATGCAAGAAAGCTAATTGAAATCCTCTAATCTGTGACTTCAGTTGAAAGTGCTGCCTGATGCCATAAGATTGCTGCTGCTTCATGGCTTTAAGCAACTCATCTAGCTTATCTGGTATTCAAAAGATAGAGTGAACTTATTTTAACAGAATTGAACATAACTACAGTGTTTGTGTTAACTTCTAATAGGTTTTGCAGGGAAATATTTGCAAAATAGTGTTTAAAAAGCTGAACGTTCTCTTAAATAAGATTAGGTTATTTGCTGCTTGTACTCTCTCATTAGTATTCTATTTACTAAAAGTTCAGTCCTGAACAATCATTTCTGACTTGAAGAGCTTATCAAAGATTCATAGAGCAAAGAAACAGATCCATTGGCTCATCATTGTCTGTGCTGACCCATTAAGTAAGTATCCGTCTTTACTAATCGATGTTCCTGCTGTTTGCCTGTAGCAATCTATGCCTTGGCAATTCATGTACTTGACCAGATACTTCACTGTGAGAGTCAGAATCAGGTTTATTATCACTAACACACACAGTCCTGTTGAAGGGTCTATAGATGCTGCTTGACCTGCTGAGCTCATCCAGCATTTTGTATGTGTTACTCTGGATTTCCAGCATCTGCAGAATGTCTTGTGTTTATGGTCACTGACAGATGTCTCGAAATTTCTTTTTGTTTTGGTAGCAGTACAGTGCAATACATAAAATATACTATCAATTACAATAAGAAATATATAAAAAAATAAATAAGTAGTGCAAAAAGAGAGCAAAATAGTGAGGAACTCTTCATGGTTCATATACTTTTTAGAAATCTGATGGTGGTGGGGAAGAAGCTATTCCTGGTACAATGTGTGTGTGTCTTCAGGCTCTTGTACCTCCTCCCTGATGGTAGCAACAAGAAGAGGGCATGTCCTGGGTGGAGAAGGTCCTTCATAATGGATGTCACCCTCTTGTGGCATCACCTTTTAAAGATGCCCTCGATGGTGGGGAGGATGGCCATGATGGAGCTGGCTGAGTTTACAATCCTCAGCAGTTTTTCCCAACTTTGTGTGGCCTCCACTACTCTCTCAGTGAGTTTCAGATTCCACCTCCCTTTGGGTGGAAAAAAAATGTCTTCCTCAGGTCCTTCCTACCTCTGATGATAAACTTAAGCATCTGATTTTAGCTAACTCTGTTGCAGGGAATAGTTTCTTCCAATCTACCAAATCATATATACTTCAAATTGGGTGTCTCCTGGCTTTCTCTGCTCCAAGTTAAATAATCCCACTTATTCAGTCTCTTCTTACAACTGAAATCTTCCATCACAGGCACCATCCAGTAGTGGATACAACCGAGTCCATCACAGGCAAAGCCCTCCCCACCACTGAGCACATCTACAAGGAGTGCTGCCAGAAGAAAGCAGCATCCATCATCCATCCACCATCCAGGCCGTACTCTCTTCTTGCTGTTGCCATCAGGGAGGGGGTAGAGGAACCTTAGGTCCCCCACTACTAGGCTCAGGAACTGTTATTACCCTATTGCTATCAGGCTCATGAACCTCTTGACCATGTCTGCATGCTTTTATACACTGAGTTGTTGGCACATGATTGGCTGATTAGATATTTGCATTAACGAGCAGGTGTACAGATGTACCTAATAAAGTGGCCACCGAGTGTATATGAAACCATATGCTACCTTGGCATTTGTTTTCTTGAAGGCATTTGCACGGAGTGTATGTCCATAGTCTTCTGCTGCTGTGGCCCATTCACTTCAAGCTTCAACAAGTGAGTTCAGAGAAGCTCTTCTGCACACCACTGTTGTAACACATCGCTATTTAAATTACTGTTGTCTTCCTGTCAGCTTGATCCAGCCCAGCCATTCTCCTCTGACCTCTTTCATTGACAGGGCGTTTTCACCCATAGAACTGCAGCTTAGTAGATGATTGTTGTTTTTCACACCATTCTCAGTAAACTCCAGAGACTTGTGCATGAAAATCCCAGGAGATCAGCAGTTTCTAAAATACACAAACCACCCCTTCTAGCACCAACAATCATTCCATGGTCAAAGTCACTTAGATCACATTTCTTCCCCATTCTGATGTCTGGTCTGAACAACTGAACCTCTTGACCGTGTCTGCATTCTTTTACGCATTGAGTTGCTGCCATATGATTGGCTAATTAAATATTTGCATTAACGAGCAGGTATACAGATGTACCCAATAACATGGCTACTGAGTATATACATCACCATGTACTATGTTGAGATTCATTTCTGTTCAGGCATTTACAGGAAAATAACACAATAGAATTTATGAAAAACTATAAATAACGAAGACTGACAAATAACCAATGTGCAAAAGAAGTCAAATTGTGCAAATGATTTAAAAATTAACTAAATAGTTGAAAGTGAGTCGATAAGTTGTGGAGTTAGTTCCACTATATCCAAGGTAAGCTACAGTGGAACTGTATGTAAAGGACTTAACTTTGTTGAATATATTGATTGACAAATTGGAGGTTTTGTTCTATAGAAATCATATACACTCAGTGACCACTTTATTAGGTACACCTGTACACCTCATTAATGTAAATATCTAATCAGCCAATCATGTGGTAGCACACAATGCATAAAAGCACTCAGACATGGTCAAGAGGCTCACTTGTTGTTCAGACCAAACATCAGAATGCCGCAGAAATGTGACCTAAGTGACTTTGACCGTGGAGTGATTGTTGGTGCCTGACAGCGTGGTTTGAGTATCTCAGAAACAGCTGATCTTCTGGGATTTTCACGGACAACAGTCTCTCCAGCAAGGTTCCCCACCTCTTTTTATGCTATTAACTGAGGGGTCCGTGGACCCCAGGCTGGGAACCTATGGTCTAGAGCTCACTGAAAATGGTGTGAAAAACACAAAACATCCAGTGAGTGGCAGTTCTGTGAGCAAAAGTGCCTTGTTAATGAGAGAGGTTAGAGGAGAATGGCCAGACTGGTTCAGACCATGAACATACAGGAAGTAACTAATAAAGTGGCCAGCCAGTGTATATTTAAATTTATCTATTGCACAGTATTGTCCAATCCCGAATTCCCTTGATTATTTTCTCAGTGCTTCCATAAGACTGATAAACAGACCGTTCTACTTTTGCACTGTGGTTCTTTGCCTCGTGCTTTATACCATCTAAGTTTTATTTTATCCCTAAAGACTTCATCGAAAGGAGCAGATCAAAGCTGCAGATCCAAATACTTAGGATTATTTCTTAAAAATTAAACATGTTAGGTTTGCTTGCACTGTGATCAGAGTGCTTCTTACGCTGATAAGAATCAGTATGAACTTTCTTGCAGCTGATGTAATGATGATGAATGCTGTGACACAGCTATTTTGGACAGCTCTTCCCAGAGGAGGCTGAACACTTGCTAATGAAATGAACAAAAGTAAGGCTACGTGAGGGGAGATAAGAATGGGCATGGAGAAAGAGAGGTAAGAATCAAGTCAGAGCAGGAAAGGAAAAAAAAATTCAGTCGGAATAAAAAATATGAAAAATGAGATCTGAAGAGATCCAAGAAAAAATGAAAACTTTACAGCAGTTTATCGATTTAGATGTGGAAAAACAGAAAGGAAAGAGAACATTGGACAATGGAATAGGGCAGGACAGACATCATAGGCAGTATGAGTAGGCTTACTCTGATTTTTCCTTTTTAAGAGGACAGCAAGGTAGTGTAGCGGTTAGCATAATGCTTTTACAGTGTCAGTGACAGGTTCAATTCCCACCGCTGTCTGTAAGGAGTTTGTATGCTCCTCAGGTGCTCCAATTTCCTCCCACATTCCAAAGACATACAGGTTAGTTGCGGGCATACTATGTTGGCACTGGAAGCATGGTGACACTTGCCCAGCTCATCCTCAGACCTTAAGGTTATAAAACATAGGGGCAGGCTTAGGCCATTTGCCCCATCAAGTCTTCTCCACCATTCGATCATGGCTGATTTATTTTCCCATTCAGTCCATTCTTTTGCCTTCTCCCTGTAAACTTTGATGCTTTGGAGTTGTGAGGAATGTTGGCAACACGGCGACATAATGGTTAGAGTAATGCTTTGCAGGGCAATTGATCACGGATTCAAAGTTCAAAGTACATTTATTATCAAAGCGTGTACACCGTATAGAACCTTGAGATTCGTCTTCTTGCAGACAGCCACAAAACAAAGAAACATCGTAGAGAAAAAAATTCACAAAAGACTGACAAACATCCAAATTGCGAGAAGAACAAATATGTAAACAGTAAAAATAATAAACAAATAATATACAGAACTTTGAACTGCAGAGTCCCCGCAAGTGAGTCCACAGCCACAGAGCCAGTTCAGCACAAAGGTGACTGCCGATGGCTGCAATTAATCTGGATCACTGCTTACGTTGGCTAAAGATTGGTTCATTTTTCACTCTTGGGCCTGGGCCCTGCCATTTCAATGCAGCCTGAAGTTTCAATCTGATTGGATCAGGGTTCAATTCCCTCCGCTGTTTGCAAGGAGTTTGTTTGTTCTCCTTTGACCGCATGTGTTTATTCTGGGTGCTCTGGTTTCCTCCCAAATTCCAAAGTATTACAGGTTAGTAGGTCGATTGGGCAGCACAGGCTCCTTGGGTTGAAAGGGCCTGTTACCATACTGTATCTCTAAATAATCTATATAATAAAATAGATCTTCATTAACCAATCCTGAAATTGTATGATGTAGTAGGAGGCAACTTCTCATGTCTGTGTCATTAAAAAAAGAACTATCCATCTAATTGCGTCTCCTAGCACTTGATCTACAGTTGTGTAGGTTGTAACTCCTCAGATATGCATTCAGACATTTTAAATGCTTCTGCCTCTATCAGCATTTTAGCCAATAATTTCCAGGTATCTACCTATTGCTGAGTAAAAGTATTTTCCCCTCATCTTTTCTGTAATCATTCTACCAATTGCTTACAATCTATGCCCTTTCAACCCAGGCCACCAGGTCTTTCCTATGTATTCATGCCTCTCAAAGTATGAATATGTTAACATATACTACCCTGAGATTCATTTTCTTGCAGGCATTCACAACAGAACAAAGAAATACAGTAGAACCAATGAAAAACTACACACAAAGAGGGACAAGCAACCAATGTGCAAATACATAAAAAATAATAATATTAATAAATAAGTAATAAGCAATATTGAGAACATAAGTTGTTATGTCCTTGAAAGTAGGTTGTGGAATCATTCTAGTGTTGATGTGAGCGAAGATATCCACCCTGGTTCAGGAGCCTGATTTTTAAGAGTTGGTAGTGTGATTTCCGAGGCTCCTGTAACTTCTCCCTGATGGCAGCAGCGAGAAGAGAGCATGGCATGGGTGGTGGGGGCCCTTGATGATAGATACTGCTTTCCTGTGACAGAATTCCTTGAAGATGTGCTCAGTAGTGGGTAGGGCTTTTCCTGTGATGGACTGCGCTATATCTACTACTTTTTGTAAGCTTTTCTGTTCATGGGCGTTGGTAATTTGATACAGCTTAATTAAGTATATGCTATTCAGATAAACAAAAACATTAGAAATGCAATCTTTCCTCCAAGCTAATATTTTCCTGAATGTACCACAGTGTTGTTTATTAAATGGGGGTTGGGGGGAGAGAGAGAGAGAGAGAGAACATATTCAGTCCATCGAGTATATATTAGCCCTCTAAGCAATCCTATCAGTCCTATTTATCACTTATTTTTCTGCAACCTTTTGACAAACCCCAATCCTCCTAACAATTGTCTGATTAGAAATCGGAGCTGCAACTAGACTTGGGGAGAAATTAGAGGTATAAAATGACTTGGGAATCCTCGTCCAAGATTCCCTGAAGGTTAACTTGCAGGGTGAGTTGGTTCATAAGGAAGGCAAATGTAATGTTACCATTCATTTTGGGAAGACTGGAACATTAAAACAAGGATGTAATGCTGAGACTTTAAAGGGTCATTCAGACCAAATTTGGAGTATCGTGAGTGGTTTTGAGTCCCAATGGACAAGGTCCAGAGGAGATTTATGCAAATGACCCTGGGAATGAAAGGGTTAATAGATGAGAGCATTTGATGACTCTTTGAGTCTGAAACCTGCTGAATATTGAAAGGCCTGAATGAAGTGACTGTGGAGAGTATGTTTCCTGTAGTGGAGGAGTCTCAAACCAGAGAGCACAGCCACAGAGTAGAAGGACATCCATTTGAGGAGGAATGTTTTTTAGCCAAAGGGTGGTGAATCTGTGGAATTCATTGCCACAGATGGCTGTGGAGACCAAGTCACTGGGTATATTTAAAGTCAAAATTGATAGGTCATTGATTAGTCAGGCCATGAAAAGTTATGGGGAAAAGGCAGGATTGAGAGGTGCAATCAGCCATGGTCAAATGGCAGAGCAAACTCAATGGGCTGAATGGCCTAATTCTGTTCCCATGTCTAATGGTACTTTTGGCACAGTTTACAGTGAGCAATTCCCCAAACAACAGGCTCACTTAGGGATATTGTGCACTGATAGTGTATTCTTTCAGCTTGTCCATCTCTCTTCTCAAAACCTCTTCATTGACTATATTGTTTATTGCAAATGCAGAGTTCTGTATTGCTCCCTAAGTTACCTTTGGTGATTTTTTTTCCTGAGCATGTTCAATGGAATGCTTTTGAGTTAAGTCAGGTTTTGATTTCAACCAGTTTCTGCAAACTTGCAAAGCATCAGTTTTGCTTTGATTCTCAGGTATTTTTAAGGTTACTGGTTTCTGGCAGAAATTAGTAACTTTTGTAAGCAGAAAGACACACCTTTGTGATGATCGGTATTAAGTGGATTTTGTTTAAGAATATCTGGGATTCTAGCTATCATTAGTTACTTACTTAAGCCTATCACCCCTATGGGGTTTAGGCCACCGACAGCAGCTCCCAAGAGTCCTGCGTCCTGGGCCAGTCTTTCACGTTGACCCCACCTTCCTCTCCCATGAATGAGGTCTTTGGAGCTTCTGCTGGTGTTTCTATCGCTCTGGATTTTTATGGGATGGGGTTGCTCTCCCCTCCTCCTCTCGCAGCCGGGCTTGCGACGGTTCATGGCAGAGTTTTACAAGCAACATGGATTTCTTGACTGTCTCTAGAGTGTGAATTGCTAGAGGGCATTTTATTTTCTGCCTTTTACCTGTGAATGTGGATGGAGGTGATAAATTTAAATTGGGTTTTGCCTTAATAATATCTGATAGAAACCTTTATTTGTATAGTCTGTTTATTTATTTAATTATTGAGATACAGCGTGGAATAGGCCTCTCTGGCCCTTTAGCCACGCTACCAGGCAACCCTCAATTTAACCCTAGCCTAACCACGGGACAAGTTACAATGACCAATCAGCTGTCTTTGGTATGTCTTTGGACTGTGGGAGGAACCTGGAGCACCCAGAGGAAACTCATGCAGTCACAGGGAGAACGTACAATCTCCTCTCAAGCAGCAATAGGAATTGAACCTGGGTTGTTGGTACTGTAAAGTGTTGTGCTAACCACTGTGCTATCGAGCCACCCATGATTTAGACACATGAAATTCGGCAGTTGCTGGAAACCTTGAGTGTTTCAGTTCCAGACCCATGATCAGGACTGAAAAGGAAGGAGGCAGAAGCCAGAAAAAACACTGTCTGCCTCCATAGATCCTGTCTAACCTGCAGTTCCTCCAGCATCTTGTATGTGTTGGTTCTTAGGCTACGCTCGCTGGTACTGTAAAGCATTGAACCTGGGCCGATGGTACTGCAAAGCATTGAACCTGGGCCGATGGTACTGTAAAGCATTGAACCTGGGCCGATGGTACTGTAAAGCATTGAACCTGGGCCGATGGTACTGTAAAGCATTGAACCTGGGCCGATGGTACTGCAAAGCATTGAACCTGGGCCGATGGTACTGCAAAGCATTGAACCTGGGCCGATGGTACTGCAAAGCGTTGAACCTGGGCCGATGGTACTGTAAAGCGTTGAACCTGGGCCGATGGTACTGTAAAGCATTGAACCTGGGCCGATGGTACTGCAAAGCATTGAACCTGGGCCGATGGTACTGTAAAGCATTGAACCTGGGCCGATGGTACTGTAAAGCATTGAACCTGGGCCGATGGTACTGTAAAGCATTGAACCTGGGCCGATGGTACTGTAAAGCGTTGAACCTGGGCCGATGGTACTGTAAAGCGTTGAACCTGGGCCGATGGTACTGTAAAGCGTTGAACCTGGGCCGATGGTACTGTAAAGCGTTGAACCTGGGCCGATGGTACTGCAAAGCGTTGAACCTGGGCCGATGGTACTGCAAAGCGTTGAACCTGGGCCGATGGTACTGCAAAGCGTTGTTCTAAGCACTTTGCTGCCCTTTCTGCGGATTGTTTTAAACTGGAGGAGACGGGGCAGAGTTCCAGGAAAGTTATGGCTGAGTTATTATTGCATCTGTGATGAATGATTTTTGAAAAAAAAATCTTCCCAACGTTCTTGAATAATGGAGTAAGTTGTAAGACCTAATATGCTTAACATTTTTGGGGGTTGTACCGTACGACCTGCCGACTTGTTTCATGTAAAGGTGTCGACTTTAATTTAAAACCGTGTTCCTTAAAGGAGCCAAGTCATGGAGTGATTTTTTTTCTCTCTCTCTCTTTTCCTTGCAGTTGTGCTGGTATTAAGAGCTGGGGGAATGAATAACCAGTATGGATACCCAGTCACACAGTGCTCCTGGAGTTGAAAAGAAAAAAGTAGAGAATTCCATTGTAAAGGGATCTCCTCGCACAGATGTCAGTGAGAAAGCCATAGCCTCCAGTACCACTTCCAATGGTAAGTGGTGTATCGCACAGGGATTTGCTAACTGTGAGAGCAGCAGCTTTTTAAAAATGTTCACTGCATTCCTTGTGAATGGATCATCCGCACCTGGATTTTTGTTTGTTTTGAGAAAGCGGCGGTGGGTGGAGGACGAAGAATTTGGAATTAAAGTAATCTCTTTCATAAGCCAGCCATTGAGCGATTTTCCTTTCGCACTACTGGGTTTTGTTGCAGTCAGTTTTTCTCTCTAATTGGCGAGATTTAATGTGTTATTTTCCCTCCCTCTGGGCAGCTGACTAATCACTTGCGACGAGCTATGGTCAAATGCGCGTTTGTGTAAAATGAGCTTTCTTTTCCTTTAAAAAGTGTGTTGTTTTGTGATGCCTGTCATTAGTAAAACCATAGGGTATGTTTGGGGTTAATATTCACTACTTACGGGATAGAACAAGCACAGATCACATAGAGGTTAGAATGATGTTATTACAGCTCGGGGTGTTCTGGAGTTTGGAAACCAATTCCAGCGCCATTTTTAAGGGGTTTGAATGTTTTCTCCGTGTCCAAATGGGTTTCCCCCGGTACTCTGGTTTCCTCCCACAGTACAAAGGCCATAAGACCAGAAGGCATAGGAGCAGAATCTGGCCATTTGGCCCATCAAGTTTGCTCCACCATTTCATCATAGCTTATCCACTTTTCCTCTCAGCCCCCTTCTCCTGCCTTCTCCCTGTATCCCTTCACGCCCTGACTAATCAATAATCTATCAACCTCTGACTTAAATATACCCAGTGACTTGGCCTCCACAGCCGTCTGTGGCAACACGTTCCACAGATTCATCACTCTCTGGCTAAAGAAACTCCTCCTCATCTCCGTTCTAAATGGACGGCCCTCTATTCAAAGTCCGCATCCTTAGACTCTCCCACTATAGGAAACATCTTCTCCATATCCACTGTATTGAGGCCTTTCAACATCAGATGGGTTTCTCGTACTGGTCAGTAGGTTGATTGGCCATTGTAAATTGTCCTGTGATTAGGCCAGCGTTAAATAGGTGAGTTGCTGGTCCGTGTTAGGGGACTGATCTGTGCTGTATCTCTAAATAAAATTAAAATAAAATCAACAATTGAAGCAAAGGATCTTCAGAATCAGATTTACCATCGCCGACATATGTCATCAAATTCGTCGTGTTGCTACAGCAGCACAGTGCAGTGCATACAAAACGGTAAAAACCACAATAAGAAACATGTACATCAGAATCAGATTTAATATCATCCGCATATGTCGTGAAATTTGTTATATTTGCATATGTTTATATAAGTGGTGCAAAAGAGAGCAGAGTAGTGAGGTTACTGGACAGTGCAGCTTGTTGAACCAGAAGGGCCTGTTCTACACCATAAACAAACAAAACTAAAATAGTGCGGATGGCCAGTGTTAAATGGCTGAATTAGGGTTTAATGATTGTCCCCTATGCTTTGCAGATTGCTGCAGCCTGCTAATTAAATATTAGCTTCAGATCAAAGAACAAAACAGAAACAAAGCATTCTGTGCGCCAGGGGTTCTGAACCTTTGTTATGCCATGGACCCCTACCATTACCCGGCGGTTCCGCGGTATCTGGGTGGGGAAGCCTTGCTGAGCACACAGCTGGAGACTAGCTCACATACATCGGGAAGCTTGGCGAAGAGGGACAATGTGGAGAGCTGAGGCACCCTGCGGTTCTCTTCTTCTTGGCAGGAGTTTTAGGAGGAGATTTGCTAGGACTACTCAGTACCACGAGGAGATCTTGCAGGGTGGTAAGAGGTAATTGTTTCCAATAATAATAGAGCTGGTAATCAGAAGTTGCAGATTTAGAACGTAGAATGTAGAAATCTTCAGCACATTACAGGCCCTTCGGCCCACAATGTTGTACTGACCATGTAACCTACTCTAGAACTTGTCTAGAATTATCCTACTGCATAGACCTCTATTTTTCTAAGCTCTATATCAAATTTAAAATGATTTTAGACAATAAGACATAGGAGCAGAATTAGGCTTTGTGGCCCATTGAATCTACTCCACTATTCTATCATGGCTGATTTATTATCCCTCTCAACCCCATTCTCCAGCCTTCTCCCCGTAACCTTTGACATTCTCACAAATCAAGAACCTATCAGCCTTTGCTTTAAATGTATCCAGTGACTTGGCCTCGACAGCCATCCATGGCAGTGAATTCCACAGATTTGTTAACCTCCAGCTAAAGAGATTCCTCATCTCTAAATGGACATCCTTTTATTCTGAGGCTGTGTGCTCTGGTCGGAGACTCCCCCACTATAGGAGACATTTTCTCCATATCCATTCTATCTAAGCCTTATCAATGGGTTTCAGTGAGACACCCCCCCACCCTCATTCTTCTAAACTCCAGTGAGTACAGGCCCAGAGCCATCAAACGCTCCTCATACGTTAATCCTTTCATTCCCAGGATAATTCTCACGAACATCCTCTGAACATGAGAATTTACTGAAGGCCCAAAGGCTAAACAATATGCATAGCCTGGGAGATCAGGAAACCATTTCCATTGCAACTTTTACAAGGAAATCGGATAACTGCCTGCCCATAGGGAAGGGATAGAGAAGGGATAAAGTTTTTTCAAAGAGAATGGCCTGTGATGTAAGATTCTGTGTAAGTATCTGCCGTTTGCCAGCTTGTTGTGCTGACTTCTTGCCTGGTCTCTGCTGTATTGAGCTCATACTTGTGACCAAATGAAATGTGTGCAAGTATATCTGCGTGCCTGCTACTGTTCGTGTGCAGAAGCAGAACTCTGAAACCTAAGTGAGATGTTGAAAAGCAGTGAATCAGAGCAATGGATTTGCAAAAGTTTGTGAAATACTGCAGGGCAAAAGTTATTGGGTCCTGTGACACAACAGAACTGCCAAGGATTCAGTTGTTACACCAAATTGTCCTGTTCCAGAGGAACACGGGCATTCCTAGATTTCCTTCCAAAGCTGATTCTGCAGAGTTTGAAGCGTGCCGAAGGGAAATGAAGTTGTTAACACTTTCACCCGGCGTCGCTCTCCACAGCCACTCATTATCTCTCTCCCCCCCCCCCCCCCCCAAACAGTGTGCAGAATCCTAATTCACCCTGTCTCCTTCCTTCCTTTATTCTGCGGAGTATGGACAGAGGGAACAAAATAAATCATTGTGGGGTGGCACTAATATAAAAAACACAGTGGGGCTCTTGCTAGAAGCACTTCCTGTTGCAGTCATAGCATGTAGCGAGCAGGCAGGGCAGCTCTGAAAGGAGTGTTAAAACTTTTTACCCATTTATGGGCCTCATGTTCAGAATGAAGTAATATGTGAGTCACATTGTACGGGTCAGAGTTGAAGAAAGGCAGCGAACAACATGGAGAGCTTTGCATTCAATATCCTGAAGGGCAGGAGAAGGGGGTGCATACATTATGATACGAGGCGGTCAGGAATGCCATGAAACCCAATCCACGGTGTCTGATAAGGATCTCTAACTCCTCTGGGACAGGCTAGATTTTAGCCCTATTAAGGCAACCTTACTTGCAACCGTTCTCCACACCATCCCCCAACCTTGTTCATCCCCCCCCTCCCCTCCCCCCAATCCACCCACCTAACAAAGTGAAAAGGAAACATTCCAGAATCCGCTTTTCTTTTTTTTAAATTGCTTTTATCTGTGGGGAGTACAAAACATTTTGAGATAGAAACAAGCACGGCTTAAAATTTTCTTTTACTTCATAGTTCTTAAAGTTTCACCACATTGCTTTTCGTCCTAGAGAGAAAAAAACATACATTTTGTATGGTGTAATAAAGTTTTGATTAATTTTCGTTTTGGAAAGTCAGCGGCAGGATTTGTTTTGAAAGGTTTTGGAATTCGGCAGCTTTAAATATTTATTATTCAAACTCATTGTACGCGATTCAGAGAGTTGATGTTGCAAAGTGGTGAAGGCTAGGGATTTCCCATTAACTTTCTTTTCATTTGACTGTGCTAATGCATGCTGTTTTTTTTTTAGTTAAAATTGAGTACTATCCCAATTATTAAGTCTTAGGAGACCAATCCTGTATCTTTCTATAAATGGCAGCGTCATCTCAAGTTCTTTCATCTCTTTTCCACCTCTTCTAGTTTGACAGTTGAAAAGGTCCGACTGTGCCACACAATAGTTTGATTGGTTTCTCTGGGGGATGCTGTTCTTTGCTTCATCATGCACCAGGCAGGTGGACCAGAAAGTCTTCTGATTCTTTTGTTGCTTTGCAAAGTCCCGGGGTCTTTGAGAGAATAAATCCACCGTCATGGGATAATTTGCTAAAGAGGACCAGAGGAGATGAGAGAAAAGCCTCGCCACTTGGGTGCGGAATTAATGGAACCGCTGATGTTCCAGTCTTTGCAAACTGAAAGTCTTCAGGAATGTAATGGGAGGAGATAGCACATATTAAGATTCGAGATTCAAGATTAATGTTTTACTTTAAAAGAAATATGTTATTTATTTTGGGTTTAAGAAACTTAAATAGAAGTAAAATTTGCAAAATGATGCAAAGCAGAGCACCTTTATCCCCTGTGAAATTTTCAGCTGCTTAACATTTCTTTGGTTGGGATAAGTGCTCTGAGGAAAAAGTTTGTGCAGAAAAAAGATCAAGACTCACATATGCTCCCTAAGCTTTTAGATTACCCACTAACAGAAAATAGTCGGAATTCCATATGACAGAAGTAAGCTTAAGTTAACACAGGATAAAAAGTAAATTACAGATAGGATGTCCTCAGCCATCTTTGTGACTGCAGATAAGGTTTCATTTCAGAATGGACAGGCGACTTTTCCACTTACAGACCCATTCTGCTGCACCTGTGATAACAACTCCGGATTCTAATTGAAATTGGTTTGAAAATGGATTTTTAGTTTTCTGTGTCTGTGGAAATATTGAATGGAGTCGGGCTGCCAGTGAGGTTCCCAGACAGTAGAAATGTGGCAGGGAAACTGGAGTCATCTTTCAAGCCGGTATCAATGATATGACAGTTTTGTGATCTGTCATATTAATGAAATCATTGATCACTTGATGGAGAGGGTAATAAACGGTTTTCTGAGAATATTGTTCCGCGGGCTTGATCAAAGTCTGTGGAGATGAAAAAGTACGAAGCTCAAAATTGTTGAGCTACCTACATTAATAGGTGGATGGAAGCTTTTGTTGTATGTGTTTTCAAACAACATATATCTATTGATTTTTGAATTTGGCTTCAAATATACTGCTGAGGGCACATTAATCAAATCGTGGATGTTAACCTGGGCATTTTAACTTCTGAGCATTTAAGGAGTGTCGGTTCATATTTCTTTCTGTGGCTGTGTCATCTTTCTTCAATGTATGATGGAATGAGAATTCCTCGATTTTTCTCTCATTTATTTTTCTATGGCTGTGTCCTTATTCACTGATTCTGAAACCTTTTGTTGCCAAGCTCTCTGCTCTTTTTTCCCTGGGTGCACAAGTGTTATTGTGGCTGGGAGTTTCCTGAAACTGTTATCACTGAGTAACAAGCCTTCACACCTGATTTTAATTACCAGTCTTCTAACTTTAAATATTTGCTGAGGTGAATCTAATTTGCACTTATGAGATGGACCGAAGGGCCTGGATCTGTGTTGCAGTGCTCTTTGATGTTATGACAATTTTTATGTGCTACGCTTACGAGTGTAGCAATCACTCAACTCGGTAAGATGTTCCCCAAAAGGGTTATCCATTGGTGGGTCCTCAGGCAGTTGAGTCTGATCCGGGAACCACATAGCCAGGATATTAGGGTGGGTTCTCTTAATGGAGGATGCCTGTGTGTGACTTACTTTAACGTGGGGAGGCTGATGCACGGGCAGCCACCACGTGGTCCTGACAGACCAAGCGTACTCTCCAGGGGCATGGAATGCAAGACAACTGGGAACCCTTCATTGCTGCAGTCTTCCTCCACCTTCACTGCTGTTCTGATGTGTCATCATCCTCTGCCAGCTCTACCATTGAAATCTTGGTTGAATCACTCTTTGTCTGGAACAGCCCCTTGACCTTACCGCTGTGGGTGACCCTATCATGAGTTAGCATCCAGACAGCATCACTCTTGGGATCTCAGGAACTCACAAGCCTCTCCACCACGACAAGAGAAGCATGTGCTTCTGAAACCATTTAGAACTCATTCATATGGCAAATGCACAAGGACTTTGACCTCAGAATTCTGATCGCATATCACTGAGGGACAGATTAATATCAGATTAGTTATTGGATTGTCCGATGGCATTTGTATCAGAATTAAGTTTAAGATCACTGGCATATGTTATGAAATTTGTTAACTTTGCTGCAGCAGTGCAATGCAGTACATGATATATGGAGGAAAAAGAAAACTGTGTATATAGGTATGTGTGTGTGTGAACACACACACACACACACACACACACACACACACACACACACACACACACACACACACACACACACACACACACACACACACACACACACACACACACACACACACACACACACACACACACACACACACACACACACGAACCCAAGATGGAGCTGACTAATTTTACAATTCTCTGCAGCTTACTTCAATCCTGTGCAGAAGCCCCCCCCACCCCCATACCAGACGGTGATAGAGCCAGTCAGAATGCTCTCCATGACACATCTGTAGAAATCTGAGAGTGTTTTTGGTGATGTACCAAATCTCCTCAAACTCCTAATGAAATATAACTGCTGTCTTGCCTTCTTTATAGCTGAATCAATATGTTGGGTCCAAGTTAGGTCCCCAAAGATATCGACACCCAGGAAATTGCAATTGCTCACTCTTTCCACTTCCGATCCCTCTATGAGGACTGGCGTGTGTTCCCTCGTCTTAGCCTTTCTGGAGTCTACAATCAGTTCTTTGGTCTTACTGATGTTAAGGTGCAAGATTGTTGCTGCGACACCACTCAACTAGCTGGTGTATCTCTCTCCTGTACACCCTCTGGTCATCATCTGAGAATCTGCCAACAGTGGTTGTATCATCAACAAGTTTAATAACTAGGAAAACCTGTGCTTAGAAGAATTTTGCAAGGCCTAGATGGAGTGGATGCGAAGAGGACATTTCCTATATAGAGGTCTAGAACCAGAGGGCACAAACTCAGAAAGAGGGGCATCCATTCAGAACAAAGATTAGGAAGAATTTCTTCAGCCAAAATGTGGTGAATCTGTGGAATTCATTGCAACAGATGGCTGTGGAGGCCATGTCATTGGGTATATTTAAAGTGGCGGTTGATAGGTTCTGATTAGTCAGGGCACCAAATGTTATGGGGAGAAGGCAGGAGAATGGGGTTGAGAGGGATAATAAATCAGCCATGATGAAATGGTGCAGCATACTTGATGGGCTGAATAGCCTAATTCTGCACCTATGTCTTATGGTTTATGGTCAAAGTTTCTTTGGAAGTAAAGAATGAAGCTTAAAACGTTGATTATCATTGTTAGGAGATCTAGGCCTCATATGGAGCCAGTGATCATTAATGGAGAATGTGTGGAGCAGGTTAAGACCTACAAGTATCTGGGAGTACAGTTGGACGAGAAGCTAGACTGGACTGCCAACACAGATGCCTTGTGCAGGAAGGCACAGAGTCGACTGTACTTCCTTAGAAGGTTGGCGTCATTCAATGTCTGCAGTGAGATGCTGAAGATGTTCTATAGGTCAGTTGTTGAGAGCGCCCTCTTCTTTGTGGTGGCGTGTTGGGGAGGAAGCATTAAGAAGAAGGACGCCTCACGTCTTAATAAGCTGATAAGGAAGGCGGGCTCTGTCGTGGGCAAAGTACTGGAGAGTTTAACATCGGTAGCTGAGCGAAGGGCGCTGAGTAGGCTACGGTCAATTATGGAAAACCCTGAACATCCTCTACATAGCACCATCCAGAGACAGAGAAGCAGTTTCAGCGACAGGTTACTGTCGATGCAATGCTCCTCAGACAGGATGAAGAGGTCAATACTCCCCAATGCCATTAGGCTTTACAATTCAACTGCCAGGACTTAAGAACTTTTTTTTTAAAAGCTATTATTAATGCTTTTTGAGTTAGTGATTTAGATGCATATCATATTATGACTGAGTTAAGTATTGTATGTAATGAGTTTTTGCTACAACAAGTGTATGGGACATTGGAAAAAATGTTGAATTTCCCCATGGGGATGAATAAAGTATCTATCTATCTATCTATCTTTTTATTAAGTGTTACAAGAACAAAAAAGATGAGGAGAGAGGTATGGAGAGAGACAGAGGACAGAGCAGACAAAGGGAAGAGTAGGCAGGGACAAAGCCTAAGGAAAGAGAGTGAACAAAGGTGGTCTGGTCTATCACACCACTGAGTCCATTGAACTTCCAACAGATAATTATTAACCAATAAAAAAGCCATATTCAAGTAACGTGACTCCCGCCACTGAAACCAGGAAGTTTCCAGAAAATTACAGAGGCAGCTGTAACCACTGGATAACTCCCTGAACAATCACATGTACAGTTATACAGTTTAAAATATAAACAAAAACAGTCATAAGAAAGTTAAACTACAAGGAAAAGAACAATTTTACAGCCCAATCCATCAGTACATAGTTAGGGGGGGCATGGCATCTCTGATATTAAAGGATTAAATCAGCAAACCTGTATTACTAAGATGTAGTACAAGGCTGACAGGCTGGAAAAACAGCCTAGAATCTGATCCTAACCTGTGGCAGTTTATTTCACATTGCCCTCTTTGAGGGTGGCATGGTAGCATTGCAGTTAGTGTGATACTTTAGAGCAGCAGTGATCAGCAATTGAGGTACAATTCATAGTGCTGTCTGCAAGGAGTTTGTACACTCTCCCCATGAACATGTAGGTTTCCTCTGGGTGTTCCCACATTCCAAAGATGTACAGGTTTGAGAAGTGTGCCCAGCACAATCCTTGCTGATTTCATTTGACTTTTAATGGATGCTTTTCACTGTATGTTTCAATACAGATATGACAAATAAAGTTAATCTTAAATCCTTAACTTTTTAAATCATTTTCATCTGTTATGTTTTGTAAACTCCAAAACTAACTGAAATGAATACACAGGAGAGCGAGGGATAACTCATGTACTTTGTTTTTATTTTAAGCGAGGAGTGCACATATCATGTGGTAGCGTCATGACATGTGCCATTTATGTACTCTTACATTGAACCTAAAATGAATTATTTAAACAAAGAATGCTTAATCAACAAGATATTTACACTATTACTCAAATAGTATTGAAATATTAAATACAGAACAGCAGCTAGCAGCTCCCTACTGTGAGACTTATTTCTTATCCATTTGACAAAGTAGAGTCATTTTACTGAGCAACACACACAAAATGCTGGAGAAACTCAGCAATGCAGGCAGCATCTTTGGGAGGAAGGAATAAACAGTTGACATTTCAGGCTGGACTACTCTATGTTCTATGTAAGTGTAGACAGAGTCCATGGAAGGGAGGCTGGTTCCCATGATGTACTGAGCTGTGTCCATGACTCTGTGCAGTTTCTTATGGTCTTGGGCAGAGCAGTTGCTGTACCAAGTCATGAAGGATGTTTTCTATGGTGCATGTTGTTACGTCAAGCCAATTGGATGTGTACGTCTTTACCAAGCAATGAGCAAGATGTCGATCCCCAAAATGGAATTGAGGAGGGATATTGTGGGTTAGAGTTTATCAAATATTTTCTTAATCAATGTATAGAGGTTCCATCTAGAGAGCATGTGATACAAGAGCTCCTACTGGGGAGTGAAGTATGGTAGGTGACAGAAGTTTGTGGAGGGAAGCATTTTGTTATCACAGTGCCATTAGTTTCTAGATAATTATGGAAAAGGATAGATCTGGTGCTTGGGTTGACATTCTAAATGGGAGAAAGGCCAATTCTGATGGTATCAGAAAGGATCTGGTGAGTGTAGATTGGGACAGGCTGTTTTCTGGCAAAGATGTACTTGGTAAGTGGGAGGCATTCAAAAGTGACATTTTGAGACAGTAGAGAGCTTGCATATTCCTGCCAAAGATAACAGTTCAGGAAACCTAGTTTTTGAGAAGTATTGAGGCCCTGGTTGAGAAGAAGAAGGAGGTGTAGAGCATGTTTAGGCAGGCAGGAGTATAAGAAATGCAAGAGAACACTTAAGGAAATCAGGAGGTCTAAAAGAAGGCATGAGGTTGCTCTAGCAGACAAAGTGAAAGAAAATCGTAAGGGCTTCTACAAATATATTTAAAGCATAAGGATAGAAAGGGACATAATTGGTCCACTGGAAGATCAGAGTAGCAATCTATGTGTGGAGCTGAAAGAGATGGGGGAGATCTTAAATGGATTGTATGCATCTGCTACCTTACTAGGGAGACAAACACAGAGTCTGTAGAAGTGAGGCAAGGCAGCAATGAGGTCATGGACCATATACAGATCACAGAGGAGGAGGTGTTTGAAAGAAACGAGTTGTGACTTCAATTCCAGCAGTCAAATATCAGACCACACTGCTCGAGGATAAGGCATAGAGGGAAGAAATTGTCAGCTAAGATTAATGGAAGCTCTGTTAAGCCAATGTTAACTTCTGAACCAAAAAGATCACTAAAGAACATATATTGGTGGTTAAGTTGAATAGCTTTCAGAATTGTACGGATAAAACCATAAGATATTGGAGCAGAATCAGGCCATTCAGCCCATTGACTCTGCTTTGCCATTCTATAATGGCTAATTTATTATCCCTGTCAACCCCATTCTCCTGCCTTCTTCCCCTAACCTTTGATACCCTTACTAATCAAGAACCTATCAACTGCCCCTTTAAATTTACCCAATGACTTGACCTCCACAACTGTCTGTGGCAATGAATTCCACATATTCACCACTCACTGCCTGACAAAATTCCACCTCATCTCTGTTCTAACAGGACCAGGATATGATCCTATTCTGAGGCTGTACCCTCTTGTCCTAGACTCCCCCACTATAGGGAGTCCATGTCCACTCTATCTAGTCCTTTCAATATTCGGTAGGTTTCAATGAGTTCCACCCTCATTCTTCTAAACTTCAGTGAGTACAGACTCAGAGCCATCAAATGCTCCTGAAACGTTAGCCTTCTCATCGCCTGGGTCATTCTCATGAACTTCCCCTGGACCCTTTCCAATGCCAGCTCACCTTTTCTTCAGTAAGGAGTCCAAAACTGATCTCAATACTCCAGGTGCAGTCTGACCAATGCCTCTTACAGCTGTGGCATGATGTCCCATCTTGTATTGAGAGTTTCCACCCACATTCCAAAAGATGTATGAGTTAGGATTAGTAAGTTGTGAGCCAGCTGTGTTGGAATTGAGTGTGTGCTGACACTTGCCTTCCAATGGGATGACAATGAGTGTTGTACACAATAGTCCAAGTGTAACCTCACCAATGTCTCGTAAAGCTGTAACAAGATGTTGCAACTCTTTTATTCCGTGTTTTCTCCCACATTCCAATAGATGTACAGGTTAGGGTTAATAATTCATGGGCACTCCATGTTGGTAGCACAGCATGATTTGTATTTTTCTCTCTCTGCACATTGGGCTTTTGTTGGTCCTTTTTCTTCATGGGTTCTTTTGGGTTTCATGCATTGTGGGCTGCCTGTAAGAAGACAAATCTCAAGGTTGTATAATGTACATACTTTGATAATAAATTACTTTGAATTTTCAACTTGCAGGCTGCCCTCAGCACATCGTTGGACTGTGTTGGTCATTGATGAAAATGCAACACATTTCTCTGTATGTTTTTATGTTTCGATGTACATATGACGTATAATGGTAATTTTTCAAAGCATGTCTGCCTCTTGGCTGCTCTTTACCCAAATAAACATTGAAGCTGCAGGGAAAATTGATTTTTTTTTTATCAGGCTGTATTGAACCCAGTTAGTTTACTCTGATGCAACACACACAAAATGCTGGAGGAACTCAGCAGGTCAGGCAGCATCAATGGAAACAAGTGAAAAGATGGTGTTTAGGGCTGAGACCTTTCTTCTCTACTCTTTTCCATGGATGCTGCCTGGCCTGCCCAGTCCTCCAGCATTTTGTGTGTTTTGATGTGGAGAAGGTTGTGAGTTGTTGCAGGGGGCAGACTCTCTAACACACTTGGAAAGAACAAAATCACCTTTTTTTTCCTCATCAATGTTATTTTACAAAACTCTTCAAGTCGTCAGGTTTTTTTGTCATTTCACTATGTACATGTATACCGTCAGATGAGACAATGTTTCTCCTGACCAGGGTGTACAGCACGGTATAACACATAACACACATATAACACACAATAACTGTAGAAAGTAAGGATAAAATCTACAGATGAATTACTTATAAATAAACAAAGTAAAGTGCATAAATTAAATATTGTAAGGTATGGAATGGATTAACTGGTGACACTTCCAATGCGATGTGGCAGGGAGTTCAGAAGCCTAATGGCCTGAGGGAAGAAACCTTTTCCCATCCTGATTGATAGATAGATAGATAGATACTTTATTCATCCCCATGGGGAAATTCAATTTTTTTCCAATGTCCCATACACTTGTTGTAGCAAAACTGATTACATACAATACTTAACTCAGTAAAAAAAAATATGATATGCATCTAAATCACTATCTCAAAAAGCATTAATAATAGCTTTTAAAAAGTTCTTAAGTCCTGGCGGTTCTTGTCTTTATGCATTGGAGTCTCTTTCCTGATGGTAGAAAGTCAAAGAGGAGTCTTTGCGCTCCACCTGGACTCCGAACATTGGTTCCTGCCCTGACCCCTAACTCTCCCTCATCCCTAACCTGTGTCCTAATTCCCCACGCTGTCCATCCCCAAAAACCAGAAAAACAGCGTTCTGAGCCACAATTTTGATGAAACTCGCAGCTCACGCCATCTTGGTGCGAGGCTGAGTGGCTACATCTGCTTATGTCAGGAGTTATTTGTTGAACTCCAGTGTTGAACTACATAGTGTACCCACAATGCTTGGTAGAACAACACAGAACTCAGCAAACCAGAACACGCCCAGCGACAAAGCAACAACAGCAAAACCAGCTCTTGTCCTCCCTCCCAATATACATAGTCCTCTAACTCCAGAACAGGCCATCTTAGGCCTCTGCCTTCAGCAGACTCGTGGATTCACAGACAATGGCCCTTTGAATTTCCCAGTGGACAAGAGAGATTCACAGACTTAAATCGGGCCTTGTCTTCTGGACTACCTTTGGGTTTCACTTACTGATATCAATCCAGGATTCCCCGATGATGGCGAGTGAGAACAGTGCACGAGGACCCCTGGATGAAGCCTCAGAGTTGCCAATGACAGGATCTCATCGATTCCCATACCCAGGGGGTCCTCTGCCTTCATGACACTGTGGTCCTGCAATGACATAAGACAACCAATGGTCTCACTTTAAGGACTCTATCTTGTTATTTCATGCTCATTATTGATTGCTAATTATTTATATTTGCATTTGCACAGTTGGTTGTTCTTTGATCCTGTTTACAGTTACTATTGTATAGATTTGCTAAGTTTGTGGCAGAAAAAAGAATCTCAGGGTTGTATGTGGTGATATGTGTGTACTCTGGTCATAAATGTTACTTTGAACGGCGATGGCTTGCTGACCTGGGGGTGGGGGGGGGGGGGGTGTCACCTGGCCTCATCCTCAAGTTTGCTGGCCCGACTTCCAACCACTTTGAACGCGTAACAGAGGCTTAAACTCTGGCCTATCTTCTAATTCCCCCACATCACTGTCCCCTAAATCTCAACCTGACCCCTAACAATGTCCCCAAAACTGTCCCTATAAATCTAAAACACAAATAAAAATAATTGTCCGAGCTGCGACCTCAACGAAGAGTTTTAGAAAAACATTCCATAGCAATTTCATGACAGGGTTATTTAATGTGAGTTTCAGTGCTGGCCAGAGTTAATTTAATGTGAGATTTGAATCTGAATACAGTTAAGCATGAGGAGCATTTTGTATTCCTTTAACGTAGATTGTCTTCCCCTGCTTTCTAAGGAATGATTTGATGATTGCTCCGATTTAATTGTGTTTTGTCTCTGAGGTATTCTCTGCATCCGTTTTTTAAACCCAGGTCACTCCGTCGGTGATTGTGAGCCTGAAAGAAGGTCTGTGATCAAAGGTTTTAACGATATCATTGGTCTATGGTGATTGATTGGGAACAGAAGCTCTGAAGCATTTTACATGCATGACTTTTTTTTACCTCATTGCTTCAGGTTCTGTGAATTTCCATTAACTGTTGGTAAAGTTTACATTTCTTTTGCAATCTGAGTCCATTAGGTTATGATGAAAACAGCAGGAAGAACACCACATTGTTTTAGCTCACAAGAAAGTGCTTTGACGCGAATTAGGATTACTTAGAGCCGGTTGTGCACAGAACAGTTGAGGATAAAGTAGTTTACAATTCAAAGCACTTTTTTTTAAAGGCCTTTGAACTAAGAGCTGGTGCATTTACACTTAAGCAGGTTTGGAAAAATTACTACAATGCCATTTGGTTGTATTGCTTTTTTAAAAAACACCCTTGATGTGTTAGGAACAGCTTCTTCCCCTCCATCATTAGATTTCTGAACACTACCCTACTTTTTGCTCTCTCTTTACACCACTTATTTATAGAAATAGAACATAGAAGAGTACAGCACAGGAACAGGCCATTCAGCCCACAATGTTGTGCTGAACCAGCTAAATAGCAAATCAAAAACACTCAAACACCTACACTATGTCCATATCCCACCATCCTCCTTACATCCACGTATCTATCTAAACAGCTCTCAAAAGCCTCTAATGTAATAAAGCCTCTATCACCGTACCGGGCAGCGCATTCCAGGCATCCACCACTCTCTGAGTAAAATACAAACCCCCTTGAACCATCTCCCCTCTCACCTTCAATTCACATCCTCCGGCATTCAGCATTCAACGTCTATTTCTTATATAAATTCCTTATTGTAACATATAGTGTTTTTGTAGTATTGCACTGTTCTGATGCGTCACAACAGATAGATAGATAGGCAGATAGATGTTTTATTGATCCCAAAGGAAATGACAGAAGCATGACAAGTGCACGGATATACAAATATTAGAAGAGATGTAAGAAAGAATAAAAAATAAGTTACCTCGAACGGTCCAACACTTCCCCGGCTGCAGGCTGACTCAGAGCCTGAAGGCCGAGAGTAAGAATGACCACAAATAGCACTCATTGGAGCAGCGCTCTTGTCTTAGTGCATCAGTGATAATAAATCTGATTCTGATTCTGGGTTAGGAAAGACGGTAGAAAACTTTTTCCCATGGTATAGATGTCTGCAACCAGAAGATATAGATTAAGATAAGATACAAGAGGTGCCTGAGAAACAGAAGAGTGGAGACTCCCACAACAATTAAGGAATATCTGGAAAAGCATTTGAATCGCCAAGGCACTGCTTATTTCAGTATAGTATTTGCAGTACAGCACAGGCCCTTCAGCCCATGATATTTTGCCAACATTTTAATAATTTTAACCCTTTCCTCCCACATTTTTCTTTCATCTATGTGTCTATCTAAGAGACTCTTAATGTATTTGTCTCTACCACCATCCCTGGTAGTGTGTTCCACACGCTCACCGCTCTTTATATAAAATTGAATTGCTTTATTCCTTACATTCTTCATATACATGAGGAGTGAAAATCTTTACAATATGTCTGTCTAAATGCAATATGCAATTTATAATAAATAGTATGTACAACAGGACAGTCAATATAACATAGAAATACAATTGTTTCAGCATGAATTTATCAATCTGATGTCCTGGTGGAAGAAGCTGTCCCGGAGCCTGGTAGCCCTGGCTTTTATGCTGCGGTACTGTTTCCCGGGTGGAAGCAGCCGGAACAGTTTGTAGTTGGAATGACTCAGGTCCTTTGGGTCCTTTTTACACACCTGTCTTTGTACATGTAATGAAGTTCACAACTACAGATGCACTGGACTGTCCGCACCACTCTCTGCAGAGTCCTGCGATTGAGGGAGGTACAGTTCCCACACCAGGCAGTGATGCAGCCAGTCAGGATGCTCTTACCTCTGGCATTCTCCCCCCCCCCCCATACTTTCCTCCAAATACCTTAAATTTATGCCCCTCACATTTATGTTCTCAATATAGTTCTTATTGTAATTTATAGTTGCACTGATCTGCTGCCACAAGACAACAAATTTCATGACATGTCACTGAAGGTGCACCTGATTCTGATTCTAAATCCATGTGAGCGTGTTTGCAATGATTCTTTTATTCCCTACCACTGACAAGTTGTAGCGGTTAGTGCATCGCTTTGCAGCACCAGTGACCTGGGTCCAATTCCCGCCACTGTCTGTAAGTTCTTATTTATATGTAAAGGAGCTGTTTACTTTTACTTGCATTTGCACAGTTTGTTGTTCATTGATCCTGTTTACAGTTACTCTTCTATAGATCTGCTAAGTAAGCCCGCTTGAAAAAGAATCTCAGGATTGTAAGTGGTGACTTGTATGTACTCTGATCGTAAGTTTTAGTTTGAACTTTGAACTTCTCCCTGTGAACCACGTGGATTTCCTCTGGGTGCGCTGGTTTCCTCCCACATTCCAAAGGCGTACAGGTTAGTAGGTGTAATTGGTCACATGGGTGTAACTGGATGACTCAGGATCATTGTACCGGAAGGGCTTGTTACCATGGTGTATCTCGAAATAAGTAGTGAAGTAAATAAATCTCAGAAGCTGAAGGGGTAATTTTTCTGAAAAAACAATTGTGGCCACACTGTTGTGATTGTGATTATTTCAGAGTAAAACTCTGTGCCTGAACAGAGTGATACTGTTTTCCCTTTTTTGCCATGTCCACCTCCACCCCCTCTGCAAATCAGCATGGGGTCTTCATCCTCTTTTTGTGCTCCCACACCATGAAGTGGGCCAGAAGCTCTGTCCCTCTGCTGCTTTGACAAGGCGTAAACTTTTGCAGCTGTCCTGATGGGCTACGGTGATTGGATTCAACTGAAGTACTTCTTCACACTGGGAGGAGCTGAATCTTAAACAAATCCCTTTTATCACTCACAGTTCTATACACACTCCATAAAAATTGCATTAAGCACACAGTGTTTTAGTCTGATTGTACTTGAAATGAATAGTTTCCAGAAGCTGCAAATTTTGCGTCCCTTTGTAGAAGGCAAAATGTAAGGGAGCTATCAGTCAGAATTTACTCACTTTCTACCTTTGGCAGTTGCTATAGTAGAAGGGTTGCCTCAAGTTTATAGTTTTATTCTCCCCCCCCACTCCCAACACAGAGTTGAGTTTGTAGGCAGGCCCCTGGAATGGATTGATAACTGTGCTTATAGCTTTGATGACAGAAAATACAAATGGATTATTTTTGTAAACTAGATCATAAGACAAAGAAGCAGAAGTCGGCCATTCAGCCCATCGAGTCTGCTCCGCCATTTCATCATGAGCTGATCCAATCTCCCCTTTAGTCCCATTCCCCTGTCTTCTCACCATAACCTTTGATGCCCTGGCCACTCAGATACCTATCAATCTCTGCCTTAAATACACCCAATGACAAGGCTTCCACTGCCGCCCGTGGCAACAAATTCCACAGACTCATCACCCTCTGGCTAAAAAAATCTTTTCGCATCTCTGTTCTGAATGGGCGCCCTGCAATCCTCAAGTCATGCCCTCTCGTACTAGACTCCCCCACCATGGGAAACAACTTTGCCACATCCACTCTGTCCACGCCTTTCAACATTCGAAATGTTTCTATGAGGTCCCCCCCCATTCTTCTAAACTCCAAAGAGTACAGTCCAAAAGCAGTCAAACGTTCCTCATATGTTAACCCTCTCATTCCCGGAATCATTCTAGTGAATCTTCTCTGAACCCTCTCCAATGTCAGCACATCCTTTCTTAAATAAGGAGCCCAAAACTGCACACAGTATTCCAAGTGAGGTCTTACCAGTGCCTTATAGAGCCTCAACATCACATCCCTGCTCCTATACTCTGTTCCTCTAGAAATGAATGCCAACATTGCATTCGCCTTCTTCGCCACTGACTCAACCTGGAGGTTAACCTTAAGGGTGTTCTGCACGAGGACTCCCAAGTCCCGTTGCATCTCAGAACTTTGAATTCTCTCCCCATTTAAATAATAGTCTGCCCGTTTATTTCTTCTACCAAAGTGCATGACTGTACACTTTCTGACATTGTAATTCATTTGCCACTTCTTTACCCATTCTCCCAATCTATCCAAGTCTCTCTGCAGATTCTCTGTTTCCTCAGCACTACCGGCCCCTCCACCTATCTTTGTGTCATCAGCAAACTTAGCCACAAAGCCATCTATTCCATAAACCAAATTGTTGATATACAACGTAAAAAGAAGCGGCCCCAACACGGACCCCTGTGGAACACCACTGGTAACCAGCAGCCAACCAGAATGGGATCCCTTTATTTCCACTCTCTGTTTCCTGCCAATCAACCAACTCTCTATCCACGTATGTAACTTTCCCGTAATTCCATGGGCTCTTATCTTGTTTAGCAGGCTCATGTGCAGCACCTTGTCAAAGGCCTTCTGAAAATCCAAATACACAACATCCACTGCATCTCCCTTGTCTAGCCTACTTGTAATTTCCTCAAAAAATTGTACTAGGTTTGTCAGGCAGGATTTTCCTTTAAGGAAACCATGCTGAGTTCTGCCTATCTTGTCATATGCCTCCAGGTACTCCGTAACCTCATCCTTGACAACCGACTCCAACAACTTCCCAACCTCCGATGTCAAGCTAACAGGTCTATAATTTCCTTTTTGCTTCCTTGCCCCCTTCTTAAATAGCGGAGTGACATTTGCAATCTTCCAGTCCTCCGGAACCAGGCCAGAATCTATCGACTTTTGAAAGATCATTGCTAATGCCTCCGCAATCTCCACTGCTGCTTCCTTCAGTCTTCGGACTGTGTTGGTCGTAGGCACATGAAACATTTCACTGTACATTTCAATGTTTCAATGAACATGTGACAAATAAAGCTGTTTTTTTGTTAATTTTTTAAATCCTTAAATACAATGGATACCAGCTAATTGGGCAATCAGTTAATCGAGGCAGCTACTTATTTGGAACAACTCAAAGAACTATTAAAGCATATGTACATCACACCTTGTCTTCAAGTTGTATTTGAATGGTGTCTTTTGTGCAATTTTCCTTTATGCCTTTCATTTACTTAGAGATGCCGCACGGTAACAGACCCTTTTGATTGAATGAGTTCATGCCAACCAGTTACACCCTTGTGACCAATTAACCTACTAACCCGCACATCTTTGGAATGTGGGAGGAAACAAAGCACCCAGAGGAAACCCACGCAGTCACGGGGAGAAGGTATAAACTCTTTACAAACAGCACTGGGAGCTGAAGGCAGGTCGCTGGAGCTGTAGCAGCACCATGCTAGTATACCGCTCGAGGCTTTAAAAGTTCAAAAGCTCGAAGTAAAATTTATTATCAAAGTTCATATATTCAAGGTTCAAGGTACACTTAAGTCACCATACACAACCCTGAGATTCATTTCCTGTGGGCATGATTAATAAATCTATAGAATAATAACTATAACAGAATCAATGAAAGACTGTTCAACTAGGGTGTTCAACCAGTGTTCTGGAGACAACAAACTGTAAATGCAAAGGAAGAAACAATAATATAAATAAGCAATAAGTATTGAGAACACAAGATGAAGAGTCCTTGAAAGTGAATCCATTGGTTGTGGGAACATTTCAGTGATGGGGCAAGTGAAGTTGAGTGAAGTTATGCCATTTGGTTCAAGAGCCTGATGGTTGAGGGGTAATAACTGTTTTTGAACCTGGTGGCATGAGTCCTGAGGCTCCTGTATATTCCTCCTGATGGCAGCACTGAGCAGAGAGAATGTCCTTTCTTTCTCAATGCCCCTCTACCCTCATGCCATAACTTAATATCCTTAAAGAAGATGTCGTCAATATCCATGCCACGGCTTTGGGCCTACTCCAGGCTGCTCTGGGGATTTGGATCAATTTGGTTTGGAACGCTGTTGTTACTCGTGTCTATTGTTTGCATCATTTGTTTTTTCTCACTCTCTTTCTCTGTGTAATTGGGTTCTTTTGGATTTCTTGCTTTGTGGCTGCCTGTAAGCAAACAAATCTCAAGGTTGTATAATTTATACATTCTTTGATAATAAATGTACTTTGAAGTAGTGGCAAACCTATGGGACACACACCCAAAGTGGTTTGTGTAAAATACTTTGCTGGTACATGACATGTGGGGCTGCTCCTTGATTCTTCAAATCCCACTCGTAATAAAAAGATGCATAGTAATTATTTTTACTGCCAAATAATGCAGCAAAGGATTTTTTCCAACCCTATAACAGTGAGATGTTTTCGCAGGAAATGTCTCCCACCAACTTGGTGCCAGCTAGATGGTTACGAGACCACGCAACATTGGATGATACAGTTTGAAATCCTTCCAGACCTGGTGTGAACACCAGTATTTAGATAGTAAATGGTTACAATAACAGTACTATATAGAAATGATGTTATTTTACAAATGTCTTAAAAAAATTATCAATAATCTTTGAACTGTTTTCTAAAATACTTCATTTATTTCAATTCTTTAAGAGGTATAGAGTAATAGAAAAGTACAGTATGGAAACAGGCCCTTCAGCCCATCCAGTTTGTGCCTAACCATTTAAACTGGCCTGCACCGGGACCATACCTCTCCATACCTCTCCCATCCATGTACCTATCCAAACTTGTCTTAAACGTTGAAATCGAGCTCACATGCACCACTTGTGCTGGCAGCTCGTTCCACACTCACACCACCTTCTGAGTGAAGAAGTTTCACCTCATGTTCCCCTTAAACTTTTCACCTTCCTTCTTTTATTAATAGTAAAACAATGAATACATGCAAATAAGCAACAGGACTCATCATTTTCCTCGTTAATCAGTGAGTTGTAGCAGCCATATATCGTCTGTCTGTATTGTATTTGTGTTGCACGTCCTTGCTCTGGGTTAAGGGAAGCTGTCACATGGGGTTGGGCTGTGGTAGGAATAAATCACCTGCTCACCTGCATGGTGGTATAGAGAGGGGCTGAGTAGGGAACGCATATTTTTTGTTGACCACTTGTCTTTGTTTGAATTTGATAAAATTATGCTCGCCTTTGTTTTACATGAATCACAGAAGAATTGCATGATTTTATTGTTGGTATGTAATTAAGGATTAACCATACTTTTTCAAGTTGGAATTCAGTTAGTTGGAAGTTCTGTACTCCCTCACTTAGCTTCCCAGCCCCCTTTAGTTTGTTTTCAAGTAGTCGCTACAATGATAATCTCTGCTCAAATTTACCAGGGCATATTTTTGCCAGTTTGGGTATAAGCTCTCAAAAGATTTTGGCACCCTGAAGACTAAGGAGGTGAATTCGGCCATTCATCCCATCGAGTCATGTTCTGCAAGACCTCTGCTCACCCCTGTAAAGAGTTGATGAAATGCTTTACTTTACTGAGGAAGTCGGGGAGTTGGGGATATTTTTGCTATTAACTATGGGAGCTGCTTACATTGTATTGATGCAAACATGCATGTAATTTAATAGCCAGTAAGTTAATTTTGAACATTGTTAGACAATACCAGCATTCTTAATTGCAGAACTTGGTACCTACATGCTGTTTGGAAAATTTTAATTGGAGAATTTATAAATTGGTTCTTTGCTATCCGTTTATTTAACAATTTAGTTTGAATCTCTGGAAAATAAGTTTGTTTGTAGTTGCTTTCTGAAGTGTTACATTCATATTAATGCAAACAGCACATTTCACTGTATGTTTTGATATACCTGAAGTAGATGCATCTAAATATTTACATTCAGTGGACTGAAGACTTGATTCTGTTCATGAAATGATTGTATATTTTGATCAAACTTTCCTTACGCGCTTTGCTTAGGTACCTTTTAAAAGTTATAAATTGAGTTTTTCACCACCAAATTAGTTGCATACGTGTAAACAAACTAATTTCCTCTCCTTTAGTTAACATATTTTGCCAAACTAATGTAATTTTCCCCACAGGATTACAGATATCTGATGGTTTTTCCTCCTAAAATCAAGTTGTAATCAAATCTGTGTGGATACATCCAGCAGTGGAGGAAAGTCAATCGTAAATTTATCACCAAAGTACAGATATGTCACCAGATTCTGTCCTGAGATTCATTTTACTTCAGGCATTTACAGGAAAATAAAATAAATAGAATTGATAAAAACTATACATAAAGACTGAACAACCAACCAATGTGCAAAAGAAGGCAAATTGTGGGAAATAAATAAATAAATTAATTAATAATACTGAGAAAGTGAGTCAGAGTTCTTCAAAGTGAGTGTGTAGGTGGTGGAATCAGCACAGAGGTGAGGTGGGTGAGTGAAGAATGTGACATGTTAACAGGCCTTTACTGCAGTGGGTCGGGATCAATTCAAGGATCAAGGAACAACTGTATTGCCCACATATATTTCAGAATCGGAATCGGGTTTAATATCATTGGCATCTGTCATGAAATTTGTTAACTTTGCTGCAGCAGTGTAATGCAATATATGATAACTATAGAAACAAACTGAATTAGAGTAAGTATATATATATATATAATAGTTAAATTAAGATAAGTAGTGCAAAACAGAAATATTTAAAGAAGTAGTGAGGTAGTGTTCATGTATTCAATGCCCATGTAGAAATTGGATGGCAGAAGGGAAGAAGCTGTTCCTGAATTGTTGAGTGTGTGCCTTCAGGCTTCTGTACCTCCTACCTGCTGGTAACAATGAGAAGAGGGCATGCCCTGAGCAGTGGGGGTCCTTGATGATGGACGCCGTTTTTCTGAGGCACTGCTCCATGAAGATGCCCTGGATTCTATAGAGGCTAGTACCCATGATGGAGCTGACTAACTTTACAACTCTCTGCAGCTTACTTTGATCCTGTGCACTACCCCCGCCCCACCCTGCCCCCATACCAGACGGTGATGCAGCCAGTCAGAATGCTCTCTACAATACAGCTGTAGAGACTTTAGAGTGTTTTAGGTGACAAGTTAAATCCCCTCAAGCTCATGATGAAATATAGCTGCTGTCTTGCCCCCTTTATAGATGCACCAATATGTTGGGACCAGGTTAGATCCTCAGAGATATTGACATCCAGGAACTTGAAATTGATCACTCTCTCCACTTCTAGTCCCTCTATGAGGATTGGTATGTGTTCCCTCATCTTATCCTTCCTGAAGTCCACAATCAGCTCTTTCGTCTTACTGACATTGAGTGCAAGGTTGTTGCTGGTATATCTCACTCCTGTACTCCCTTCTGTCACCATCTGAGATTCTACCAACAATGGTTGTATCATCAGCAAATTTGTAGATGGTATTTGAGCTATACATAGCCACACAGTCATGGGTGTAGAGAGAGTAGAGCAGAGGGCTAAGCACACACCCCAGAGGTGCACCAGTGTTGATTGTTTGCAAGGTGGAGATGTTATTTCCAATCCATACAGATTGTGGTCTGATGTTTAGGAAGTTGGGGAGGAAGGTACAGAGGCCCAGGTTCTGTAACTTTTCAATCAGGATTGTGGGAATGATGGTATTAAATGTGGAGCTATAGTTGATGAACAGTATCCTGACATAGGTGTTTGTATTGTCCAGGAGATCCAAGACAGCGAAGAGAACCATTGAGATTGCATCCGCTGTAGACCTATTGTGGTGATAAGCAAATTGCAGTGGGCCCAGGTCCTCGCTGAGACAGGAGCTGATTCTAGCCATAACCAACCCCTCAAAGCATTTCATCACTGTAGACGCACACAAAATGCTGGTGGAACGCAGCAGGCCAGGCAGCATCTATAGGGAGAAGCGCTGTCGACGTTTCGGGCTGAGACCCTTCGTCAGGACTCAGTGCCTGGCCTGCTGTGTTCCACTAGCATTTTGTGCATGTTGCTTGAATTTCCAGCATCTGCAGATTTCCTCGTGTTTGCCTTTCATCACTGTAGATGTGAGTGCTACTGGATGATTGTCATGAAATTTGTAATTAGGCATCAGCAGTACATTGCAATACAAATAATAAAAATAGCTGTAAATTACAGGAAGTATGTATATATTTAAAAAGTTAGATTAAATAAGTAGTGCAAAAAAAGAAAATAACAAGTAGTGAGTGAAGTAGTGTTCATTGGTTCAATGTCCATTCAGATATGTGAAAAGAAAAAGATTGGTCAAGACAAATGTAGGTTCCTTACAGTCATAAACAGGTGAATTGATCATAGAGAACAAAGACATGGCAGACCAATTGAATAACTACTTTGGTTCTGTATAATCTTCCGGAAATAGTAAGAGACCGAGGGTCTAGTGAGATGAAGGAATTGAGGGAAATATATGTTAGTAGGGAAGTGGTGTTAGGTAAATTGAAGGGATTAAAGGCAGATAAATCCCCAGGGCCAGATGGACTGTATCCCAGAGTGCTTAAGGAAGTAGCCCAAGAAATAATGGATGCATTAGTGATAATTTTTCAAAACTCCTTAGATTCTGGATTAGTTCCTGAGGATTGGAGGGTGGCTAATGTAACCCCACTTTTTAAAAAAGGAGGGAGAGAAAAACTGGGGAATTATATACCGGTTACTCTGACATCGGTGGTGGGGAAAATGCTAGAGTCGGTTATCAAAGATGTGATAACAGCACATTTGGAAAGATGTGAAATCATCGGACAAAGTCAGCATGGATTTGTGAAAGGAAAATCATGTCTGATGAATTTTATAGAATTTTTTGAAGATGTAACTAATAGAGTGGATAGGGGAGAGCCAATGGATGTGGTATATTTAGATTTTCAAAAGGTTTTTGACAAGGTCCCACACAGGAGATTAGTGTGCAAACTTAAAGCACACGGTAATGGGGGTATGGTATTGATGTGGATAGAGAATTGGTTGGCAGACAGGAAGCAAAGAGTGGGAGTAAACGGGACCTTTTCAGAATGGCAGGCAGTGACTAGTGGGGTACCGCAAGGCTCAGTGCTGGGACCACAGTTGTTTACAATATATATTAATGATTTAGACGAGGGAATTAAATGCAGCATCTCCAAGTTTGCGGATGACACAAAGCTGGGCGGCGGTGTTAGCTGTGAGGAGGTATTGTGTGCAGTTTTGGTCCCCTAATCTGAGGAAAGACATTCTTGCCATAGAGGGAGTACAAAGAAGGTTCACCAGATTGATTCCTGGGATGGCAAGACTTTCATATGAAGAAAGACTGGATCGACTAGGCTTATACTCACTGGAATTTAGGAGATTGATGGGGGATCTTATTGAAACATATAACATTCTAAAGGGTTTGGACAGGCTGGATGCAGGAAGATTGTTTCCGATGTTGGGGAAGTCCAGAACGAGGGGTCACAGTTTAAGGATAAAGGGGAAGCCTTTTAGGACTGAGATGAGGAAAAAGCTCTTCACACAGAGAGTGGTGAATCTGTGGAATTCTCTGCCACAGGAAACAGTTGAGGCCGGTTCATTGGCTATATTTAAGAGGAAGTTAGATATGGCCCTTGTGGCTAAAGAGGTCAGGGGGTATGGAGAGAAAGCAGGTACAGGGTTCTGAGTTGGATGATCAGCCATGATCATACTGAATGGCGGTGCAGGCTCGAAGGGCCAAATGGACTACTCCTGCACCTATTTTCTGTGTTTCTATGTTTCTAAACCAGATGGCAGAGGTGAAGAAGCTGTTCCTGAATCACTGAGTGTGTGTCCTCAGGCTTCTGTACCTCCTCCCTGATGGTAGCAATGAGAAGAGGGTATGTCCTGGGCGGTGGCGGTCCTTAATGATGGATACCACCTATTCGAGGCACCACTCCTTGAAGATGTCCTGGATGCTGGGGAGACTGCCCATGATGGAGCTGCTTATTTTGATTCAGTGCACTACCTGCCCCCCTCCCCCCCCATACCAGTCGATGATGCAGCCAGTTGGAATGCTGTCCATGGTACATCTGCAGAAACTTGTGAGTGAACAGCATTGAACAATGATGAAGAATAAAGAATTATATAAAAGTGATTGGTACAGTAGGGAATAAAATGTGTATAAATACATAAATACCATTCTGTATTTAGAATGTAAACAGCTTTATAAACAGTGGTTTACAGTGTTTACAGCTCAGTGCAGTGACAGGGTAATAGATGGGCTTGAGGGAGGGGCTAACTAGAATGGTTGCTCAGATTAATTGCCTGGGGGAGGAAACTTTTAAACTTCTACATGCACTTTGCATTAACAAGGGGTTTCTTTTAGAATGTCCCCAGTTTTCGTTTCCTGAAAATCTGTACTATTCCGATTGGTTGAACTGGTTAGTAATGGTTGACCTCCTAGCCAGTCGCTAATAGAAACAAGGACCTGTGCCTCTATCTCTGAAATGCCTTAGAGGAGTTGTTGAGGGTGAATGGCTTTATTGTCTACTCTTTGAGCTACTGTGTGTGTATTTAACGCTGTGGATGAGCACAGTTCCCATTGCAATCTATACAAACACTCCCGCGTGGACAATATGCTCTTGAAGAAAGGGATATTTTTATAAGAGTTACTATTTTTAGACGTGTCAACAGCTTTTGTTAAAAGTGGGAAATCGGGTTAATCTGAAGTAGCAGTCAACAAAGAAAGTGCCGAATACATTGTCACCTCCTCTGGCAAATGATTAACGTCTCATTGTTTAGATAAGGCCAGGACATCGTAGAGGCTGCAAACAAGCACTAATTGCATTCTTTACACCATGGTGCTACTATATATGCTTTTCTGGTCCTGATGAACATCTCTAAATCAGATAAATAATATGTTGTTGCTTGGAAAATTTGGAAGTATGTTGTTGCTGTTTTTATCAGAATTCAAGGGTTCTCTGCGCTGCCAACACTTAAGAAACGTTGGAGCAATGCTTGTGGCCAGAAGCATCGACTGCTTATTCCTCTCCATAGACGCTGCTTGACCTGCTAAGTTATAATCAGAGAGTCATAGGGTACTGTAATACAAATGATATCACCCTTTGGCCCATCTAGTCTGTGTCGAACTATTGACCTGGACCTGGAACGTCGCCCTCCAACCCTCCCATCCATGTACCTATCCACATTTCTCTCGGAATCAAACCCACATCCACCACTTTGCCTGGAAAATATATATGGAAAATAAAGTTGATCCTTGATCCTAATCAACCATTCTAGTCTTGTATCTCTCATCACATCCCAGCTTCTGTATTCAATACCGTGACAATATTGGTTGCTTCTCTGTCTACACATTCACCCACAAGAGCTGAAATGTTCTCCTTTTCCATTTTCCTTCCCATTTACCAGACCCACAAATGTTTTTTCCCGGTTGTCTAACTGCTTCTGATGTAGTTTAAGGCCTTTTGTGCTTGTTTTATGGTCGCTTCTACATGGGAGAACCCATACGTAGATTACGTTACTGCTTCAAGGAACAGCTTGGCTTCAAGGCAACTGTGAGCTTCCACTTAACTGTCAGTTTAATTTTCCTACCCTCCTCCAACTCTGATTACTGTCTTTGGTCTCCAACACTGCCCCAGTGAGCTCAACATCAGCTTAAGATGCATTATCTCATCTTTCAGCATTCAGCAGTCAATAATTTTGTATCATCAGCCATTCTAGTCCCAGTTCCCGCATTTCTGGCATTCAGTCTTTTACTGTGTCATCTCTGATTTGTCATAGCACATAGAATATAGAATATTACAGCCCACAATGGTATGCTGATCTTTTAACCACTTCTAAGATCAATGTGACCCTTTCCACCCACATAACCCTCCATTTTTCTATCACCCGCATGTCTTTGTAAGAGTTTCTTACATGTATCTGCCTCTACCACCACCCCTGGCAGAGTGTTCCACACACCCACAGACCACCCACAGACCTCTGTGTACCTGTCTCTAACATCGCCCTTACATTCTCCTCCAATCACCTTAAAATTATGCTCCCTGGTATTAGCATTTCTGCCCCGAGAGAACATCTCTGGTTCTCCACTTGATCTATACCTCTTATCAAGCTTTTTGTTCATTACTGCCTATATCATGGCAGACATTACACACCCTGCAAACTGCCTTTTTCAAAAGCTCCCTCGCAGAATGGTTACAGGGCTATTAAAACAAAAATCTGATCAACCATAATAGTTACCCCCCCCCGAACCCCTCTATCTATTATCTCCTGCACTGCACTGTAAACTCTTTAAACTACTTTTTGTAACGCTGTTTACATTGCAAATACATTCTGGTATTTATGCAATTTTCAAAGATTCAAAGGTTAATTTTATTGTCAAACTATGCATGTACGATACAACTCAGATATTTATCTTCCCCAGATAGCCATAAAATACAGAAAAAGTATGAGAGCCATTGAAAGAAAAGCCATTAACCCACCTCCCCATCCCCACATGAAAGGAAAAAGAAATAAAACTCGCAAACCCTCATACCTCCATCCATTCCCTTGCACAAAAATATTAACAGAACTGCCCACTCGAAAAACGGCTGCTAGAACACCAAACCCCAAACTCCCCAACCTCTCCTTCACACAAAAAAAAAACAGATCACCCATTCAGAGATATAACCATATAACATATAACAATTACAGCACGGAAACAGGCCAGCTTGGCCCTTCTAGTCCGTGCCGAACACTTACTCTCACCTAGTCCCACTGGCCGACACTCGGCCCATAACCCTCCATTCCTTTCCTGTCCATATACCTATCCAATTTTTTTTAAAATGACAAAATCGAACCTGCCTCTACCACTTCTACTGGAAGCTCATTGCACACAGCAAATGTGTGACGGCAGGCAGAACATCAAAAACTCGAAACCCCCAACCCTCTCCCTTACAAAAGAAACAGCAACAACAACATCAAATCCTCAACTTCCTCCCCGCAAAAAAGGAACAGCGCCAACAGCGCCAAACCCTCAAACCCCTCTCCCACAGACAAAGACCAATAGATTGTCCACACAGCAAAGCCAACAAGAGCATCAGACCCCAAATCCTCAACCACTCCCTCGCACAAAAACCAACACAGTGCCCACCCGGAACCCCAACCCGCCAATCGACAACAAGGAAGAAAACACAGAAAACTGGAGGGGAGCAGTATAAACTACAGTCCAATAATCACATAAATCTCAGAGTTTTGAAAACATCCTCCTGTCAGCATTGAGGAGAGCAGTTACTTGAACTTAGTCCTTCCGCGAAGAATGACCACTGTCCTGTTGACCTACGGCATTCTGACTGCCATGTCGCTGACCTGTGGCCTTCCGAACGCCACCGACCTGGCTACCAACAGCTGTCAACCACTGGCCTCCTCCATATTCGTCTTGATGCTTCATTCTTCCTCGACGCTTTGAAATGGAGTCGGTCCTGGCCCTGCGACCCCTCTCAGGTCTTCTTCATGAGGTAGCCCACGCTTGCTGTCCTCTTTGGGAAAGCAGAGCACTAGATCGCTTGATCAAACTTCAAACTGCATGTCACAGACTCCAGCAGTCTCTGAAACTCAATCAAACAAAAAGAACAGGCAGAAGGTGTAGAAAAAGTGAAATAATTGAAGAGATTGGCTATCTGAAAGATGTCGCCCAAGTATGTTCTTTATATCTATTGAATGTTCTACTCTTACCAACACATCACAGCAAATTCCTAAGACATGTAAATAGTTGTAGAAAAATAGAGCACTACAACGCAGAAACAGATGCTTTGGTCCTTTAAGTTCATGCTGATCTGTTAACCTGCCCAGTCCCATTGACCCACACAAGGACTATATCCCTGCCATCCAAGGACTTATCCTAACATCTCTTGGAAGTTGAAATAAACTCACATCTACCACTTGGTAAGTAAAGTTGCTCCTTGATCCTCATCAAAGTTCAAAGTAAGCCCCTGCTTTACTCGCTTTACACATATGACTGTGTGGCTAAGCATGGATCCAATAACATATTCAAGTTTGCTGATGACACCACTGCCGTAGACGGAATCAAAGGTGGTGATGAATCAGCATATCGGAGGGAGATTGAAAATCTGGCCGAGTGGTGCCACAAAAACAATATCTTACTCAGCGTCAGCAAGACCAAGGAGTTGATTAATGACTTCATGAGGAGGAATCCAGAGTCTACGAGCCAGTCCTCGTCAGGGGATCAGAGGTGGAGAGGGTCAGCAAGCTGGTGTTATCATTTTGGAGGAGCTGTCCTGGGCCCAGCATGTAAGTTGCAGTTGTGCATTGCTTTACAGCGACCGTTGATCAAGTTCAGTTCTGCCGCTGTCTGTAGGGAGTTGGTGCATCCTCCTCGTGACTGTGTAGGTTTCCTCCAGGTACCCGGATTCCTTTCACATCCCAAACACATACGGATTAGGGGCAGTGATTTGTGGGCTCGCTATATTGGCATCAGAAGCATGGTGGCACTTGTGGGCTGCCCCCAGCACAATCCTTGGCCTGTGTTGGTTATTAACGCCAATGACCCATTCCACTGTATGCTTCAATGTGCAGGTGGCAAATAAAGCTAATTTTTAGATTTCCAGCAACCGCAATATTTTCTGTGTCACAGTTCCGGCATTTAATTTTCTTCATCGCTACCATTGCTGCATGTGCCACAGGTATGTTGCTGAGAATGAGGTCAGAAAGCCAATCCCAATACTCTCACTCCATTTGCATGAGCAGAGCGTGTGCATTGATTGGGTGTATGAGTCTACGTGGAAATGTGTGTGTGTTCGTGCCATAATAAATCTGAGTAACTGATTCACTTTGTTTAACACATGTACATCAAAATATTGGCTGTACAGTCAAATGCATTGTTTGTGTCAGATTAAATTAGCAAGGATTGTGTTGCCATTTTTCCGGCATCAACATCACATGCTCACTACTTACTAACCTTAACCCATACTTCTTTGGACAGTGGGAGGAAGTTGGAGAATCCAAAGGAAACCCACACACTCACAGGGAGAATGTACAAACTCCTTACAGACAGCGGCGGTATTGAACCTGGTTGTGATCAAATCTAATGGATCCACTTGCATAAAACTATAACACACAGGAGCAGAATTAGGCCATTCAGCCCATCAAGTCTGCTTTGCCATTTTGTCATTGCTGACTTATCTCAAAACCATTCTCCTGCATTCTCCCTGTGACCTTTGATGCCCTGACTATTCAAGAACCTATCAACCTCCACTTTACTTCATTGCTGTCTGTGGCAATGAATTCCACAGCTTCATGTTGATCAGCAGAGAGAGCATGCAGCAGTTGGAACTAATTAAATAAACAAACAATTACTCAGATCAAAGTTCTGCATTTCTGCCGCATTTGGTTGTTCAAATTACAAAATAAACTTACCATCAAAGTACAGACAATATATGTCTCTATATACAACCCAGGATTCATTTTCTTGAGGGAATACTCAATAAATCCATGATTAAATAATAACCACAATAGAACAGTGGCTAACAAGACTTGAAGAGCATCCTTAACATCAAAGACAGCAGAGCCCAGCAAAAGACAAGACTGAAGAGGTTGTAGCCAAATTCACTTAGAAGTACTGAGGTTCCATCTCAGCTCCCTTCTGAGATCCTCACATGTCTGCAGCTATTCGCCAATGAACTTGATTCAGTTCACTTGAAATCAAGGAATGGCTGAGAGCACAGGATCTGGTAAAGGACTGGTGTAAGATTATGGTATAAAACACTTTCTTGCTGTTAGACTAAAGGCTTATGCTGCCAGCTAGCTGTGTTTCCAGTCAGACTGTTTGAATATACTGTGTGCCAAAGTGACATCCACTCGACGAAGATGCAAGATGGTGCCAGGGACCAATGGCAATGTTTTGCAGGCAGCTCACAAAACTACTAGATATTCTAGTTGATATATTTCATCAACAAACTGATGCAAGATATTGTGGAAAATGTTATTAAATAAACACTTAACACAAATCAGCTCAGTTAAGGCCCCTTAGCACCCAGGGCACGCCCTCTTCTAATTACTACCATCAGGAAGGAGGTACAGGAGCCTGAAGACCTATACTCGACTATACAGGAGCAGTTTCTTCTCCTCTGCCATCAGATTTCGGAATGGTCCATGAATACTCCCATTCCTCTGTAACACATAGAATGCAGCAGGAACTAGGAGATCAGGCAGCATCAATGGCGGGGAGTAAAGCGCTGGCGTTTCAGCGGTGTTTTGTGTGTGTTGCTTGTAATTCTATGCATGGCGAGGTGAGATATGTCTCTACCAAAGGAGGTGTAAGGTGCTCCTTCCCTCCACTAGCTTGCAGGTCACCCTTGGGCAAGGTGTAGCACCTGCTTAACCCCTCTCCCATTTAGAGTCACATGAAGCCATGGGAGCAGGTGGTGGATGGTCGTATGAGCAACTGGTTATGTGATAAATCTTGATTACGTGACCACTAACGCCAGGCACACAATCTCTGAAGAGTATTGATAATGGCTGGGGTCACCCATCTTGTAAAGACACTGCCCAGACGAAGGCAATGGCAAACCACTTTTGTAGAAAAAAATTGATGTACAATCATGGTCAAGACCACAATTGCCTATATCATATGACACGGCACATACTGATGATGATAATGATTTCTCTTTCTCTCTGTTTATCTGTCTATCTGTCAATATATGTGGATTTAGGGTGAAAGGAGAAATATTTAAGGGGAATCTGAGGAGGAATTTCTTCACTCAGAGGATGGTGTGAGTATGGAATGAGCTGACAGTAGAATTGGTGGATGTGGATTTGATTGGAACATGAAAGAGAAGTTTGGATAAGAGCATAGATGGGAGAGGTGTGAATGGCTATGTTCTGGGTGTAGATCAATGGGACTAGACAGTAAAACAGGTTGACACAGACTAGCTGACCTATTTCGGTGCTGTAGTACTCTATGGCTTGAAGTAATTGAAATATTTAAACTGGCTTTTTGCAGTCAAGAACCTTACTGGCAAGCAAATTGCTTACACTAGCCATGAATGATTCAGTAAGTTAATATGTGGATTATGCGTAATCTTCTACCTTGATCTTCACTACATTTTACCTTTATTGTGTTTCAGAAAAGATAGAACCAAAATTATTTCAAACAATCCTTCAGCTGAAATGGCTGTTATCAGATGAGTAAATCACACCTTGCTAACCAATATTGCGAGAGTTTCAGGCACAATTTTATGCTTCCCTGTTTTCCATTGCTGGTGTGTCCTGCTCTTGCCTGTTGCTTCTGGAAAACAGCAGCACAGCACAGGCCCTTCGGCCCACAATGTTTATTTTATTTTTTACTTAGAGTTACAGCACGGAACAGGCCCTTTCAGCTCAGCGAACTGCACTGTCCAGCAACCCACCTATTTAACACTAGCCTAATTTAAAATGACCAATTAACCTACTAACTGGTATGTCTTTGGACTGTGGGATGAAACTGGAGCATCCAGAGGAAACACACACACTGCTCACAGGAAGGACGTACAAATTTCTTACAGAGGACACTGGAAATGAACTTTGAACTTCGACACCCCGAGTGATACACTACCCACTACACGACTGTGGCGCCCTAAAATGGCATAACTTATTTTTGGATTGAGGGAACCAGCTGGATTGCTAATTAAAGATTAGTTTTACTTGTCCTATGTACATTGAAACATACAATGAAATGTGTTAATGAACAACACAGTCCGAGGATGTGCTGACGGCATATTGCCTCCAGCATGAACATAGTATGCCCACAAATTAATAACCCATATGTCTTTGGAACATGGGAGGAAACAAGAGCACCCAGGGAAAACCCACACAGTCACAGGGGAGGACATAAAAACTTACAGATTGTTCATATACGTAGGTTAAAATTGCGGTGGGGAGGTCCATTATCATAATGGGGGTATGGTATTGATGTGGATAGAGAATTGGTTGGCAGACAGGAAGCAAAGAGTGGGAGTAAACGGGACCTTTTCAGAATGGCAGGCAGTGACTAGTGGGGTACCGCAAGGCTCAGTGCTGGGACCCCAGTTGTTTACAATATATATTAATGATTTAGACGAGGGAATTAAATACAGCATCTCCAAGTTTGCGGATGACACGAAGCTGGGCGGCGGTGTTAGCTGTGAGGAGGATGCTAAGAGGATGCAGGGTGACTTGGATAGGTTAGGTGAGTGGACAAATTCATGGCAGATGCAATTTAATGTGGATAACTGTGAGGTTATCCACTTTGGTTGCAAGAACAGGAAAACAGATTATTATCTGAACGGTGGCCGATTAGGAAAAGGGGAGATGCAACGAGACCTGGATGTCATTGTACACCAGTCATTGAAGGTGGAAATGCAGGTACAGCAGGCGGTGAAAAAGGCAAATGGTATGTTGGCATTCATAGCAAAAGGATTTGAGTACAGGAGCAGAGAGGTTCTACTGCAGTTGTACAAGGCCTTGGTCTAATCTGAGGAAAGACATTCTTGCCATAGGGGGAGTACAGAGAAGGTTCACCAGATTGATTCCTGGGATGGCAGGACTTTCATATGAAGAAAAACTGGATCGACTAGGCTTATACTCACTGGAATTTAGAAGATTGAGGGGGGATCTTATTGAAACGTATAAAATTCTAAAGGGATTGGACAGGCTAGATGCAGGAAGATTGTTTCCGATGTTGGGCAAGTCCGGAATGAGGGCTCACAGCTTAAGGATAAAGGGGAAGCCTTTTAGGACTGAGATGAGGAAAAACTTCTTCACACAGAGAGTGGTGAATCTGTGGAATTCTCTGCCACAGGAAACAGTTGAGGCCAGCTCATTGGCTATATTTAAGAGGAAGTTAGATATGGCCGTTGTGGCAAAAGGGATCAGGGGGTATGGAGAGAAAGCAGGTACAGGGTTCTGAGTTGGATGATCAGCCATGATCATACTGAATGGCGGTGCAGGCTCGAAGGGCCGAATGGCCTACTCCTGCACCTATTTTCTATGTTTCTATAAGCAGTGGCCACCTTTCTAGTACTGGGTAGGGCCCAGGAATAGCCTGAATTCTTCATGATTCAACAAGGCGCTGGAAATATTTCTTAAGTGATTTTGGTCCATGTTGACATGACAGCATCAAGCAGTTGCTGCAGATTTGTTGCCTGCACGTTGTTGTGAACCTCCTGTTCCACCACATTCCAAAGGTCAAATAAATTTATTATTAAGTTACCGATATGTCACTGTATACATCCCCAAGATTTGTTTTCTTGCGGACATGCACAATAAACACAATAGAATCAATGTCAAACAGCACCCAACAGGATGCACAAACATCCAACGTGCAAAAGACAGCAAATTGTGCAAATATAAAAGACAAAAAATAATAATTCTTTTAATAAATAAAGATGAAGAGTCCTTGAAAGTAAGTCCATAGGTTGTGGGAACAGTTCAGTGATGGGGCGAGTGAAGTTCTCCCCGGATTCAAGAGCGATGGTTGATGGGTATAACTGTTCCTGAACCTGGTGATGAGGATCCTTCCTAATGATGGCAGCAGCAAGAAGAGAGCATGACTTTGGCGGTGGGGGTCCTTAATGATGGATGCGGCTTTTCTGCAACAACGCTTCATGTCGATGTGCTCAATGATGAGGAGGCTTTTATCCATGATGGACTGGGCCGTATCCACCATGTTTTGTAGGATTTTCCTTTTGAGGGCATTGGTGTTTGTATATGAGACCATGATGCAGCCAGTCAATATACTCTCCACCACACACCTATTGGTTTGAGATCAGGTGACTGTGGAGGCCGTTGGAGTATACTGATCTCATTGTCATGTTGGTGGAACCAGTTGGTGATGACGTGTGCTTTGTGAGATGGCACATAATCCAGCTGGCAAGGTGTAACACCTGCTTAGTGCGCCTCCCCACCCTGACCAGGGTCATGTGAAGCCATGGGAGCAGGTGGTGGATGGTCGTATGAGCAGCTGGTACATTTCAGAAGTCTTGGTTATACGGCCATTGACACCAGGTACACAATCTCTGAAGAGTATTGATAATGGCTGGGGTCACCTGTCTTGTAAAGACACTGTCCAGAAGAAGGCAATGGCAAACCACTTCTATGGAAAAAAAATGCCAAGAACAATCATGTTCAAGAGACCATGATCGCCTACATCATACAACATGGCACATAATGATGAGACTGTGGCCATGAAGGGATTCACGTGGTCAGCCGCAATACTCAGGTTGACTGTGGCATTTAAACGATGCTCAGTTGGTACCAAGAGGCCTAATGTGTGCCAAGGAAACGTTCTCCACACCATTACACTACCACCAGCCTGAACTGTTTAATATGAGGCAGGTTGGATCCATGGATTCATGTTGTTTATGCAAAATTCTAACCTTAGCATCAAAAAAATTCCTCCTCATCCCTGTTCTAAAGGACGTCCTTCTATTCTGAGGCTCCGCCTTCTGATCCTCGACTCTCCCACCAAAGGAAACATCCTCCGCATCTTGCATCGATTTAACATTAATTTAAAAAAAGGTTTTTATTTTATTTTTAGAGGGCCTTTTAAAAACGTAAGACGTTCTAAACCATTGTATGGCCAATGAAATACTGCTTGATATATAGCCACTGTGGTAATGTAGGAAGCATAGCAGGCAATTTGTCTTTCTGAAGTCCATAAATGTCACTGCTAAATTGCCAAGATTTGTTTCATCTGCAAAGTTTATAATGTAGTTCTTTGTATCTGGGTTTAGGATATTCATAAAAATACTTGGAATTTGTGTTTCCAAAATTGGTATCATTAGTGTCCCTGCTTTCCTGAGACTATAATCTATACCAAAACTGTACATTTCAGATTTGCAAATAGAAAGAATGACCAAAATGTTGTACTGAGATTGCACAACATTCAATATTTATCTAAACCGAGACTGTCAAACCCTTGACTGCTTCTTCCTGGTGTCTGGCCAAGAAGAAGAGAGAGTTGAATTGAATTGAATTGACTTTATTACTTACATCCTTCACATACTGAGAAGTAAAAATCTTTACGTTACGTCTCTATCTAAATGTGCAATGTGCAATTTATAGTAATTTGAAATAAATAGTATGTACAAAGGATGGTCAATATAGCATAGAAATACAGTTGTGGGAGCATGAATTAATCAGTCTGATGGCCTGGTGGAAGAAGCTGTCCCGGAGTTGTTCCTGGCTTTTATGGTACCGTTTCCCAGATGGTAGCAGGTGGAACGGTTTGTGGTTGGGGTGATGGGGTCCGAAGAGGTCATGTTGAAGTCTTCTTACTTGATAGGGAAAGATAAAGTTTAAAAGGGAAATGGCTCTGGAATTATCCTGATTATGAGGTTGCTTGAATATACAAAGCCAGATTTTTAACATGAGATAAAATATTAATGCTTTGATTATATACTATCCTGAGATTCATTTTCTTGCAAAGAAGTGCAATAGAATTTTAGAGGAAATTTACAAGGATGTTGCTGGATCTAGAGGACCTGAGTTATAAGGAAAGATTAAATAGGTTAGACTTTAATTGCTTAGAACATTGAAGATTGAGGGGAGATTTGATAGAGGTTTACAAGATTATGAGGGGTAGAAATAGGGTGAACTCAAGCAGGCTTTTTCCACTGAGGTTGGGTGGGACTGTAACTAGAGGTCATCGGTTAAGGGTGAAAGGTGAAAAATTTAAGGAGAACATGGGGGAAGCTTCATCACTCAGAGGGTTGTGAGAGTGTGGAATGAGCTGCCAGCACAAGTGGTGCATGTGAGCTTGATTTTAACGTTTAACAAAAGTTTGGATAGGTACATGGATGGTAGGGGTATGGAGAGGTATGGTCCCGGTGCATGTTGATGGAACTAGGCAGTTTAAATGGTTTGGCATGGATTAGATGGGCCAAAGATCCTGTTTCTGTGCTGTACTTTTCTATGACTCTATGACAGTAGTTAATGAAAACCTACACACAAAGTCTAACAAACAACCAATGTGCAAAAGAAGACAAACTGTGCAAATAATAAATGAAATAACACTGAGAACATGAGATGTGAGTCCGTGAAATTTAGTCCATTAGTTGTGATTCCATAGGGAATGAATTCAGAGTTGGCTAAGTGGTGTTATGCACACTCGTTCGGGACTTTGATGGTTGATGGTTTGGGAGTGTTCCTGAACCTTGTGGTGTGGGACCTGATGCACCATCAATAACTCTCGGAGACGGGAGGCGAACGATAGGCTTTTATTAGCAGCAAAAGTGACCACAACATCTCGGAGACTGAGGGAGGAGCAGTGCCTCCAATCACCTTTATACGGGGGTCTGTGAGAGGAGCCACAGGAGCAATCAGCAGAGGGGCGTGTCCAGACAGGTATACATAGTTTACCATATTCACCCCTCCCCCTTTGTTTTAAAAGAGAGTCCCCACGGGGCGAAGTTTCTTACAAGTATATTTACAGGTTAAGTCTATCAGGTGGTCGAGTCTGTCGCTGCGATCTACGTAGCACCGGTGGTGATTGCACCGGAGACGGTGGTTGTGCTGGCTCCGGCCTGACTTGAGGTGTCAGCCCGTTAGGCGTCAGTAATCCCTCATGCGTGTGCGTGGCGCCCGGTATGGGAGTGTCGTGAGGAGTCTGTGTAGGGCTTGGTGTGCGCGGTGTCCCGTGGGTATATACATCGGTGGGTACGGGGTTCATAGTCACCGTGGAGTGTTCGGGGTAGGGGTCTGGTGCTTCTGCGGGCGCCAGGTCGCGGACGGAGACCGTGTCCTCCCGCCCATCAGGTAAGACCACGTAGGCATTCTGGGGGTTCGCATGAAGTAGGTGAACCCTCTCGACCATCGGGGAGTATTTATTGCTCCTCGCATGTTTCCGGAGCAGCTCTGGGCCTGGGGACGTCAGCCAAGCCGGTGGGGTGGTCCCAGTGGCAGACTTCCTGGAAAAGAAAAGAGTTGCTCATGAGGGGTGGCATTGGTAGACGTACATAACAGGGAGCGGATGGAGTGGAGCGCCTCGGGGAGGACCTCCTGCCAGCGAGAGACCGGCAATCCCTTTGACCTAAGGGCTAAGAGTGTGGCCTTCCACACAGTGGCATTCTCCCTCTCCACCTGTCCATTCCCCCGGGGATTATAGCTCGTGGTCCTACTAGTAGCAATACCCCTAGCCAGCAGGTACTGGCGCAGCTCGTCACTCATAAACGAGGACTCTCTATCACTGTGGATATAGCAGGGATATCTGAACAGTGAAGAGCTGGCGCAGGGCTTTTATGACGGACGTGGCAGTGGTATCGGGGCAGGGGATGGCAAAGGGGAACCACGAGTACTTGTCGATTATGTTGAGAAAGTAGACATTGCGGTCGATGGAGGGAAGGGGGCCCTTAAAGTCGACACTCAGTTGCTCAAAGGGGCGGGTGGTCTTGATAAGTTGTGCCTGTTCAGGACAGTAGAAGTGCGGTTTGCACTCAGCACAGACTTGGCAGTCCCTGGTCATCGTCCTGATTTCCTCAAGGGAGTAAGGCAGGTTCCGGGCTTTCACAAAATGGTAAAATCGGGTGACCCCCGGGTGGCAAAGATCTGCATGGAGGGCGTTTAGCTGGTCGAGCTGTGCGCTGGCACACGCTCCCCGGGATAGGGCATCAGGGGGCTCATTGAGCCTTCCAGGCCGGTACAGGATATCATAGTTGTAGGTGGAGAGTTCGATTCTCCACCTCAAAATTTTATCATTTTTGATTTTGCCCCACTGTTGGTTGCAGAACATGAACGCAACTGAGCGCTGGTCGTTCAGCAAGGTGAACCTTTTGCCGGCGAGATAGTGCCTCCAGTGCCTAATAGCTTCCACTATGGCCTGGGCTTCTTTCTCCACCGCGGAGTGCCGAATTTCAGGGCCCTGAAGGGTACGAGAGAAGAATGCTACTGGCCTGCCTGCCTGATTGAGGGTAGCAGCCAGCGCGAAGTCGGAGGCGTCACTCTCTACTTGGAAGGGAATGTTCTCGTCCACCGCATGCATTGTTGCTTTGGCAATGTCCCCTTTAATGCGGCTGAAGGCCGCGCAGGCCTCGGCAGAGAGGGGAAATGTGGTGGACTTGACCGGGTTGGGCCTTGTCTGCGTAGTGAGGGACCCATTGGGTGTAATAGGAAAAGAAGCCCAGGCACTGTTTGAGGGCTCTGAGGGTGGTGGGAAGAGGGAGTTCCAACAGGGGATGCATACGGTCGGGGTCAGGGCCAATGACAAAGTCCCACAAAACTGAGGATTTCTGACAGTGATTGGTGAGAGGGGCCCGTCATACTCCATTGTCACACTTTTCAGGTGGCTGTGGAAGTCGAGCCCCAATAGCACAGGCGGGCACAGTTGAGGCATGACCAGTAACGCAAAGTCCCAATATTCTGTGCCCTGCACCACCAATGTTGCTACACAACCCCCCCGGATGTCTGTGGAATGCGATCTAGAAGCCATGGCGACCCTCTGGCTTACCGGCTGTGTCACGAGTCTGCAGTGTTGCACCGTGTCCGGGTGAATAAAACTCTCAGTGCTGCCCGTGTCAAACAGGCAGCTAGTCCTGTGCCCCTCCACCAGGATGTCCATCATTGACCTTGCAAGCTGGTGTGTGGCGCTTTGGTTGAGGGTCACGAAGGCCAGAGTTGAACCGCCATCTTGGTGCCCAGTAAGCACCCGTGGGTTGGAGGCGGGGCGAGGTGGTGCCGACAAAGATGGCCGCCCCCATGCCTCACACGAGGTGGGCAGGCAAGATGGTGACCCACATGCCTCGCACGCGGCGCTGCTCGACCTCACTTGTGGTTTAGACTTATAGGCCTTGGCGAAGTGGCCCTTCTTTCTGCAGCTGGAGCAGGTCGCTTCTCGGGCCGGGCAGCGTTTTCGGGGGTGCCTTTCGAGTCCGCAGAAGTAACACTACGTGGACTTGCGACTGGCAGCAGCCGTAGTTGATAGGCCGGGTTGCGGGGACTTCATGGACTCACAACTGGCAGCAGCCGAGGTCGATTCGCCGGCGGGTTGCAGGGTCTGCGGCGTCCATGGGGCCGGCGGGAGATTGCGTGCCTGGACAGCATCAGCATCATGCAGAGCAGCCTCCAGCATGTTGGCCAGCTCGATCGCCGAATGTAAGGTAAGATCGGCGTGTTCCAGCAGCCGCTGGCGCACGTACACTGACCCGATCCCCGTAATGAAGGCGTCTCTTACCAGGAGCTCCGCATGCTGTTCCGCCGTCAGTCCCCTGCAGTCGCAGGCCCACACGAGTGTCTGTAGGGCCCGGACAAACTACCCGCTCGACTCGCCGGTCTGTTGCCGCCGTGCCGCTAAGCGATGTCTTGTGTAGACAGTGTTCACCGGCTGCAGGTATTGTCTTTTGAGGGCGTCCAGTGCCCCTTGGTAGGTTGGCATGTCCTGGATCAGGGAGTAGACCCGCGGACTGACCCTGGAGAGGAGAATTTTGTGCATCGTTGCAGGCTCGGTCACACGAATCTCTTCCAGGTACGATTGGAAGTATGCAAGCCAGAGTTCAAAAGCGATGCTGGCTTCCGGAGATTGAGGGTCAATATCCAATCTTTCGGGTCGTAAAATAATCTCCATGTTTTAAAATGCTGCTAATAAAATTGATGCACCATCAATAACTATCGGAGATTGGAGGCGAATGATAGGCTTTTATTAGCAGCAAAAGTGACCACAACATCTCGGAGACTGAGGGAGGAGCAGTGCCTCCAATCGCCTTTATACAGGGGTCTGTGAGAGGAGCCACAGGAGCAGTCAGCAAAGGGGCGTGTCCAGACAGGTATACATAGTTTACCACAGGACCTAAGGCTTCTGTACTTCTCCCTGATGGCAGCTGAGTGAAGAGGGCCTGGATGGTGGAGGTTACAATTGATTACTTTTGAGAAGTCAAATTATGGATAGCAAAACTCATATTTGGGAAACAACTCCAATGCAAAAAGACATGAGCAAACGATGCCGGGTTTATCACATGGTGCGGGAGTGTGGCGACTCTTTATAACCCGCTTTCTGCTGAGCCACTCATTACTTCTATTATAAGACCATAAGACATAGGAGCAGAATTAGGACACTTGGCTCATTGAGTCTGCTCTGCCATTCCATCATTCCTCTCAACCTCTATCTTCTATTTTCTTATCTTCTCCCCGTAACCTTTGTTGCCCCAACTAACTGACCCTGAGGCCGTGGGCCTGCTTTGGCTGCTCTGGGCTTCGTGTCTCTGGACTCACTTTCATTCTAAATGCTACTTGCTTACTTTTATTGTTTGCATGATATGTTTTTTTTAATCTCTCTCTGCACATTGGGTGTTTTTTGGGTTTAATTTAATGGGTTCTTTTGGGTTTCTTTGTTTTGTGGCTGCCTGTAAAGAGACGAATCCCAAGGTTGTATAATGCATACATTCTTTGATTATAAATGCACTTTGACTTTTGAACCAAGAACCTATCAACCTCCACTTTAAATATACTCAATGACTAAATCTGCACAGATGTCCATGGGAGCAAATTCCACAGATTTACCACTTCAAGCTAAAGAAATTATTCCTCATCTCTGTTCTAAATGGACTTCCCTCTATTCTGAATTTGCCCTCTGGTGCTAGACTCTGCCACAATAGGAAACTTCCTCTCCAATCCTCTCTATCTAGGCCTTTCAATATTTGGTAGGTTTCAATGAGATCTCCCAGCATTCAAGAGCCAGAAGGGCCTGTTAATGTGCTTAATCCCTGTATAAACATAAAGATTGCCAAGGAAACTGAAATACTTGTCCTGCATAATCTCTAAAAACACAAAATGCTGGCAGAACTCAGCAGGCCAGACAGCATCTATGGGAGGAGGTAGCAGCATCTGCAGATTCACTTGTGTGGTCACTGCCTCCTCCCATAGATGCTGTCTGGCCTGCTGAGTTCTGCCAGCATTTTGTGTTTTTATTTATTTCCAGCATCTGCAGATTCACTCGTGTGCCTGCATAATCTCTGTCCTTTTGTGATACCCCTTGTGTGTTTATGATCTTTACCATCCTTGTTCATTAATCAGGGTTGTTGAAATTTTAAAGGAGGTTACTGAGGAGTGCCTTATTTTTATTGTATCATACTTTTGGGGGTTAAAAATGTTATGTGGTGAGCTGGGATAAAGAAGGAACTTAATCCAAGTTAATTGCAGTATTGCCATTTCATTGAAAGCACCAAATCCACTAACAGAAAATAATAATCATTATCAGTTTCAAAGTTCAAAGCATTTATTATCAGAGTACATACATGTCACCACACACAACCCTGAGAGTCTTTTTCCTGCGGGCATACTCGGCAAATCTGTAGGATAGTAACTATAAACAGGATCAATGAAAGAACAAGAGCATAGAAGACAACACACTGTGCAAATGCAAAATAAATAAATAAATAGCAATAAATAACGAGCACATGAAATAACAAGATAAAGAGTCCCTAAACTGAGATAATTGGTTATGGGAACACTCAATGTATGAGCCTGATCGTTGAGGGCAGTAACTGTTATTGAACCTGTTGCTGTGAGTCCTGAGGCTCCTGTACCTTCTGCTGTCAGAAAAGAGCATGGTGAGGACCTTTGACGATGGACGCTGCTTTCCTGTGACAGTGTTTCAAGTGGATGTGCTCAGTGATCGGGAGGGCTTTACCTGTGATGTACTGAGCTGAATCCACTACCTTCTGTAGATTTTCCACTTAAAAGCATTGGTGTTCCCATACCAGGCCATGATGCAGCCAGTCAATACACTTTCAGTCCACATCTATAGAAGTCTATCAAAGTTTTCAATGTCTTGCCTAGTCTCCGCAGCCTCCTCAGGAAGTAGAGGTAGAGTCTTGCAGGCAAACCCTCCTTGAAGTTCACTCAGTCAGCTCCAAGAGTGTTAAGAAGATTTGGTTTGTCAAAATACACTTTTGTGAATGAAACATGTGAGAGCTGTTTTATGTGCTTAACAAAAGCTGCGGCCCTTTACTTCCATTGCAAACAAACTGAAAGTAGTCGTCTTTCACTGATGTCATTACGTGAAACACCGTCTCTTACAGTAAACACAATAACTCAATAGGAATGTTTCTATTCTGAACAATATATGCCATCTGTCATCTATTGCGTTACCCTACACAGGCCATCCCCACCCCCCAGAACTCACCAAAATTGGCATTGTGAGTCTGTCTGGAGCTCGTACAAGCCGCCCGGCTCAGATTCTGTGTGTCTTGGGTGGAGTAACAGCAGATGCCTCTGGCTTGTCCAGAAGGGTGCTGACACACACGTGGTCATGTCGTGATCGAGGCGGTGTGCTAGAGGAACCATCCAGATGTTGGTGAGCTGTTTAATGCGATCTACAGAAATACATTCAGGTTTATCCTTCCTATCTACAATAATTGTCCTTTTGCCCCATTCCACAATGTGGAACAGGCCATCGTAAGGGGGTTTAAGGGGTTGTCGATGTGCATCATGGTGCACAAGAAGTGCATCAGATGGGCCACGGTTGCTGTGAGATGTCAATGAAAGCAGCAAGAGTAGAGAGAAAGCAAACTTACTTGTTTACTTTTACTTGCAGACACTTTACAGGTTAAACCTACGTAGCAGAAACGAAATCCTTATGAGTGTTCTGGTAGCAAATTCCTAAAGGGGTAAGAAAATGCATTCTCTTAATTTTAAAATGCTGAGTCATCGCTATTCCTTGAACTGTTAAAGAGACCTTTATTTGGGAATGGTATTGTTTCAGTGATTATCCAGTAACGTACGTGCAGGGGCAGAATACCATGCTGAAGTTAAACAAACTTGCCCAGAAGTTGATTGTCTATTAACCCCTTCAGTGCTGCAATAGGAGAAAGTCTGAAGATGCTGAAGATCCATCGCAACACACACAAAATGCTGCAGGAACTCAGCAGGTCAGGCAGCAATAATGGAAAAGAATAAACAGTCGACATTTTGGGCTGAGACCTTCCCACGGGACTGAAGTGGAAGGGAAAAGATGCCAGAATAAAAAGGTGGGGTGGGGTGGGAGGGGGAGAAGACTAGTTAGAAGGTGAAAGGTGAAGCCAGTTGGAGAGGAAGGACCTATCAAGTGTGACAGTGGGAAAGTGTGTATGGAACCGGAGGAAATAGCAGAGGTACTTATTGAATACTTTACTTCAGTATTCACTACGGAAAAGGATCTTGGTGATTGCAGGGATAACTTGCAGTGGACTGAAATGCTTGAGCATGTAGATATTAAGAAAGAGGATGTGCTGGAGCTTTTGGTAAGCATCAAGTTGGATAAGTCACCGGGACCGGACGGGATGTACCCCAGGCTACTGTGGGAAGTGAGGGAAGAGATTGCTGAGCCTCTGGCAATGATCTTTGCATCATCAGTGACGACGGGAGAGGTTCTGGAGGATTGGAGGGTTGCAGATGTGGTTTCCATATTCAAGAAAGGGAATAGGGATAGCCCAGGAAATTATAGGCCAGTTAGTCTTACTTCAGTGGTTGGTAAGTTGATGGAGAAGATCCTGAGAGGCAGGATCTATGAACGTTTGGAGAGAGGCATAATATGATTAGGAATAGTCAGCATGGCTTTGTCAATGGCAGGTTGTGCCTTACCAGCCTGATTGAATTTTTTGAGGATGTGACTGAGCACATTGATGAAGGTAGAGCTGTAGATGTAGAGTATATGGATTTCAGCAAGGCATTTGATAAGGTACCCCATGCAAGGCTTATTGAGAAAGTAAGGAGGCATGGGGTACCAAGGGGATATTGCTTTGTGGGTCCAGAACTGGCTTGCCCACAGAAGGCAAAGAGTAGTTGTGGACGGGTCATATTCTGCATGGAGGCCAGTGACCAGTGGTGTGTCTCAGGGATCTGTTCTGGGAACCCTACTCTTTGTGACTTTTATAAATGACCTGAATGAGGAAGTGGAGGGATGGGTTAGTAAATTTGCTGATGACATGAAGGTTGGAGGTGTTGTGGATAGTGTAGAGGGCTGTCAGATGTTACAGTGGGGATAGGATGCAAAACTGGGCTGAGAAGTGGCAGATGGAGTTCAACCCAGATAAGTGTGAGGTACTTCATTTTGGTAGGTTAAGTATGATGGCAGAATATAGTATTAATGTTAAGACTCTTGGCAGTGTGGAGGATCAGAGGGATCTTGGGTTCCGAGTCCATAGGACACTCAAAGCTGCTACACAGGTTGACTCTATGGTTAAGAAGGCATACAGTGCATTGGCCTTCATCAATTGTGGGATTGAGTTTAAGAGCTGAGAGGTAATGTTACAGCTATATAGGACCCTGGTCAGACCCCACTTGGAGCAGTGTGCTCAACTCTGGTCGCCTCACTACAGGAAGGATGTGGAAACCATAGAAAGGGTGCAGAGGAGATTTACAAGGATGTTGCCTGGATTGGGGAGCATGCCTTATAAGAATAGGTTGAGTGAACTCAGCCTTTTCTCCTTGGAGCAACGGAGGATGAGAGGTGACCTGATAGAGGTGTACAAGATAATGAGAGGCATTGATTGTGTGGACAGTCAGAGGCTTTTCCCCAGGGCTGAAATGGCTAGCACGAGAGGGCTTAGTTTTAAGGTGCTTGGAAGTAGGTACAGAGGAGATGTCAGGGATAAGGTTTTTACGCAAAGGGTGGTGAGTGGGTGGAATGGGCTGCCGGCGGCCGTGGTGGGGATGGAAACAATAGGGTCTTTTAAGAGACTCCTGGATGGCTACATGGGGTTAGAAAATTAGAGGGCTATGGGTAAAGCCTAGGTAGTTCTAAGGTAGGGACATGTTTGACACAGCTTTGTGGGCCGAAGGGCCTGTATTGTGCTGTAGGTTTTCTGTGTTTCTATGTATATGATCTTATTGCCGAACAGATAATGTAGTAACCCAAACAAAATGAAGTCAGTATTATGCATAAGCTTTCTGAACATTGTCTAAGTACCCCATGCTGTTAAATTCCTAGGTGTTACTATTTAAGAAAACCTGCCACGACCCAGCACATAAGTGCAATTATGAAGAAAGCATGTCAGCAGTTCTATTTCCTTAGGAGTTTATGAAGATTTGGCACGGCATATAAAACCGTGACGAAATTCTATAGATGTGCGGTGGAGAATATATTGACTGGCTGCATCACAGGCCAGTATGGAAACACCAATAAATACCCTTGAATAGAAAATCCTACAAAAAGCGATGGATTCGGCCCACTCCATGATGGGTAAAGCACTCTTAAGTCCTAACCATTGAGCAAATCTACAAGAAAGCAACATCCATCAGGGGAGATCCCCACCACCCAGCTCATGCTCTCTTCTGACTGCTGCCATCAGGTGAAAGGTACAGGCCCCTCAGATTCGTGCTACCTAGTTCAGCAACAGTTATTCCCTGGATCCATCAGGCTCCTGAACAAAAGAGGATAACTTCACTCAACTTCACGCCCCCATCATTGAAATGTTCCCCCTACCAAAGGACTCACTTTTAAGGACTCCTCATCTCCTGTTCTCATTATTTATTGCTATTTATTTATATTTGCATTTGCACAGTTTGTTGTCTTCTGCAGTCTGGTTGATCTTTCATTGATCCTGTTACAGTTACTGTCCTATAGGCTTGTTGAGTATGCCCACAAGAAAATGAATCTCAGGGTTGTTTATGGTGACATAAATGTACTCTGATAATAAAATTTACCTTGAATTTTGAACTTTAAATTTACTTTGAACTTTAAATTTACTTCCATCATCCTCCGGTTTCTTCTGGTAACTGCACTGAGCAGTTTAGAAAAGTCTTCAGAACTTCAAGAATTAGTAATTACAGCTAACACACCAACAGCTGGGCTTTTCATTTAGAGATACAGGCCCTTCCGACCCAATGAGCTCCACCCAGCATCCCATCAATTTAAAAGTACCCACATCATGGGATAATTTACAATGCCCAGTTAATCTACTAACCGGTAGGTCTTTGGATTGTGGGAGGAAACCAGAGCACCCTGAGGAAACCCAGATGGTTCATGGGGAGAACGTACAAATTCTTTACCGACAGCGGCGGGAATTGAACTTCAAACTCTGGAAGTCCCAGAGCTGTAATAGCGTTATACTAACCGCTGTGCTAGTGTGACTGTTTTCTTTCCCTTCATTGTCTGTGACTGTGGAAGTGTGCCCAAGTACTTTTTTTATTCCCTTTTCTCTCCTGAGTGCGTCCATATGCTTTTTTAAACATGAATGATGTAACGTCTTATGATTTGGCTTTGCATGTTAACTTGATTCTCGGCACTTCAGTGGTGACTTCTTATATCCTGCCAGTTTACTGGGGTGGCTTTACTGGAATATAATCTGGTGATCATAGATGTAGGTTATAGTTATACCAAGCTAAGGCCACAGGGTTAGAATTTGGCTGAGCTTCAAACAAGGGGTAATTTTATACAGATGGATCTGAGAATATTTTAACGTCCATGATTGAGGAAAAACTCAGCAGTCACAAAGTAACATTTGGAGTTAGAAATGAAAATTTTGAAGCCTACGACACAGACCTGAGAGGAATTCTGTTTCAAATTTGAAGGCAGAAAGCAGGGTTAATGGCATAACTCTTGCCAGTGTGGAGGATCAGTGCGATCTTGGGGTCCATGCCAATAGGTCCCTCAAAGTTGCCACGCAAATTGATAGCGTTGTTGAGCAGTGTGGCGTGTTAGCCTTCATTAGTCAGGGGACTGAGTTCAAGAGCCACACGATAATGTTGCAGTTCCTGGTTAGAACACACATGGAATAATGTGTTAAGTTCTGGTCGTCTCATTTTAGGAAATTGTGTAAGTGTTAGAGAGGGTGCAGAGGAGATTTACCAGGATGCCGCCTGGACTAGAGACCGTTTCTTTCATGGGTTCGGTGAGTTAGGGATTTTCTCTTAGGAGCAAAAGAGGATAAGAGAAGACTTAATAGAGGTGTACAAGATGATAAGAAGTATAGATGGAGTGGATAATCAGAGACTGTCTGCTATAGGGCAGGGGAAGGGCTGCTGCACAGGACCGAAACAAACTGCAGAGGGTTGTAAAATTAGTTGGCTCCATCTTGGGTACTAGCCTACAAAGTATCCAGGACATATTCAAGGAGCAGTGTCTCAGAAAGGCAGTGTCCATTATTAAGGACCTCCAGCACCCAGGGCATGCCCTTTTCTCACTGTTACCAGCTGGTAGGAGGTACAGAAGCCTGAAGGCACACACTCAGCGATTCAGGAACAGCTTCTTCCCCTGTGCAGTCCATTTCCTAAATGGACATTGGGAATCCATGAACATTACCTCACTTTTTAAATATATATTATTTCTGCTTTTGCATCATTTTTAATCTATTCAGTATACATATACTGTAATTGATTGGTTTTCTTCTTCTACATCATGTACCGCAAGGTACCGCTGCTGCTAAGTTAACAAATTTCATGACAAATGTTGGTGATAATAAACCTAATCCTGATTCTGACTTTTTCCCAGGGCAGAAATGGCTAATACAAGGGGGCATAATTTTAAGGTGTTTGCAGGAAAATATAGGAGAGGTGTCCTCTGACATCTGGTTTAAGATGGTGCTGCTGAAGGTGGGCGACAACTTACTGGTGGTTCTCAAAACAAGAAATACAAATAAATATTTGATTAATGACACTCTTTCTGTAAAAATTGTGGTAAACAATCACCGCAAACGATGGAGAGGTGAGCAACAGCGAGGCTGGCTTGAGCTTCGAGGCAAGTGGGTGTGAGCGAGGTCAAGACATGTTCGAGGAGAAGTAGTCAGAGCGAGGTTGGGGCACGCTCGAGGTGGAGTTGGGACATGCAAAGTGGAGAAAAGTCAGAGTGGAGGAGTTTTGGAACCCATCCACCTAAACCCAGAGTGAGGTTTGATCAATCCTAAGTGCTGGGCTGATTTTGAAAGGTTGGGTACGGGCCAGAGCATGGCACAGGGTCCAGACACGGAACTTATTGATCCGACAGGGACCGGGTCTTAGGTCGAGGAATGACCCGACGTTTGGGCAATTTAAACGCCGGGCTGGATGGATCGAAAAAGCAGGGTGTCAGGAGAAGACGTGAGGGTCAGTCTGGTTCTGCTCACTCTTTCATGACGTTTGCTCCGCTCTCCACTGCAATGAGGCGGAGGCTTTGTGTCTGCGGACTCCATGTCTTGCTCCGCTGTGTGAAGAACGGAGGCTGAGTCTGTGGCCTGCTCCACGCTTCATGCCTGAGGACTCACTTTCATTCTGAATGCTGTTTGCTTACTTTTATTGTTTGTACAGCTTGTTTCTCTTTCTCTCTGCACACTGGGAGCTTTAATGGGTTCTCTTGGGTTTCTTGTTCTGTGGCTGCCTGTAAGGAGATGGATCTCAAGTTGTATAATGTATCCCAAGTTGTATAATGTATCCGTACTTTGATAATCAATGTACTTTGTACTTTGAACTTTGAGAATGTTTTCATTTTGGAGCATTTTATTTATACAGAGAGTTTGGATTGACTGGGTTGGTTTTCCATGGGGGTCAAGGAGGTTGAGGGGCAAATAACATTATGAGAGGCAAAGATAGAGTAGATAGTAAGAATTTTTTCTCCGTAAATTCAAGTTCAAATTTAATTGTCTTTCAACCATACATAAGTACAGCAAACAAGACTGTTTTTCTCTATGCCAGGGTGCAAAACATAGTGCTGACAGTCACACACAGCAGAAGACATATATAGCAGATAGCAGTAAACATACAGTCACACTAAAAATATGGAAATATAGATGCCATCTCATTTATGAAACTGAAAAGCCAAGGCATAGATGGTCCCTGAACAGTATCCAGGATATAAATTTCAATGGGAAATAGAAAAGGCGTGTTAAAAAGGTAATGTTACTAAAATTGGGCGGGGAGGGGTAGTGATTTAAATGTGCAGGTAGATAGGGAAATGCCAGAAATTTGAAAGCAGTAGTGCGATGCAAAGTCAGACGTAGCATGTTTGAGGAAAAGTGAGGTCGAGGCATGGTCAAGATGGTGTCAGAGTCCGAGTGAGCGAGTCGAGTTGGAGACGATTCAGTGTGGGGGAGTTTCAGAGCCCGTCCACCTAAACCGGCTGCTGAGTTGGAAAGGTTGAGAATGGCCTTGGGCTGGGCAGTGGGGTACAGGCCCAGAGTGTATCGCAGCAGCAGGGCCCGGAGGCGAGGGTTGGGCCGATTCTGCTTGGTGTTCTGTGACACTGACTCCTCTCTCTGAGGCTGTGAGACTGCTCCGGCTGCTACGTGCTTTGTGTCTGCGAGTTTCACCGCAATTTGCCCAGCTGTGTGATGAACTGAGACTGAGTCTGTGGGCCTACTCTGGTTGTTCCAGACTCTGAGTCTATGGACTTAATTTGGATTGGAATGCTGTTGCTTGCTTCTGTTGTTTGCATGATTTGTGTTTTTTTTCTCTTTGGTGAATTTTTAATTGGGTTCTTTCAGGTTCCTTGTTTTGTGGCTGCCTGTAAGCAGACAAATCTCAAGGTATAATTTATACATACTTTGATAATAAATGTACTTTGAATCCTTCATATCAGAGGACAGACGTGAGCTTAGTTGCTATTACTAGTGTAAGGGTGCTTGGGAAGCTGAAAGGTTTGACGGTAGCGAAGTCACGGAGCTGATGGACTTACATCTCGCGGTTCTGAAAGAGTTGCTGAAGAGACTGTGGGACATTAGTAATGGTCTTTCAAGAATCACCCACTTCTGGAATGGTTCTAGAGGACTGGAAAATTACAAATTTTCCATCCCACTCCAGTCTTCAAGAAGGGAAGGAGGCAGAAGCCAGGAAATTATAGGCCAGTTTGCCTGACTTCAGGGGTTGGGAAGATGGTGGAGTTCATTATTAAGGATGAGGTTTCAGGGTGCTTGGAGCCAGCATGGTTTAATTAAGGGGCAATCTTGCCTGACAAATCTATCAGAATTCTTTGAGGAAATAACAAGCAGGGTAGACAAAGGAGAGGCAGTGAATGTTGTGTACTTGGATTTTCAGAAGGCCTTTTGATAAGGTGCTGCACATGAGGCTGCTGAACAAGATAACAGCCCATCATATTACAGGAAAGATACTAGCGTGGATAGGAGATTGACTGATTGGCTGGAGGCAAAGAGTGAGAATAAAGGGGGCTTTTTCTGGTTGGTTGACAGTGACTATGGTGTTCCACAGGGGTTGGTATTGGGACCACTTCTTTTACGTCAATGATTTGGATGACAGCATTCATGGTTTTGTGGCTAAGTTTGTAGTTGATAAGAGACAGGAGGAGGGGCAGTAGTGATGAGGAAACAGCAAGTCTACAGAAGGGCTTAGACAGATTGGGAGAATGGGCTAAGAAGTGGTAGATGGAACAGAGTGTAGGGAAGTGTATGGTCATGAGCTTTGGTAGGAATAAAGGCATAGACTATTTTCTAAAGACAAAGACAATTCAAAAATCAGGCGCAAAGGGAGTTGGCAAATGCCATGTTAACATTCACTTTGAGAGGACTAGAATACAAAAGCAAGGATGTAGTGCTGAAGCTTTATGGTGAGATTGCATTTGGAGTCTTGTGACCAGTTTTGGGCCTCTTACCTAAGAAAGATGTTCTGGGATTGGAGAGGGTACAGACGAGGCTCATGAGAATGATTCCAGGAATGAAGGGGTTAACGTACGAGGAGTGTTTGATTGCTGTGGGGTTTATTCCTTGTAGTTTAGTACAATCTCATTGAAACCAACTGAATATTGAAAGGCTGAGATAGAGTGGATGTAGAGAGAATGTTTGCTAAAGTGCATGAGTCTAGCCTCGGAATAGAGTGACATTCATTTAGAACAGAGATTAGAAGGAATTTCTTTAGCCAGAGGGCAGTGGATCTGTGGAATTCAATGCTACAATGGCTATGGAGTCCAAGTTGCTGGTTATCTTTAAAGTGGGGATTAATAGATTCTTGATTAATAAAGGTGTCAAAGGTTACTGGGAGAAGACAAGCAAATGGGGTTGAGAGTGATAATAAATCAGCCATTATAGTATGGCAGAGTAGACCTGATGGTCTGAATGGCTTAATTCAGCTCCTAAATCTTATGTCTTATGCACTTTATCTTGTTGTGTTTTTGTTTGAGCTGCATCAGATTCGGAGTAACAATTGGAAGTGACATTCAACAATCTTGAATATTGCCTCTCTGTTGTGATTTATTCTTTAGACTTCTTACTCCATTGTAGGGCACCACGGTAGCATGGCAGTTAGCACAACGCTATTACAGCTTAGGGTGTCAGAGTTCATAGTTCAATTCTCTTGTCCTCTGCAAGAAAGTTTCTACATTCTCCCCGTGATTGCATGGGTTTTCTCTGGGTGCTCTGGAGTCCTCCCTCATTCCAAAGACCTGCCGGTTGGTAGGTTAATTGGTCATTGTAAATTTTCCTGCGATTAGGCTAGGGTTGATCTGTGCGTTGCTGGGTGGCATGGTTTGGTGGGCCAAAAGGACCAGTTCCAAGCTGTTTCTCTAAATAAAATAATCATCTTAATGTTATTCTGAACCATTGTAAGCTGGTATACATATGGACTCACTTTCAAGGACTCTACAAATCACATTGTCAGCATTTATTTATGATTACTATTAGGTTTATTATTTTTTGTTTTTCCACAGTTTGTCTTCTTTTGCACATTGGTTTTTGGTCTTTTTCATTGATTCTGTGCATTTCTTTGTTCTACTGGGAATGCCTGGGGGAAAATGGATCTCAGAGTAGGATAGGAGGGTACGGGCAGGAACAGGCCATTTGGTCCACAGTCATGCTGAAACAGTTAAAAAGCAAATCAAAAGCACCCAAACAATGAACCCTCCTACTTACATCACATCCATACCCCTCCATCTTCCTAACATCCATATGCCTATCCAAATGTCCCTTAAAAGCCTCCAATGTATATATGGTGCCATATATGTACTTTGATAAAAAATGATTTTGTGCTTTGTATTTTGCACAAAATCAAAAACATCCCTATGCCTTTGCTCCAGTTGTCTCATCTCTGCTGTGATTTATATACCAGATTTCTTAATGCCTTTTATAAATAGTTTTGTTTCGCAGAATCTTAAATGCAGCTCGTCATGCACATAGGCAGTGAAATGAATCATTTAATTTTGTTTCACTCAATTGGCTTAAATCCTTAAAACAGTCTGATTTTAAGAAGTTCTGTCTCAATAACGGTGCCTAAATCCTGCTCTTAACATAAAAACATAGAAACATAGAAAATAGGTACAGGAGTAGGCCATTCGGCCCTTCGAGCCTGCACCGCCATTCAGTATGATCATGGCTGATCATCCAACTCAGAACCCTGTACCTGCTTTCTCTCCATACCCCCTGATCCCTTTAGCCACAAGGGCCATATCTAATTTCCTCTTAAATATAGCCAATGAACTGGCCTCAACTGTTTCCTGTGGCAGAGAATTCCACAGATTCACCACTCTCTGTGTGAAGAAGTTTTTCCTCATCTCGGTCCTAAAAGGCTTCCCCATTATCCTTAAACTGTGACTCCTCGTTCTGGACTTCCCCAACATCGGAAACAATCTTCCTGCATTTAGCCTGTCCAATCCCTTTAGAATTTTATACGTTTCAATAAAATCCCCCCTCAATCTTCTAAATTCCAGTGAGTATAAGCCTAGTCGATCCAGTCTTTCTTCATATGAAAGTCCTGCCATCCCAGGAATCAATCTGGTGAACCTTCTCTGTTCTCCCTCTATGGCAAGAATGTCTTTCCTCAGATTAGGGGACCAAAACTGCACACAATATTCTAGGTGCTGTCTCACCAAGGCCTTGTACAACTACAGTAGAACCTCCCTGCTCCCGTACTCAAATCCTTTTGCTATGAATGCCAACATACTATTTGCCTTTTTCACCGCCTGCTGTACCTGCATTCCCACCTTCAATGACTGGTGTACAATGACACCCAGGTCTTGTTGCATCTCCCATTTTCCGAATCGGCCACTGTTCAGATAATAATCTGTTTTCCTGTTCTTGCAACCAAAGTGGATAACCTCACATTTATCCACATTAAATTGCATCTACCATGAATTTGCCCACTCACCTAACCTATCCAAGTCACCCTGCATCCTCTTAGCATCCTCCTCACAGCTAACACCGCCGCCCAGCTTCGTGTCATCCGCAAACTTGGAGATGCTGCATTTAATTCCCTTGTCTAAATCATTAATATATATTGTAAACAACTGGGGTCCCAGCACTGAGCCTTGCGGTACCCCTCTCATCACTGCCTGCCATTCTGAAAAGGTCCCGTTTACTCCCACTCTTTGCTTCCTGTCTGCCAACCAATTCTCTATCCACATCAATACCATACCCCCAATACCATGTGCTTTAATTTTGCACACTATTCTCCTGTGTGGGACCTTGTCAAAAGCCTTTTGAAAATCTAAATATACCACATCCACTGGCTCTCCCCTATCCACTCTACTAGTTACATCTTCAAAAAATTCTATAAGATTCGTCAGACATGATTTTCCTTTCACAAATCCATGCTGACTTTGTCCGATGATTTCACCTCTTTCCAAATGTGCAGTTATCACATCTTTGATAACCGACTCTAGCATTTTCCCCATCACCGATGTCAGAGTAACCGGTATATAATTCCCCAGTTTTTCGCTCCCTCCTTTTTTAAAAAGTGGGGTTACATTAGCCACCCTCCAATCTTCAGGAACTAATCCAGAATCTAAGGAGTTTTGAAAAATTATCACTAATGCATCCACTATTTCTTGGGCTACTTCCTTAAGCACTCTGGAATGCAGTCCATCTGGCCCTGGGGATTTATCTGCCTTTAATCCCTTCAATTTACCTAACACCACTTCCCTACTAACATATATTTCCCTCAGTTCCTCCATCTCACTAGACCCTCGGTCCCTTACTATTTCCGGAAGATTATTTATGTCCTCTTTAGTGAAGACAGAACCAAAGTAGTTATTCAATTGGTCTGCCATGTCTTTGTTCCCTATGATCAATTCACCTGTTTCTGACTGTAAAGGACTTACATTTGTCTTGACCAATCTTTTTCTTTTCACATATCTATAAAAACTTTTACAGTCAGTTTTTATGTTCCCTGCCAGCTTTCTCTCATAATCTTTTTTCCCTTTCCTAATTAAGCCCTTTGTCCTCCTCTGCTGGTCTCTGAATTTCTCCCAGTCCTCAGGTGTGCCGCTTTTTTTTTTGCTAATTTGTATGTTTCTTCTTTGGACTTGATACTATCCCTAATTTCCCTTGTCAGCCACAGGTGCACTACCTTCCCTGGTTTATTCTTTTGCTAAACTGGGATGAACAATTGTTGTAGTTCATCCATGCGATCTTTAAATGCTTTACATTGCATATCCACCGTCAACTCTTTAAGTATCATTTGCCAGTCTATCTTAGCTAATTCACGTCTCATACCTTCAAAGTTACCCTTCTTTAAGTTCAGAACCTTTGTTTCTGAATTAACTATGTCACTCTCCATCTTAATGAAGAATTCCACCATATTATGGTCACACTTACCCAAGGGGCCTCGCACGACAAGATTGTTAACTAACCCTTCCTCATTGCTCAATACCCAATCTAGAATGGCCTGCTCTGTAGTTGGTTCCTCGACATGTTGGTTCAGAAAACCATCCCGCATACATTCCAAGAAATCCTCTTCCTCAGCACCCTTACCAATTTGGTTCACCCAACCTATCTGTAGATTGAAGTCATCCATTATAACTACTGTTCCTTTATTGCACGCATTTCTAATTTCCTGTTTAATGCCATCCCCAACCTCACTACTACTGTTAGGTGGCCTGTACACAACTCCCACCAGCGTTTTCTGCCCCTTAGTGTTATGCAGCTCTACCCATATCGATTCCACATCCTCCAGGCTAATGTCCTTCCTTTCTATTGTGTTAATCTCCTCTCTAACCAGCAATGCTACCCCACCTCCTTTTCTTTCCTGTCTATCCCTCCTGAAAATTGAATATCCCTGGATGTTGAGCTCCCATCCTTGGTCACCCTGGAGCCATGTCTCTGTGATCCCAACTATATCATATTCATTAATAACTATCTGCACATTCAATTCATCCACCTTGTTACGAATGCTCCTCGCATTGACACACAAAGCCTTCAGGCTTGTTTTTACAACACTCTTAGCCCTTATACAATTATGTTGAAAAGTGGCTCTTTTTGCTTTTTGCCCTGGATTTGCCTACCTGCCACTTTTACTTTTCACCTTACTACTTTTTGCTTCTACCCTCATTTTACACCCCTCTGTCTCTCTGCACTTGTTCCAATCCCCCTGCCACATTAGTTTAAAGCCTCCTGAACAGCAGTAGCAAACACTCCCCCTAGGACATTGGTTCCAGTCCAGCCCAGGTGCAGACTGTCCTGTTTATACCGGTCCCACCTCCCCCAGAACTGGTTCCAATGCCCCAGAAATTTGAATCCCTCCCCCTTGCACCATTTTTCAAGCCACGTATTCATCTGAAATATCCTCCTATTTCTACTCTGACTAGCACGTGGCACTGGTAGTAATCCAGAGATTATTACCTTTGTGGTCCCACTATTTAGTTTATCTCCTAACTCCCTAAATTCACCTTGTAGGACCTCATCCTGTTTTTTACCTATATCGTTGGTACCTATGTGCACCACGACCACTGGCTGTTCACCCTCCCATTCCAGAATGTCCTGCAGCCTCTCAGAGACATCCTTGACCCTTGCACCAGGGAGGCAACATACCATCCTGCAGTCTCGTTAGCGGCCGCAGAAACGCCTATCTATTCCCCTTACAATCAAATCCTCTATCACTATAGCTCTCCCACTCCTTTTCCTTCCCTCTTGCACATTTTGGTTTATTTACTACACCCTTGAGAGCCAGTTGTAAAAAATTACACCGCGTATGTATTCATCATTCATGATTTATTTTTCTGTGAGTACCGTCTTCCAGGTAATTTGCTTCCTTGCGAGGAAGTCAGGAGGTCACGGAGACAGCTGAGGCATCAGGTAAAACAAGAAGAGTCGTATTTGTAACTTTTGTTAGATTCTGCATTTCAGTCATCCAATTTCACTGATTAGTGATGAGTCAGTTCTGAGCTACTGAAATCAAGGCTTCGTTACCATCTTGTTGTTTTCAGTCTGAGGGAGTGGATGATTCATAGTGTGGGGAGTGCAGTTATCTTTATCATGCCCCCTTTATTGTGAGATGGGTCAAATTCAATCTCTGCTCTGTTCAGTAATCTTTATTTATTGAGTACAGCATGGAATAGGCCCCTCCATTCCTTCGAGCCTTGCCACCCAGCAATCCCCGATTAAAACCCCAGCCTAATCACGGGACAATTTACAATGACCAATTAACCTACCAACCGGTACGTCTGGAATGCGGTAGGAAAGCCACACGGTCATGGAGAGAACGTACGAGCCCCTTACAGACAGTGGCGGGAATTGAACCCTGGTCGCTGGCACTATAAAGCATTGTGCTAACCACTACACTACCGTGCTGCCCCTTAACAAGGCTGGTTACATTTCAACCCAATATAAATCGTATATATCTGAGGGAATCAAGAAAGATTTGAAGAATAAGTCCTGATGTTTTCTATCGTGTGAGGGTCTGGGACCAGAGGGCACAGCCTCGGAGTACACGGTTAGAACAGAAATGAGGAAGACTTTTTTAATCGGAGGGTAGTGAATCTGTGGAGACCAAGTTGAAGAGTCCTTGACAGTGAGGTCATAGGTTGTGGACTCAGTTCAGAGTTGAGGTAAGTGAAGTTATCCACGCTCATTCAGGAGTCTGATGGCTGATGGGTAACAACTATTCCTGAATCTAGTGGTGTGGGGCCTATGACTCCTGCACCTTCTGCCTGATGGCAGCAATGAGGACAGAGCATGGCCTGGATGGTGGGGTCCTTGATGATGGGTGCAGTGCTCCTTTGTAGATGTGCTGAACGGTGGAGAGGACATTGCCTGTGATTAGCTGGGCTGCATCCATCGCACCTTTCCGTTCTCGGGCACAGATGTATCCATACCAGCATGGTTGCAACCATTGAGGATACTCTCCAACGGAGGTGACATGCTGAACCTACGCAAAGGGAGTGGAGGCATCTAAGAAGGCATTGGTGGGAACTGGGGACAGATGTTCTTCTGTCTGTGGGAGTCATTTTGTATCTTGGGGGGTATAATGGAGAAAGGATATTGTCAGATACGTGGGTTATGACGAAAGGAAAAATGGCTGGAGTTCCTTACCACTTTGATGCAAGAGTGTTTATTAGGTGCATCAAAAAACAAACTTACAAAAATTAAGAAAATCATGAAAACAAATCTGTTAATATTTGCAAGAAGATATTTACCAGAAAACAGAATAGTAGCTTCACACTATTATAGTGACACACACAAAATGCTGGAGGAACTCAGCAGGCCGGGCTGCATCCCTGGAGAAAGTACAGTTGGCGTTTTGGGCCAAGACGTTGCCTGTACTTTTTTCCATAGATGCTGCCTGGCCTGCTGAGTTCCTCCAGCATTTTGTCTGTGTTGTTTGGATTCTCTCTTGTTTGTGATTCGATTTCCACACTATTATAGTCCACTGTGAACTCCTGGCAGCCCCTATCTTTCAATAACCCTGTTTATTGGGCATCAGGAATACCATCTTTAATTACCCATAAAGATAACTTAAGACTACCCATGAATTAGAACATGAGGCACGTCACAATGTTGTTACAATTATATTACAAAATAAACAGAAGTATCTACCTTAAGTACAGTATACTGTAGTGGTCGCCAACCTGTCGATCGCGATTGACTGGTCGATCTTTGAGACTTTCCTAGCAGATCCCGAAAAAAAATACACAAATACTGTTGAGAGATTGTTTCCGGGTTGCGGGGTTTTAGTTCCATTCTTTCTGTCCAGTGTGCATGCGTGTAGCTCCCCCCCGCACTACACAGTGTAATTCAGTGGTCCCCAACCACCGGGCTGCAAGGAAACGATATGAATCAGCTGCATCTTTCCTCATTCCCTGTCACGCCCACTGTTGAACTTGAACCCACGCGAGGTCATTACCCAAGCGCGTCAGGGATCACTGGCTGGCCTCGCACGGCCGGCGGGAAATGCTGTTGCTATTGGCCTGGAGCGCGGACAGATGGGCACTGCCCCTGAACCTGTTTAGCACTCCGAATGTTCGTGGTGAACCCGGTGCTAAAATATTCGCAGACGATGTAATTCAGGCTCAGGGTTTCATAAGTAGCAGAGCAGCTACCTCGCTGCGATCTACTGAAGCAAACTTTTGTCGGCCGATAGATCCTACAAGGGGGCAGGCAGGCGCCCTGTCACACTCCTCGCTCACTCGGTCACTCTCTCTGGACTGTGACTGCCGCAGCCCTGGTACGGGAACAGCTGCACCTGGCCAAGGCGTCTGGCAGGTGGAGGTTGTCTAATGAGGCAATGAAGCCCTCAAAACTGCTTCGGTACCCTGAGTCCAAGTACCCTGCACTGAAAGACAAACCCATTGAGTTTTCTTCAGCGGAAAAATCGTGAGCAAGCGGGACAGAAGCTAAGTGCCTAGAGCCACGTAAACTAAATTGCAGAATAGACTGGAGATAATGAACCTGCTTCGAGTATCGCTGTATTCCGGTTGTGTTTAACCCCCCCCCGCCCTCGTCGGCCGGTCCGCAAGAATATTGTCAATATTAAACCAGTCTGCTAAAAGGCTGGCCCCTGGTGTTCCTACATTATTTCTACTTCCGGGCTGCGGGGTTTTACGTCCGGTCTTTTCTGCCCCAGTGTGCATGCGTGTAACTAATTGATTTGGAGTCGATCTTGCCTTTCAGTAAGACCGAGGTAGGGGAACTTGGGCTTAAAAAGGTTGGTGACCACTAGACAGACTCAGCATATCACCTACTTCTGCTCCTATATCCTATAGTTTTATAGAGAGAAATGGATCAGCCATGATGAAATGGTGGAGCAGAATCAACGGGCCAAATGGCCTAATTTTGCTCTTACATCTTATGGTGTTATTGTCTTACAAACAGCATAGACACATTTATACATCCCCATTACTAAAGAAATTGAATATTCCTCCGTGTGTGGCAGGAAAGGCACCATAAGCCAATCTGAGTGCATCAGCTTGGTTTAGGACCCATTATGAGAATATACCGGGGGAGACATTGATGTGCGAGTACTCGGTGCAGCGACAGCAGATTGACAAGGCAATACTTGTGTGTAAGGAGTGCATTTACCATATGCTCATTGGTTAATGCCAATTCTGCCACCTCTCATCCCCTTTAACCTTCTCCTCCAGTCTCCCAGTGCAGGCTCTGAGCTGTTTGTCTGAAGGAGACTGTAATAGGCTGGAAAAATATCAAAGTATTTTGTTTACCTTCTCTTTCTTACTGCGATGTAGCATTGGAACAGAAATCTTTCCACAGGTTTCTTCACATCACTGCCATATCAACACCAAAAATATAAACAATTTTCAATCCTCTTTTGAAAAAAATAATCTGGGATGATTATCACCTGACCCTCACTTGCTGTAGCTGGCTTTTGTTCATACAGGTAAAGTCAGGTGATTGTCTTGCAGAGATCTCTTTCCGAAAGTTTCACAGCAAAAATGATTGAGGATTGGTTATGTGTGACTTGGTTATTTCATTTTTGTCTGTTGTGGATGAAACTGGGGGGGAAATGATAAATAGAAAAGCCAATTAAAGGGATTGAATGTAATATAATATTCTACAGAAAATAGCATAACAGAAAGATAATGTCTGAACAAGTTGTGGTATAAGACAGTGCATAGACTAGAATGTAAACAAACCAAATAGTTTACATGCAGAATCCAACAGAGTTCAATGTCACTGTGCAGGTTAAAATTCTGGCTTCTTGTGCCAACATAGCATCCCCATAATTTAGAAACCCTCACTGTACGTCTTTGGAATGTGGGGGGAATCGGCAGCACCTGGAGGAAACCCACATGGTCTGGAGCGTGTACAGACAGTGGTGGGAATAGAGGAAGGAGGTGCAATCAGTTCTGAAAGAAGGGTCATTGGTAACTCCGTTTGGGATGTGGACGGATCACCCCGGGTGATCAAGGGGAGATTTGGGTCTGTGAGCAGCGTCACAGTAACGTAGCAGTCAGCACAATCACTTTACAGCATCAGTGATCACCGATCGGTGTATGATTCACGCCGCCCCGTGTAAGGAGTTTGTACGTCCTCCCCGTGGCCACGCAGGTTTCCTCCAGGTGCTCTGGTTTCCTCCCACAGTCCAAAGGGTTAGTAAGTTGTGGGCATGCGATGTTGGTGACAGAAGTGTGGTGACATTTGCAGTCAGCCCCCAGCGCATTGAAAACGATGACACAAATGACGCTGTGCTTACATGTCACACATAAGGCTAATAGAACACGGATGAGAACAGGCCCTTCAGCCCTTAATGTTGTGCTGAACCATTTAAATTCGTAATCAAATGGCTAACTAAACTAATCCCCTCTGTCTGCACAATGTCCATATCCTTCCATTTTCCTCACTCTCATGTGCCTATCTAAATCTCTCTTAAAGTCCCTAATGTTTCTGCCTCTATCACTATCCCAGGCAGTGCATTCCAGACACCCACCACTCTATGAGTAAAAAAACCTTGTCCCTCACATCTCCTTTGAACTTACCCCCTCTCATCTTAAAAGCATGCACTGTGATATTAAAAATCTCAACCCTTGGAAAGTGATACAGTCTGTCTACTGTATCTGTGCCTCTCATAATTTTGTAAACCTTGATTGGATTTCCCCTCAGCCTCTGGCGTCCCCCAGAAAACAACCCCATGCTAATTTTATTAATTAACGTGGAATGTTTTGCTGACTTCAGTTTTTTTTTGATAATTATTCCTTTAAAAGCCAGCATATTTCCAACCATAATCAATAATTGTGCATACTAGTTCTTACTTTCGATGTGAACACTGCAGTGTGCTTTGTGACATACAAGGAAGTGTCAGTGTCTAAACTGGGAATTTGCACTGGAAAGGAACAGTAAACCAGTAACTAGACACACACAATTCTGGAGGAACTGAGGTTTGGTGGCCACAACTAGAGGTCATGGGTTAAGGGTGAAAGGTGAAAAGTTTAAGGGGAACATGAGGGGAAACTTCTTCACTCAGAGGGTGGTGAGAGTGTGGAGCGAGCTGCCAGCACAAGTGGTGCGTGCAAGCTCGATTTCAATGTTTAAGTGAAGTTTGGATAGGTACATGGATAGTAGGGATATGGAGAGCTATGGTCGATGGGAGCAGGCAGTTTAAATGGTTCGGCATGGACTAGATGGGCCAAAGGGCCTATATCTGTGCTACCTTATGACTCTGTAGCTATATAACTCAGCAGGTCAGGCAGCATCTATGGAGGGGAACAAACAGTTGATGTTTGGGCCGAAACCCTTCATTGGGACAGGGAAGGTGGGGGGGGAGGGGAAGGAGTACAAGCTGGCAGGTGATAGGTGAGGGAGAGGGTGGGTGGAAGAGGGAGGATAAAGTGATAAGCTGGGAGGTGACAGAAGAAAGAGGTAAAGGGCTGAAGAAGGAGTCTGATTGGAGAGAAGAGTGGACCGTGGGAGAAAGAGGAGGAGGAGAGGGACTGTAAGGAGATGATGGGCAGGTGAGAAGGAAGTGAGAATGTGTAATGAAAAAAGAGAGAAGGGGAAGGGGGGAGAAATTACTTCAAGTTAAAGAAATTGATCAAGGACCCTGATGAAGTATCTCAGCCCTAATTGTTGACTGTTTCCGCCCCCCCCCCCCCATAAATGCTGCCTGACCTGCTGAGTTCCTCCAATATCTTATGTGTGTTGTCGGTGCTTGCTTCTTATAAGTATCCTACAAGATGCCTTTTGGTGGCCTATCAAACTCCTGCAACCACAGACCATGATGCTGCTGCAATATCTGAGGAGTGAGTTCAACACCAACAGACAATAGATAATACACGCATTCCTCAGGGTCTTTCATGAAGGTAGATTTCCCTTGAAATCTCAGCTAATGGTGGTGTGTGCTACAAAAACGAGGCCTTCCATTGGTCCAGGTCAACTATGGATGGTGCATCCCAAATGATGCACAAGCCAGGGCAGTACAATATGGAGAGCAAGCTGTTGCCCACATAGCAGGCTTCTCCTGTCCACACAGCTGATTAATCCAAAAGAACAGTAGAGACCGATACTGTTTGGCACCAACAATGTTGCATGAATTGCCAGTCAGCATTGAATTCAATGTAGGACTGCCTTAGTGACTGCAGCTCTAGATTTTTCCTTGAGCATTTCTCCTGAAGCCTACCCTAAGAGTGGGTGTCGATGCAATGCAGCAGGGATTTGAAATTAAGAGTTTTTTTTCTCCTAGGTGAGCTATCAACCATAGCTGATGAGCCTTACCTGCATGAAGCGATTGGTTTTAAGGCACCAGTAACCCACCTTTGCCTCTTCTCCTGTCAGTAGAAATGACTCCATCAGGTTTAGTAGCTAAGCTGCATGTGAAGGCCAGGAGTTGGACTTGGATGTCAGAGGCTATTTGAGATGCATGCCATTGGGAGCATTTAATAGGTAGAGGGAGCTTGTCCCCACTACCACCCCAGGCTATAACAACCTTTTGGAACCATTGCAAAAGTCCAAGCCACAAAAAAGCATTACTGTAGTTCTGCTGACAGCACTGGCTGCCAAATTGAGGTTCAATTCCTGCTGCTGTCTATGAGAAGTGTATACGTTCTCCTTGTGGCCATGTGGATTTCCTCTGGGTATTCCAGTTTCCTCCCAGATTCCAAAGACATCCAGGTTGGGGTTAGTAAGTTGTGGGCATGCTATTTTGGTGATGGAAGCATGGTGACATTTGTGGGTAACCCCAGCACATTGCAAACAATGATGCAAATGAGCATTTCCCTCTCTGGTTCAATGTACATGTGACAGGTAAAGCTAATCTAATCTTTACTAAAAATGGAGAAAGAGCATCATCTACAGAGCAGGTATCAGTGGTTTTTTTAGGCTGTTGTGATATTTTGGACTTAAGTGTAAGGTAATCTAGCAAGTTTATAAGCAAGATTTTTGGCCTTGGGAATTCCATGAGGAGTCCAGATTGTGATTCCAGGCATTGTCACATTGAGGGGTCAGCAGAGGAAAGGGTGAGTAGCTTTCAAGTTTCAGGTCCAGGGCCTCAACTTCTTAGAGGATCTGTCCTGGTCCCAAAACATTGATGGAATCATGAAGAAGATAAAAGATTTGGTGTCACCAAAGACTCTTGCAGATTTCTACAGGTGTCCAATGGAGAGCATTCTGACTGGTTGGATTACATCTGGTATGGAAGCTCCATTGTTCAAGAATGCAAGAAGCTGCAGAGGGTTGTAGATTCAGTCAGTTCCATCACGGACACAACCCTCTCCATCACCGAGGACATCTTCAAGAGGTGATGCCTCAAGAACATGACATCCATCATTAAGGACCCTCACCATCCAGGACATGCCCTCTTCTAGTTACCATAATCAGGACTGATGATGGGTCTGGGCCCGAAACATTGGCACTTTACTCTTGTTCATATGTCAGCCTGACCTGCTGAGTTCCTCCAGCATTTTGCATGTGTAAACATATGAGGTATTTCTTTGGCACAGTGCTCAACTTAACATTAATACTAGACATATGAATGCACTTAACATAATGACTGCAGCCTGTAACAACTGAAAATTGCAGTTGGAAAACAACGTTGGGTGTGTATGGTCCATTTTGTTTTGCGTTGAACTGTAATTAATTTCAGTTGGAATCTTATTCTGGCTTCTGGCTCCTTCCCTCCTCATTCTGATGAAGAGTCTCAGCCTGAAATGTTGACTAGATGCTGCGAGACTAGCTGAGCTCCTCCGGCATTGTGTGTGTGTGTGTGTTGATGAGTATTTAAATTATTTGGTGTCATAGAGTCATGGGGCAGAGGTGTTCAACAAAGCGGTCCCCCAGTTGGCGTCGGGTCTCACCAGTGTAGAGAAGGCTGCACTGGGAACACGGATACAGCAACAACCACAACAGATGCACAGACGAAGTGTTGCCTCACCTAAGGGGATTGTTTGGAGTCCTGAATGGAGGTCAGAGAGAATGAGCAGCTATCGCACTTCTGTTGCTTTCAGGGGTAAGTGCCGGGGGAAGATTTAGAGGAGAGATGAAAGGACAAGGGAATCACAGAGGGATCCCCACGGAAAGCGGAGAGGACTGCTTTTTGTGCACCCCACTGCCTCAAGACATTTGTTTATTTGTTTATTTTTTTGCACTGTTAATTTAATTTAACTATTCAATGTGTATATACTTACTGTCATTCTCAGTTTTTTCCCTCTCTACTATTGTGTATTGCATTGTACTGCTGACACAAAATTAACAAACTTCACGGCGTATACCGGTGAGATTAAACCTGTTTCTGATTCTGATTCTGACCTCAGCTCCATCCGCAAAAAACAAAATTCCTGGTGGCCAAACTTTTCCATTCCTGTCCTCATTCCCATTCCGACTTGTTAGTCCATGCCCTCCTCTTCTGCCATGATGAGGCTACTCTCAGGGTGGAAGAGCAACACCTCATAGTCTCTCTAGGTAGTCTCCAACCTCATGGAATGAACATTAATTTCTCAAATTTCCAGTAATTTTTCACCGTCCTCCTTCCCTGTTCTTCATTTTCCCACTCTGGCCTCTGAATTCTTCTCACCTACATATCACCTCCTCCTTCCCTTCTCCCAATGGTTCACTCTCCTCTCCTTGCAAATTCCTCTTTTTTCTGCCCTTTACCTTTTCCACCTATCACCTCCCAGCTTTCTACTTCATCCCCGTCCCCCACCCACCTAGCTTCACCTATAACCTGGCTTGTTCTCCTTCCCCTCCTCCCACTTTAATTTCTGGCATTTCCCCCCCTTCATTTCCAGTCCTGATGAAGGGTCGCGGCCCATAAGGTTGACTGTATATTCAGCATAACATCCCAACACAACATTGGAAGTAAATTTATCATCAAATTATGTATATGTCACCATATACTACCCTGAGATTCATTTTCTTGCAGGCATTCACAGTAGGACAAAGAAATCACGTTCAAATTCAAATTTATTGTCATTCAATCATGCAGCTAAACAAAGGAACATTCCTCAGAGACCAGGGTGCAACAAGCAGCACATATATCACAACAGCCCATAAAATAATATTAACACAGTAAGATTAACAGATATAAAATAAGTATTCTGTAGATGTACAAGTTGACATAAAGTGCATATAGTCAAATATAGAACAGTATTATTTCCACTGGCACGGTCATAAATAATGTGGTAACAGGGTCTTCAAAATACAATAGAATCAGTGAAAAACTACACAGAAAGACTGACAAACGACCGATGTGCGAAAGAAGATAAAGTGTGCAAATACAAAAAAAAAATAAACAGTAAACTCCAGTACTTATTACTTTGATTTATGAAGGCCATTGTGCCAAAAGCTCTCTTTATGGCCCTAAGTACCTTTGACACCACTTTCAAGGAATTATGGATCTTCGAGGAATTTCAAGGAATTATGGATATTAACTTCTAACAAGCCTTTTACAGTCAAACCAGTGATAAGCAGTTCAATGAAAGGCAAATTATACCGTTTACCAGCTTGAAAACACTTAATTTGGGAGATTTCCCAGCCTGTTCGCTAATCCCACTTATTCAAGATCCACATATGAGAGAAGTTGATATTAGCTACTGTCCATTGATAGCAGTGCATGTATTGTTAAGAGGAGGAGAATAATTGTTATCCTCTTGGGAGTTTATATTAGCTTATTTGAAGTAGGTAATTAGCTTGCAAAAAGTATGTGGTGACTAACAGCTTAATAGAAGATCCATAAATTTCTCTTGCTACGTTATGCAAATTATTAATCAGGGAAAGGTTTTTGCTGGAAATAAGGAGCTTTTCTTCATTCAGTAATGCTTATGTTGTCACAGCAATCATTTTCACAAGGATCTCTTGAGCTTCAGCATAACCTTTTTCCACACAGTATGAATATTAGGTAGGAACAGCATGTAGTTTGCTTGTCAAGAGCTGTCCACTGCTCTCTTGACTATCCTGCCTGATACTTTCTCAAAGAATTCCAACAGATTTGTCAAGTAACATTTCCCCTTAAGGTAGCCATGCTGACTTTGGCCTATTTTATCACGTGCTTCCGAAACCTCATCCTTAAGAATGGCCTCCAACACCTTCCCACCCACTGAGATCAGACTAACTGGCTTATAATTTCCTTTTTTTTTTGCTTCTCTACCTTCTTGAAGAGTGCAGTGACATTTTCAATTTTCCACTCCTCTGGAACCATTCCAGAATCTCATGATTCGTGAAAGTTAAGTACTAATGCTTCCATAGTCTCTTCAGCTACTTCTTTCAGAACCTTGGGTGCGGTCCATCTGGTGTGATGGTCTTGACAAAAGTCAGAATAAATATTGCAGCATGTTACTTTGATGAAATCCAGGTGCAGATTGTCTTGTCATTAGAGCAGGAAATACAATGTGTACTTAAGCAGATTTTAAAATTTAAAATTATTACTTGCGTTCAGAGATGAGATTCCATTTAACAGAGTCGCTTCCTTCTTCCGAGGCTCTGTAATCCTTGTGCTATCACAGATGAATATGGTATCATAAGGCCATAACACATAGTAACAGAATGAGGCTATTCAGCCCATCGAGTCTGCTCTGCCATTCCATCATGGCAGATATATTATCCCTGTCAATCCCATTCTCCTGCCCTCTCCCTATAACCTTTGGCGCCCTACTCTAAGTTCAACTTCAAAGTAAATTTATTCTCAAAGTGCATATATGTCACAAATATGTGTATATATTACTAATCAAGAGCCTATCAACCTCTGCTTTAAATACACCCAGTGACTTGGCCTCTACAGCTGCCTGTGGTAATGAATTCTATAGAATTCACCACCCTCTGGATAAAGAAATTTCTCCTTATTTTTGTTCTAAAGAGACATCCTTCAATTCTGAGGCTGTGTCCTTTGGTCCTAGACTCTCCCACTATAAGAAACATCCTCTCCACATCCATTGCATCTAGACCTTTCAATATTTGATAGGTTTCAATGAGTTAATCTCAGTAAGGTAACTCCTGTCCTGTGACATTTAGAGTCATAGAATAATGCAGCACAGAAGGAAGCCTTGCAGCCCATCTAGTTCCTGCTGAACTGTTATTCTGCCTAGTTCCTTCAACCCACATCTGGACCATAGCCCTTTATACCCCTCCCATCCATGTACCTACTAAACTTCTCTTAAATACTGCAAATGAATTACCACTTCCAATGGCCACTCACTCCACACTCTCACCACCCTCTGAGTGAAGAGGTTCCCCCTCATGTTCCCCTTAAATGTATCACCCTTTATCTATGAAGGGTACAGATAGGATAACTGCAAGCAGGCTTTCTCCACTGAGGTTTGGTGAAACTAGAACTAGAGGACATGAACTGGAACTTGAGGTGATTGCTAGAAGAAGTAAAGGTCTGAGGGAGAAATCTGATAGGAGAGGAGGGTGTACCATGGGAGAAAGGGAAGGAGGGGGCACCAGAGGGAGTTGAGGAGAAGGTAAGGGTAAGAGGTCCACCAGCGTTTTGGACATTGATCTAGATTTCTGATTCTGCTGTCTCTTGTGCCCCCAGGAAAGGCTGGTTTTCTGTAACTGTTGAATTCAATATTATGCCCTGAGGACTAAACACAAAATGAGGTGTAGTTCATTCCTTGAGCTAACATAGACTTTACTGGAACAATGCAGGAGAGAGATCAGAATGGCAGTGGGTTGGAGAATTTTGGTTTAGATGTTGGATTTTGGAAAAGAAAAGGTTGATAATATTTCCCAACTGCAATGAAAGGGTGAAAATGCCCAAACTGCTGATCATGGGGTTGACATTCAAGGTCTGAAATGTCAAACCTGCGATCGTGAATCCTGGGGCTGATACTCAGACATCCGTGAACTCCGAAGGGCAAAGCCAAAGGTCAAAGTGCAGAGCCCAGTGACTCCCGAGGTAGAATTCTGAAGGTGGTGACCCCAGAGGTGGAGGCCTGAAGATGTCTCGAGAGTCAGTAACCCGCAAGGTCACTGAGATCAGAGGGCCATGCAAGTCTGGAAGTCCTGGCCGAAAAGTCCAACTGGTGATAGTCTAGGCCCAAAGATCAAACCTGTGATCGGTGTGTCCTGGGGTTGATACCCAGACGTCAGCACAGCCTGAAGCTGGGGGTCCAATGTCTGTGAGTCCAGGGCCAGGGACTGAAGACCTGGAGACTGCCTGTCCTGGGGTTGGAGGCCTGCGAGTGGATGCAAAAGGATCTTTTTTCCTCCAGTGCTGCTGAAGGGTCTCAGCCCAAAATGTCGACTGTACTCTTTTCCATAGATGCTGTCTGGCCTGTTGGGTTCCTCCAGCATTTTGTGTGTGTTGCTTGGAGCTTGTTTTGCTATTGTTGTCTTGTTTTGATGCTGTTCTTGCTTGTGTTGTTCTGAACATCGCGCAGTCTGATCAATCAAGCCTAATCTGATCAATCTAAGCCTCCATTTTTCTTTCATCCATGTCTCTATCTAAGAATTTCACAAGTCACTCTAATCAAAAGGTTCCCAACCTTTTTTATGCCATGGACCGATATCTTTTAGCGAGGGGTCCATGGACCACAGGTTGGAAACCCCTGTGTATCTGCCTCTATCACCCCCACATCCCCTGGGCAGGGCATCCCACACTCTGTGTAGAGTGAGGTAGAGTGAGGGGGTGAAGATGTTTCTGGGGGTGGAATCTCTTTGAAAGTGGAGGAAGTTAAGAGTGATGATGGATTGAATGTGGAGGATTGTGGGATAGAAAGCAAGGACAGGGGGATGAGAGGCATCTCACATTTCCAGTAAACTCCACTGTTTTTCCCCCTGCTAATTGCCATCACTCATCTGTTAACTAGTCAACTGTGAAAGCATTGTGTTACAGGAGAACCTTGATCTCTGCCTTACCCCAGACATTCTCTCCACCCCTTGTAAATTAAAACATAGGCTTTCTTATTTTACGAGTTCTGAGGTAGGGAATGTGACCCGAGATGCTAATCTGTTCCTGTCCCCATGGATGCTGTTTGACCTGTTGCTTGCTTCCAGCTTTTCTGATTTCATTTGGGTAACGTGAATATATACAGAAAGGTGCTGGAAGAGGGCCAGTAACATTGTGAGGGATCCCACCCACCCTGCTCATGGACTGTTTGTCCCACTCCCATCAGGGAGGAAGCTACGTAGCATCCACACCAGGACCAGTAAACTCATAAACAGTCATTTTCTCCAATCAAAGGCCGATCAACACATCCACCCACTAACCCAACCATTTCCTGTCAGAGTCTCCCAATGCACAGACACTTCTGCACCTAATGTCACTTTGTGGACTTACAATCAATCTATACATATTGTATTTATATTTATTGTGTGTTTTATTATTAAAATTCAAAGTATATTTATTATCAAAGTACATATATGTCACTATATACAACCCTGGGATTCATTTTCTTGCGGGCATACTCAGTTTTTTGAAAGTGAATCTGTAGATTGTGGGAACAGTTCGTTGTGTTCTTTATCTTATTGTGTTTTTTTTGTGCTGCATTGGAGCCAGAGTAACAGTTATTTCATTCTCCTTTACACTTTTGTACTGGAAGTGACATGAAGCAATCTTGAATATTTAAGCCGGACTTGTGGTGTTAAGTCTGACAAAGTCAGGAGCAGAAGTCAGAACAACGTGTAGTGTTCTATTTTCTATGTTCTAGAAGGTTCTTTAACCTTATTTGTAAATTATTTTGTTAAAATCTCTGCAGAAACTACTTTCTGTGAGCTGTGGAGCATTAAATGTTTGTTTAAGCATTACTTCCCAACCTACAGGATAAAGGTAGGGGTAGTTTCTTTGTTAATGGTGAAAGTGCAGGGAGGTTCAAGGGAGGGGGCCAGAAACAGGGAGCATGGACAGCTCAGTTGTTAGCAAAAATTAAAAAAAAAATCAAAATTGCTAACAAAATGTTATTCTTTAGAACATAGAACAGTACAGTCCATGATACTGTGCTGACCTTTTAACCTACTCTAAGGTCAATCTAACTGTTCCATTACTCTACCATTGCCCATATCAGAGCGTTCCACACACTCACCACTCTCTGTAGAAAACTTATTATTGACATCCCCCCCCATACTTTCTTCCAATCACTTTAAATTATGCCCCCTAGCATTAGCTATTTCTGCTTTGGGGAAAAAAGTCTCTGGCTTTCTGCTCGATCTATGACTCTTATCATCTTGTACACTTCTAACAAGTGACCTCTCATTCCCATTCACTCCAAAGAGAAGAGATCTATTCCTCTTCATAAAAATGTACTTCTTGCCATGAAGTACAGGATAGCAAAAGGTAATGGTTTTGCTGCAACTTTGGAAGCTCTGAACAGTACCAAGTTATAGGATATAGGAGCAGAATTAGGCCATTCAGCTCATTGAGTCTGATCCACCATTTCATCATGGCTGATCTATTTCGCCCTCAGTCCCAATCTCCTGCCTTCTTCCCTTAACCCTTCATCAAGTCAAGTTTATTGTCATTTAACCATACACATATATAGCGGTGGTTATTTAAAAGCGGAACTTCGAGAGAGTTAGTCCATTGTACGTGGCCTTTCAGCGGCTATAACCGGAGCACCAAACGTGAGTTAGATAGCAGGCAAGGTTTATGCATAGAAGGGAGACACTGCCTAACAGAGCGATCACCAAAGGAGTGATCTGTGAGGTAGAGTGGTAGGTCTTTGGTGATAACGGGTTACCTGTGAGGAATAGAAACAGGAAGTATGTCTGTGAGGCTGGTGTTCTGTACTGGGTGTCAGATGTGGGAAGTTCGGGAGACTCCCAGGTGCGTTGAGCTGCAGCTCCTTAGGGACCGGGTTAGGGAACTGGAGATGCAGCTCGATGACCTTCGTCTAGTCAGGGAAAGTAAGGAGGTGATAGAGAGGAGCTATAGGCAAGTAATCACACCAGGGCCTTGGGAGACAGATAAGTGGGTAACAGTCAGGAGAGGGAAGGGCAAGAGTCAGATACCAGAGAGTACCCCTGTGGCTGCCCCCTTAACAATAAGCACTCCTGTTTGAATACTGTTGGGGGGACGGCCTACCTGGGGAAGCAACAGTAGCTGTGCCTCTGGCACAGAGTCTGGCCCTATGGCTCAGAAGGGTAGGGAAAGGAAGAGGAAGGCAGTAGTGATGGGGGACTCTATAGTTAGGGGGTCAGACAGACGATTCTGTGGACGCAGGAAAGAAATGTGGATGTTAGTTTGCCTCCCGGGTGCCAGGGTCCGGGATGTTTCTGATTATGTCCACGATATCCTGAAATGGGAAGGTGAACAGCAGAAGGTCGAGATACATATTGGTACCAATGATATAGGTAGGAAAAGGGAGAAGGTCCTAAAAACAGACAACAGGGAGTTAAGAAGTAAGTTGAGAAGCAGGACCTCAAAGGTAGTAATCTTGGGATTACTGCCTGTGCCATGTGATAGCAAGTATAGGAATAGAGTGAGGTGGAGGATAAATGTGTGGCTGAGGGATTGGAGCAGGTGGCAGGGATTCAGATTTCTGGATCATTGGGACCTCTTTTGGGGCAGGCACGATCTGTGCAAAAAGGACGGATTGCACTTGAATCCAAGGGGGAACAATATCCTGGCAGGGAGGTTTGCTAAGGCTACTGGGGAGAGTTCAAACTAGAATTGCTGGGGGATGGGAACCAAACTAAAGAGATGGAGGAAGGGGCCGTTGGCTCAGAAATAGAGAAAGCGTGGAGACAGTCCGTGAGGGAGGATAGGCAGGTGAAAGAGAAGGGATACGCTCAGACCATTGGTTTGAGATGTGACTATTTTAATGCAATAAGTATCACGAACAAAGCAGATAAGCTTTGAGCGTGGATCAATATTTGAAACTATGATGTTGTGGCCATTACAGAGACTTGGATGGCTCAGGGGCAGGAATGGTTACTTAGTGTGCCAGGCATAAATGTTTCAGAAAGGACAGGGAGGGAGGCAAAAGAGGTGGAGGCGTGGCACTGCTGATCAGAGATAGTGTCACGGCTGCAGAAAAGGTGGAAGTCAAGGAGGGATTCTCTGTGGAGTCTCTGTGGGTAGAAGTTAGAAACGACAAGGAGTCAATAGCTCAACTGGATGTTTTTTTATAGACCACACAATAGTAACAGGGATATCGAGGAGCAGATAGGGAGACAGATTCTGGAAGGGTGTAATAATAACAGGGTTGTCATGATGGGAGATTTTATTTTCCCAAATATTGATTGGCATCTCCCTGGAGCAAGTGGTTTAGAAGGGGTGGAGTTTGTTAGGTGTGTTCAGGAAGGTTTCTTGACACAATAGTAAGATAAGCCTACAAGAGGAGAGGCTGTACTTGATCTGGTATTGGGAAATGAACCTGGTCAGGTGTCAGGTCTCTCAGTGGAAGAGCATTTTGGAGATAGTGATCACAATTCTATCTTCTTTATCATAGCATTGGAGAGGGAGAGGAACAGACAAGTTAGGAAAGCATTTAATTGAAGTAAGAGGAAATATGAAGTTATCAGGCCAGAACTTGAAAGTATAAATTGGGAGCAGATGTTCTCAGGGAAATGTACAGCAGAAATATGGTAAATGTTCAGGGGAGATTTGCGTGGAGTTTTGCATAGGTACATTCCAATAAGATAGGGAAAGGATGGTAGGGTACAGGTACTGTGGTGTACAAAGACTGTTGAAAATCTGGTCAAGGAGAAAAGAAAAGCTTACAAAAGGTTAAAAAAAATTAGGTAATGATAGAGGTTTAGAAGATTATAAGGCTAGCAGGAAAGAGCTTAAGAATGAAATCAGAAGGGGCCAGAAGGCTTTGGCGAACAGGATTAAGGAAAATCCCGAGGCATTCTACAGGTATGTGAAGAGCAAGAGGATAAGGCGAGAGAGAATAAGACCAATCAAGTGTGACAGTGGAAAAGTGAGTATGGAACCAGTGGAGATACCAGAGATGCTTAATGAATACTTAGCTTCAGTGTTCTCTATGGAAAAGGATCTTGGTGATTGTAAGGATGACTTACAGTGGATTGAAAAGCTTGAGCAGATGGACATTAAGAAAGAGGATGTGCTGGAGCTTTTGTTGAATAAGTCTCTGGGACTGGACGAGATGTACCCCAGGCTACTGTGGGAGGTGAGGGAGGAGATTGCTGAGCCTCTGTCAATGATCTTCGCATCATCAATGGGGACGGGACAGGTACCGGAAGATTGGAGGGTTGCAGATGTTGTTGCCTTATTCAAGAAAGGGAGTAGAAATAGCCCAGGAAATTATAGTAAGTCTTACTTCAGTGGTGGTAAGTTGATGGAAAAGATCCTGAGAGGCAGGATTTATGAACATTCAGAGAGGTATAATATGATTAGGAGTAGTTAGCATGGCTTTGTCAATAGGGCAGGTCATGCCTTATGAGCCTGATTGAATTTTTTGAGGATGTGACTAAACACATTGATTTACAACAATGTTGCCTGGATTGGGGAGCATGCCTTATGAGAATAGATTGAGTGGATTCAGCCTTTTCTCCTTGGAGCAGCGGAGGATGAGAGGTGACCTGATAGAAGTGTATAAGATGATGAGAGGCATTGATCGTGTGGATAGTCAGAGGCTTTTCCCCAGGGCTGAAATGGCTAGCACAGGAGGGCACAGTTTTAAGGTGCTTGGAAGTAGGTACAGAGGAGATGTCAGGGGTAAGTTTTTTACGCAGAGAGTGCTGAGTGCATGGAATAGGCTGCCAGCGACAGTGGTGGAGGCGGATACAATTGAGTCTTTTAAGAGACTCCTGGATAGGTACATGGAGCTTAGAAAAATAGAGGGCTATGGGTAACCCTGGGTAATTTCTAAAGTCAGTACATGTTTGGCACAGCATTGTGGGACAAAGGGCCTGTATTGTGCTGTAGGTTTTCTATATTTCTATGTTTCTATGTATATAACGTTTGCAAACATAGAATGTATATGAAAATGAAACGTTTTTCTGAACCAGGGTGTAAAGCACGGTAGTTCACAAAATGCACATAACACACAATAACTTATGAAGTTAAGGATAAAATCTACAGATGAATCACACATAAATAACAAACTATGTACTTTAATATTAAATATTGTAAGGTATGGAACTGATTAACCAGTGACACTTCGAATATAATGTGGCAGGGAGTACAGAAGCCTAATGGCCTGGAGGAAGAAACTGTTTCTCATCCTGACTGTAATCAGGCCCTGACTAATCAGGAGCCTATCAACCTCTGCCTTAAATATACCCAATATCTTGGCCTTCATAGCCGCCTGTGGCAACAAATTCCACAGATTCACCACTCTCTGGCTAAAGAACTTGCTCCTCAGCTCAGTTCATAAGAGTCATGCAGTTGAGGACTAAAGATTGTTCACCAGAAGCTACCAGGGCTCTAGGGGTTATTTTACTGGCTAGTTGGCTTATTATTATTACCGAGATACAATGAAAGTCTTGTCTTGCATACTGCTCAGACCAGTCAAATCATTACACAGTGCATTGAGCTAGAATAAGGTAAAACAATAACGGAAGACAGAGTAAAGAAGATACAGAGCAAGTGCACACCAGATTGACAATAATGTGCAAGGTCATAATGAAGTAGATTGTGAATCCGTCTTATGAAAATGGAGAACCATTCAATAATCTTATAACAGTCTTGGGTTCTCAGGAACTTACAAGCCTCCTCTCCACCATGATAAATTGACGATCCTTGGAGAAGTATAGAGCCACAGAGTGCTCTGGTAGTGAAACATGCCCTTCAGGTCATCTAGTCCATGCCTATAGCAACTGTCCTTGAGCCTGATGGGAGAGGAGAGACAAAGGATGGCCATGGTGGGTGGGTGGGAACTTTATGCTGGCTGCTTTGCTGAGACAGTGACAAGTCTAGACACCATCTATGATGAACATAATATGAATGCTTAAGATGGTTGATTGTGTTCCAGTTAAGTGGGCCTTTTCCTCCCTTTTGACCTTACCTCCATGGCTGACCCTACCAGGAGCTCAGCACATGGTGGCTAAACCCCCCCAGAAGGCATCACTCTCGGATCTCAGGATCTCACAAGTCTCTCCACTGTGACAAGGTGACTGTCCTCAGAGAAGCATAGAGCCACATAGCGCTATAGCACAGAACCTGGCCCTTCAGCCCATCTAGTCCATGCCAAACTATTATTCTACCTAACCCCATTGTCCCACACCTGGACTGCAGCCCTCCATTCTCCTCCTATACATGTGCTTATCCAAACTTCTCTTAGCTGTTGAAAGATTACTTTCCAGCTTATTAAATGAATCAGAATCAGGGTTATTATAACTGACATATGCATTGAAATTTGTTGCTTTGGGACCGCAGTACAGCGCAATATGTAAGAAATTACCATAAGTTACAATAAGAAATAAGTTGTACTAAAAGAGAGCAAAAAGTAAGGTTGTGTTCATAAGGCCATTAGATGTAGGAGCAGAATTAGGCCATTTGGCCCATCGTGTCTGCTCTGCCATTTCATCATGGCTGATCCATTTCCCTCTCAGCCCCAATCTCCTGCCTTCTTTCCATATCCCTTCATGGCTCGACTAATCAAGAATCTATAAACTTCTGCCTTAAATATACCCAAGAACTTGGCGTCCACAGCTGACTGTGGTAACAAATTCCACAGATTCATCACACTCCGGCAAAAAAAAATCATCTTCACCTCCATTCTAAAAGGGTGCCCGTCTATTCTGTGGCTGTGTGCTCCGGTCTTAGACTCCTGGACCATGAGTTCATGGTGCAGGTTTATGGTCTTGTGTGATCACTCGATCCGAGAACGATGTTATCCTAAGGGGTTGTCTATTGGTGGGGTCTCAAGTGTCTGTAGAGGCCAACCTGGGATCCTCATATTCTGGTACAGTGTGGGCAAGAGTTAAGTGGTGATTCTGGTTAGTGGTTAGATCTTTTGGTCGTCATGCACTCGCTACTGAACATTTAATTCAGTGGCCCAACTGAACATAGTCTCTAACTTGAGAAAACTTTTGTTCTGTGTGTGTCAGGTAAGTGAGTTGTATGAAAGTCTCTACGTTTGGCACCCGGTGAACTTCATCCTATTTCATTTTCCTTTACACTTGTGTACTGAAGAATGATAATAAACAATCTTGAATCCTCCGTCTTTCTCATCAGGCAGTTCACTGCTCAGTGGTTCTGTCCAGACTTTTTAGCGGTCTATTTAGCATTCTTCCCATCACGCAATTTGAGCATCAGCGAGACTCTCCTGACCAGCTGCATCACCATCTGGTAGAGGAATTGCAAGGCATCTGACTGCGAGTCCCTATAAGGGATTGTGAGGACTGCTGAGGGGAGCATCAGGGTCTCTCTTTCACCCATCCGAGATATAGAAACAGAAACATAGAAAACCTACAGCACAATCCAGGCCCTTGGGCCCACAAAGTTATGCCGAACATGTTCCTACCTTAGAAATCACTAGGCTTACCCATAACCCTCTACTTTTTCTAAGCTCCATGTACCTCTGAAGTCTCTTAAAAGACCCGATCATATCTTCCTCCAGAACTCTTACCGGCAGCCCATTCCACACACTCACCACTCTCTGAGTAAAAAATCTTACCCCTGACTCCCCAGCACCTTAAACCTGTGTCCTCTTGTGGCAACCATTTCAGTCCTGGGAAAGAACCTCTGACTATCCACACAATCAATGCCTCTCATCATCTTATACACCTCTCTCAGGTCACCTCTCATCCCCCATCGCTCCAAGGAGAAAAGGCCGAGTTCACTCAACCTATTCTCATAAGGCATGCTCCCCAATCCAGGCAACATCCTTGTAAATCTCCTCTGCACCCTTTCTATGGCTTCCACATCCTTCCTGTAGTGAGGTGACCAGAACTGAGCACAGTACTCCAAGTGGGGTCTGACCATGGTCTTATATAGCTGCAATATTACCTCTCGGCTCCTAAATTCAATTCCATGATTGATGAAGGGCAATACACCATACACCTTCTTAACCACAGAGTCAGCCTGCGCAGCTGCTTTGAGCGTCTTATGGACTCGGACCCCAAGATCCCTCTGATCCTTCACATTGCCAAGAGTCTTGCCCTTGACAAATTATGCTGACTATTCCTAATCATATTATACCTTTTCAAAGGTTCATAAATCCTGCCTGTCAGGATCTTCTCCATCAATTTACCAACCACCGAGGTAAGATAGATAGATAGATAGATAGATACTTTATTCATCCCCATGGGGAAATTCAACTTTTTTTCCAATGTCCCATACACTTGTTGTAGCAAAACTAATTACATACAATACTTAACTCAGTAAAAAATATGATATGCATCTAAATCACTATCTCAAGAAGCATTAATAATAGCTTTTAAAAAGTTCTTAAGTCCTGGCGGTAGAATTGTAAAGCCTAATGGCATTGGGGAGTATTGACCTCTTCATCCTGTCTGAGGAGCATTGCATCGATAGTAACCTGTCGCTGAAACTGCTTCTCTGTCTCTGGATGGTGCTATGTAGAGGATGTTCAGAGTTATCCATAATTGACCGTAGCCTACTCAGCGCCCTTCGCTCAGCTACCGATGTTAAACTCTCCAGTACTTTGCCCACGACAGAGCCCGCCTTCCTTACCAGCTTATTAAGACATGAGGCGTCCCTCTTCTTAATGCTTCCTCCCCAACACGCCACCACAAAGAAGAGGGCGCTCTCCACAACTGACCTATAGAACATCTTCAGCATCTCACTACAGACATTGAATGACGCCAACCTTCTTAGGAAGTACAGTCGACTCTGTGCCTTCCTGCACAAGGCATCTGTGTTGGCAGTCCAGTCTAGCTTCTCGTCTAACTGTACTCCCAGATACTTGTAGGTCTTAACCTGCTCCACACATTCTCCATTAATGATCACTGGCTCCATATGAGGCCTAGATCTCCTAAAGTCCACCACCATCTCCTTGGACTCACTTGTCTATAATTTCCTGGGCTATCTCTACTCCCTTTTTAAAATAAAGGAACAACATTTGCAACCCTCCGATCCTCCGGAACCTCTCCCGTCCCCATTGATGATGCAAAGATTATCGCCAGAGGCTCAGCAATCTCTTCCCTTGCCTCCCACAGTAGCCTGGGGTACATCTCATCCAGTCCTGGTGACCTATCCAACTTGATGCTTTCCAAAAGCTCCAGCACATCCTCTTTCTTATTTTCTACATGCTCAATCTTTTCAGTCTGCTCCAAGTCATCACTACTATAACCAAGATCCTTTTCCATAGTGAATACTGAAGCAAAGTATTCATTAAGTACCCCTGCTATTTCCTTCAGTTCCATACACACTTTCCCACTGTCACACTTGATTGGTCCTATTCTTTCACGTCTTATCCTCTTGCTCTTCACATACTTGTAGAAAGCCTCGGGGTTTTCCTTAATCCTGCTTGCCATGGCCTTCTCATGGCCCCTCTGGCTTTCCTAATTTCCTTCTTAAGCTCCTTTCTATTAGATTTATAATCTTCTAGATCTCTAACATTATCTAGCTCTCTGAACATTTTGTAAGCTTTTCTTTTCTTCTTGACTAGATTTATTACAGCCTATGTATTATGTATCCAGAGCGTGGAGTACGCAGGGCCCTTAGCTTTGTCCATGATCCCTCCCATCCAGCTAACAATCTCTTTGACCTCCTACCCTCAAGCAGGAGGTACCAGAGCATTAGGCCAAGGACTGCGAGGGTGGGAAACAGCTTCTGCTCCCAGGCTGAAGGTACTGGTCTTCCTGCCACCACCCAGGTCTGTCAACACTTCTGAAAAACCAGTAGCATTATACTGTTTACTTTGTGGCTTGTGTTGTAACTGTACCTTAGGGTAATAGTGATGGAGTCCTAGATAAGCACAGCACTGGAAGGAGCCCTTCAGCCCATCTAGTCCATGCCAAACCTTTTAAGCTGCACCTTATTAATTGATTTGTGGTAATATTACTTTATGTGTTGCGTGTGTGGGTTATATATACTGTGTTGTGCAGCTTTCTCCTGAGGAACGTTGTTTCGTTTGGCCGTATACGTGGGTAAATTTGAAATTACAATAAACTGAACTTGAGCAATTTCTTGACTTTGTGGAAAGATCACTTGCTTGCCCCTTGTGTTTGAAACATTTGAGCCTGAACACAAATCAATAAGTGAGTGTTCTTTCTCCTGGAATTGCATCAAATGTAAAATGATTATATCCTTTCTATTACGCAATTGTGATCAGTCCCTTGACTTTGTGCAAAGACCTCTTGCTTGTCCTGTGAGCTTGAAATATTTGAGCCTGAGCACAAGTAAATAAGTGAAATGTGTCGTCTCTCGGAGCTGTATCAAATGCAACAAGACTTTGCTGCAGAAAGCAATTGTGAGTTGTGGCTCCCAGCGGACCACTGTTTTGTATTGTATGCATTCTGCCAGAACTTTTAAGGGCAATTTCGAGAACGGAAGCCTGGAGTTGAGTGAAAAGATGACAAAGCTCAGGATGTCTGAGGCAGCAATAGGTTTTGAGATCAAGGCCAAGAAGCAAGCAAAGTCGTCTAACAAGTTTTTTCTCTTACGGCTCCCATGAGGGGTAACCTGTCAAACAGCATTTGGAAAAGAAAGCACTGGGCTTGATGTATTGGTGCAAATCACCTTTCTTGGGATTTAAAACTTCCCAACTTGATCATTTCTTCAGCTTTGAAGATTGCATCGTCGAAACAGATGCAAAAATCCAAGGAGCTCGAAGAGCATGCTCGTACTGAATGCAGCTTTCTCTGGAATGACAGAAAGATAAAGATTTACTTTACTTATCACATGTACATCAAGTGATCGTTTGCGTCACGTCAGGTCAGCCAGGATTGCGCTGGGGGAGCCCGCACGTGTCACCACACCTGTGGCGCCAACGTGGCATGCCTACAACTCATTAACCCTACCCTGCATGTCTTTAGAGTGAGGGAGGAAATGGGAGTGCCAGAAAGAAATCCACAGGGAGGACGTACAAACTCCTTACAAACAGTGAAATTGAACCTGCCCTCCCCCCGGCGTGTGATTGCCAAAAGTGAAGCGATTGCGCTCCCATCCCACCTCGTCAGAGTTGGCTCGCCCATGCAAAGCACTGCCTTAGGGACTAATGTCAGAAATTGTTCCACTTCGAGCCCATACTCCTTGCCGATGACTTGCAAGTCCGTGTCAGGATGAGTGTACGCTTCCTTAAATTTCAAAATAAACTACTTATCAAAGTAGTATGTGATGGTATTGGGTTCACTGTCTTCTAAACTCTAAACTTTAAAGGAGGTTTGAAGCCCTATCTAATATGGGTATCTATGGGTACCCTCATTATAGGGAGTTTATACTGTATCCACCTACTCTTCAGACTAGCTCACTTCTCTTTGGTCTCAGTGTTGAGGCCTAGCTGCCAGTATTCACTATTCCAAACACGAGAAGGTTTGCAGTTTCTGGAAGTCCAAAGCAGCACACTCAAAGCACTGGAGGTATAAGACCATAAGACATAGGAGCAGAATTAGGCCATTCAGCCCATCGAGTCTGCTCTGCCATTCCATCATGGCTGATCCCGGATCCCACTCAACCCCATACACCTGCCTTCTCACCATATCCTTTGATGACCTGACATCAGGAAACGATTAACTTCCACCTTAAATATATCCATGGACTTGGCCTCCACCACAATCTGTGGCAGAGCATTCCACAGATTTACTACATTCTGGCTAAAAGATTTCCTCCTTACCTCTGTTATAAAGGGTTGCCCCTCAATTTTGAGGCTGTGCCCTATAATTCTGGATACTCTCACCAGAGGAACCACACGGTAGGCTTATTCAGAAAGTCAGAAGGCATGGGATCCAGGGAAGTTTGGCCAGGTGGATTCAGAACTGGCTTGCCTGCAGAAAGCAGAGGGTCGTGGTGGAGGGAGTACATTCGGATTGGAGGGTTGTGACTAGTGGTGTCCCACAAGGATCGGTTCTGGGACCTCTACTTTTCGTGATTTTTATTAACGACCTAGATGTGGGGGTAGAAGGGTGGGTTGGCAGGTTTGCAGACGATACAAAGGTTGGTGGTGTTGTTGATAGTGTTGAGGATTGTCGAAGATTGCAGAGAGACATTGATAGGATGCAGAAATGGGCTGAGAAGTGGCAGATGGACTTCAATCCGGAGAAGTGTGAGGTGGTACACTTTGGAAGGACAAACTCCAAGGCAGAGTATAAAGTAAATGGCAGGATACTTGGTAGTGTGGAGGAGCAGAGGGATCTGGGGTACATGTCTACAGATCCCTGAAAGTTGCCTCACAGGTAGATAGGGTAGTTAAGAAAGCTTATGGGGTGTTAGCTTTCATAAGTCGAGGGATAGAGTTTAAGAGTCACGGGGTAATGATGCAGCTCTATAAAACTCTGGTTAGGCCACACTTGGAGTACTGTGTCCAGTTCTGGTCGCCTCACTATAGGAAGGATGTGGAAGCATTGGAAAGGGTACAGAGGAGATTTACCAGGATGCTGCCTGGTTTAGAGAGTATGGATTATGATCAGAGATTAAGAGAGCTAGGACTTTACTCTCTGGAGAGAAGGAGGATGAGAGGAGACATGATAGAGGTGTACAAGATATTAAGAGGAATAGATAGAGTGGACAGCCAGCGCCTCTGCGCCAGGGCACCACTGCTCAATACAAGAGGACATGGCTTTAAGGTAAGGGGAGGGAAGTTCAAGGGGGATATTAGAGGAAGGTTTTTTTTACTCAGAGAGTGGTTGGTGCGTGGAATGCACTGCCTGACTCAGTGGTGGAAGCAGATACACTAGTGAAATTTAAGAGACTACTAGACAGGAATATGGAGGGATTTAAGGTGGGGCATTATATGGGATGCAGGGTTTAAGGGTCAGCACAACATTGTGGGCCAAAGGGCCTGTACTGTGTTGTGTTGTTCTATGTTCTATGAAACATCCTCTCCACATCCAGCCTATCTCGTCATTTCAGCATTCAGTAGCTTTTAATGAGATCGCCCCCCCCCCACCTCATTCTTGTAAATTCTAGTGAGTACAGGCCCAAAGCTGCCAAATGCTCCTCATATGTTAATCCCTTCATTCCAAGTACTCAGCAGGTCAGGCAGCATCTACGGAGAAGTTAACATTTCAGGCAGAGACCCTTCTTCAGGACTGAGAAGGAAGGGGGGAAGATACCAGAATAAAAAGGTGAGGGTGGGAAGAAAGCTAGCTGGAAGGTGATAGGTGCAGCCAGCTGGGTGGGAAAGGTTAAGGGCCAAGGAAGAAGAAGGCATCTGTTAGGAGAGGAGAGCCGACCAGATGAGAAAGGGAAAGAGGAGGGAACCCAGGGGAAAGTAGCTCTCACAAAGGATTTCTGATTTATAAAAGATTTCTGAATTCCAAAAGATTTATTAACTACAAAAGATTTCCAAACACAGCCACAGTTCTTACAAACTAAAAGTATGAGTTTCAGATGAGTGAGCTCGGGCTTTTCTCTGTGGAATGGAGAACGATGAGAGGTGATTTGATAGATGAATGCAAGATGATAAGAGGTATGGATGGAATGAGAAATTTGGATAGATTTCAACCTTTAAGAGATATTTGGATAGGTACATGGATGCGAGGGTCATGGAGGGATGTGCAGGTCAATGGGACTAGACGGATTAGCAGTTTGGCATGGACTAGATGAACCAAAGGGCTCGTTTCTGTTCTGTAATGTTCTATGACTCTGTGAGTGAACAACGATAGACTTTGTCCTAGGGTGAACGAGGCATAAATTTACTGTGATTGGAAGAAAATGTGTGTTGGTGGGGGGGGGGGGGGGCAGTGTCAGAAATAGTTTTTTTAAACAGAGAATGGTGGGTGTGTGGAATGTGCTGCCAGGGATGGTGGGAGAGCCAGATATATTAGGGACATTTAAGACACAAAGACCAAAGGAGATGATGAGCCAAATGGTCTAATTCTGATCCTGAGTCTGCCCTGCCATTCGACTATGGCTGATTTATTATCCCTGTCACCCCTATTCTCCTGCCTTCTCCCCATAGCCTTTGAAACTCTTACTTGTCAAGAAATTATCAACCTCTGCTTTACAAATCCCCAATGACTTGGCCCCCATGGTCATCTATGGCAAGGAACTCCTGAGGGCTGTGCCCTCTGGTCCAAGGCTCCCCTATTATAGGAAACACACTCTCCATGTCACTCTGTCGAGGTCTTTCAATATTCTATAGGTATCAATAAGACCCCCCCCCCCCACTACTTTTCTAAACTCCTGTGAGTTCAAGCCCAGAGCCATCAAACACTCCTCATACATTAAACTTTTCATTCCCAGGATGATTTTCATGAACCTTCTCTAGATCCTCTGCAATGGCAGCACATCCCAAAGCTGGTCATTATACCCCAAGTGTGGTCTGACCAATGCCTGTAACACTTCAGCATTATGTCCTTTTATATTCTAGTCTTCTCAAAGTGAATGCAAGCATCGTATTTGCCTTCCTCACCACTGATTCAACCTGCAACCTAGCCTTTAGGGATTCCTGCATGAGGACTTCCAAGTCCCCTTGCATCTATATTTTTTGAATTTTCTTCCCATTTAGAAAATAGTCTTTACCTTTATTCCTTCTACCAAAGCAAAAGACCATACACTTCCCTACACTGTAATCCATTTACCTCTTCTTTACCCATTCTCCTTATCTGTCACTGCTTCCTAGATACTACCTGCTCCTCACTTATCTTCGTATTGTCTGCAAACATGTCAACAAAGCCATCAATTCCATCATCAAAGTCATTGACATATTACATGAAAAGAAGCAGTCCCAATACAGATCCCTGCAAAATACCACTAATCACTGGCAGTCAACCAGAAAAGGCCCCCTTTATTCCCCTTCTTTGCCTCCTGCCAGTCAGCCAATCTTCTTTCTTGGTATACCATGGGCTCTTGTTTAGCAGCCTCATATGGCACCTTGTCAAAGGCCTTCTGAAATTCCAAGTAAACAAGATCTTTTCCTTTGTCTATTCTTTCTATCCTTTCTGTTATTTCCTTAAAGAATTCCAACAAATTTGTCAGGTAAGGTTTCCCTTTAAGGAAACTATGCTGACTTTGGCCTATTTTATCACGTGCCTCCAAGAACCCCAAAACCTCTGTGTTAATAATGGATCCAACGTATTCCCAACTGCTGTTCAGTCTAACTGGCCTATAATTTCCTTTCTTCGGCTCTCTCCTTCTTAAAGAGTAGAGTAACATTTGTAATTTTCCAGTCCTCTAGAAACATTCCAGAATCTAGTGATTCTTGAAAGATCATTACTAATGCCTCCATGATCTCTTTCAGAACTCTGGTGTGTAGTCCATCTGGTCCAGGTGACTTATCTACCGTCAGACCTTTCAGCTTCCCAAGAACCTTCTCCTTAGGAATAGCAAGTGTAATCACTTCTGACCACTGATACTCTCAAATTTCTGGCATACTGCTGGTGTAGTGTATTCCACAGTGAAGACTGATCCAAAATACCCACTTAGTTCATCTACCCATTTCTTTGTCCCCCATTACTACCTTTAAAGCAGACCTATATTCACTCTCACCTCTCTTTTATTCTTAATATATCTGAAAAAATCCTTTTGTATTCTCTTTTATATTATTGACTAACTTAACTTCATAGTTCATCTTTTCTTTCTTTATTGCTTTATTCATTGCCTTCTTTTGGTTTTTAAAAGCTTCCCACTCCTCTAGCTTTCCACTAATTTTGTGATATTATATGCCCTCTTTTTTGCTTTTATACTGTCTTTGACTTCCTTTGTCAGCCACAGTTGCCTCATCCTCCCATTAGAATGCTTCTACTTCTTTGGAATGAATCTATCCTGCACCTTCCAAATTGCTCTCGAAACTTAGCCATTAGCTGCTCTGCTATCATTACTGCTAGTGTCCCCTTCCAATCAACTTTGGTCAGCTCCTCTCTCATACTGCAGTAATTCCCCTTACTCCACTGTAATACTAACAATTTTGGCATTTCTTCTCCTCAAACTGCAGGGAGAATTCTATCATATTATGATCAACAGGTTCCTAATAGTTCCTTTACCTTCGGCTCCCTAATCAAAACAGAATTGCCTTTCCCCCAGTGGGCTCAACCACAAACTGCTCTAAAAAGCAATCTCGAAAGCATGATCCAAATTCCTTCTTTTCAACCCAGCACTAACCTGCTTTTCCCAGTCTACCTGCAATTTGAAATCACCAAAAGAGACTCCTAGATAGATATGTGAATGACAGAAAAACCTTAAGCCTCTACCCTCTAGTTTTTAGTTCCACTTCCCTGGAAAATAGACTATATGTGTTCACCCTATCTGCACCCCTCCTAATTTTTTGCACCTGTATAAAGTCATCCATTCCCTTAACATAGTCTATGACCACTCTGTCAGACTAAGTCCTGACTCACCTGTTCAGGTGAGATCTCAGACCTTCCAAAGGTGGATTGATGTAATGAAATTATTTCAAATATATAGTGATTACTTATTAGGAAGTTGTTCTTTTATCTGATTTTCAGTTTTAAAATATTTGAGGCAAGTGGTTTAATCATCTTTATTCACTTAATTCTGGGTTTGTTTGTAATGAGTTTATTTACAAAATACCGGTAAAATATGTGAAGGGACGTGTCCCTTCAAAAGTTCAAAGATTCAAAGAAAGCTGTTCTTCTTAACTGTACGGTTGACTTGTCTAATTGGTTGATTTAGATATTTCACAAACAAAATTGGATATAAGTGTTGAAGATTGTTTTGCTTATAGTTAGCTGGATTGAAATAACTAATTTATTTTTGCCTTCCCAGTCCAAGAAAAAGAAGCACTGCTTTGCAATGGGAGAAACATTAACCTTTATCTGGATTAATTATAGCCACTAATATCTATTAATATATTAATGAATTTAAAGTTTAATTTGCAGTTTTAAAGAAATTGTGGTACCTAAGCATTATGCCTACGATAGTTCTGGCCAGTTAACTGTAGCTGTATATTTCTGCTATGACAGACAGTGAGAAGTACTATCTTATTTTTGGCTTAAAATAAGTCCCTGTTGCTGGATGGAGCTTTGAAGCTGGAAGTTATATTTGTGCTGGCTATTATTTTTATCAAAAGTCCATTTTTACGCTGTAACACATAATCACTGAGTGGAGCCCCAAAAACCTGCAAGAAGCTCAGATGTATCAGCCATGGACCAAAATATTTTTCTTGTCACGGTCATACAGCAATTGTATAATATCCTGAGCTGCCTGCAGGCTCAGTATTATCTGTGTATCTATTTCACAAACAAGAGAAAATCTGCAGATGTTGGAAATTCAAGCAACACACACAAAATGCTGGAGGAACTCAGCATCTATGGAAAAAAGTACAGTTGACGTTTTGGGCCGAGAGCCCGCCTATCTATCTTTTTATTTATTTATATTTTCACAGTTTATCCTATTTTGCATATTGATTGTCAGTCTTTGTTTATCAGAAAGCTGTAGTGTAGTGGCTAGTGTAACACCATCACAAACAACACCAGCGACCTGGGTTCAATTCCCACAGCCGTCTGTAAGGAGTTTGTGCATTCTCCCCGAGACCATGTGCTCCGATTTCCTCCCCCGTTCCAAAGACGTGCGGGGTGGCAGGCTCATTGGTCGCATGAATGTAAAAGGACAGTGCGGGCTCATTGTGCCGGAAGGACCTGTCATCATGCTGTATTTCTAAACTAATAAATTGATATTGAACTTTATTTTCCTGTAATTGACTGCAAGAAAATGAATCTCAAGGTAGTATATGGTTTAAAAATAAATTTACTTGAACTTTGACTTTCACAATCTTTTCAGCATAAGGTCAGACCTGAGGTACTTAGCATCCCTGTCAAATTTACTTGCTTCTTCACCTTTATTTAAGTTCAGGAGTTCCACTGAATCAAATGTCGGCGCTGCTGGGAAACTGTTTGATCACTTTGCGGTATCTCATGAATAGTTACTAATCTAAACTCCAAACACACTTAGTGCCAATTGTTATTTTCATTCGTAATTGAGTAGTGCTAATAGATAAGACATGAAGAAACTTGTGCTCTTATTGAGAGAACCACGTTGAAATACCAGATAGAGTGCATGCTCTGATCAGGGAGGCTGTGTGCACCATTACTTTATTTTCAAATCCTTCTGTGACACTGCAGGGGGAGAAAGGACTTTGAAACTTGAAAGACTAGAGTTTGCTTTCAACCTCAAAAGCGAGGAGGCAAGGGCTCTGAAATTTGCTCAGTACTCCCAATTCACCATTAGCCCATTTCATCCTTTAGCCTGGAGGCATTCTGCACTATTTGAAAAGACGTTAAGAAATTCAATCACAATAGAAGGCCCGAGTTTTGAACTTGTTTCAGTCGGTGCATTGTGGTTTGGTCTTCAGGCTTTGTGTGGGGTGAATTGAACTGAGCAACCATTGGAAAGTGAAGAGAGAATAAAAGGTGAATGAACTGCCTATGTGCACAAATCTTGGCAGAGCAAAGCCTGCCTTTCCTTGATCTTTGCATATGCAATGTATTGGAGCTTGCTTGTCGAGTACAGCCCTCGCTAAAGTCAATACAGAGCGCCTGGTTTAATGCACACTTCTTGTTGAGTTTGTCCTGTAATTGAAACCACTGTTGACCCTTTCTTGGGGGACCATTTGTAAAACCATTTATTTCACATAAACTGATATAATAAAGCTTTTTTTTCCCGTTCAGCTGATTGTGATGGTGTGACATTAGTTTGATTTAATGATTAGCCACCTGACCTCTAAGCTCCGCAGAGCTGCTTAAAGAGAGAACGAGTTCACTGGGAGGCACACTGGTCGAATACTAATGAGCAGGTTAGACTTAGCGTGGCACCAATCAGTTTTTTTTCCACTGAATGACTCTAATGGGAGAGGCTTTGTATGAGAGAGAGATTACAGAGGATTGCCCCTATGCCAGATATTTTCAAACGAGATCAACTGGCTCTGATTAATGTGTGTTTTTCTTTGTATTGAGCTAGAAGTAATCTTCAATATTACAGTAATATACCTGAGGCAGACTTGTATGGCAACTTGGCACCGTAATGTAATGGCAGAAATGAGGACCCTGAACCACACCTGGGGCAGAATAGAGAAGATGGCCAAGGAGAGACGGAGATGGCGGACCTTCAGTGCTGCTCCAACGCCAGTGGCATAGCAGGTGTTTGCTGATGATGATGATGAGACCTGCACTATCGCAAACCTGTGCTGTTGAGGTGTGGTAGTATAGCGGTTAGTGCAATGGCTTTATAGTGCCAGCAATCACTGATCAGCGTCTGATCCGCCTGTAAGGAGCGAATACGTTCTCTCTAATCACGTGATGTTCTCTTCAACGCTCCAGTCTCCACCCACATTCCGAAGATGTATGGGTTAGGGTTAGTGAGTCGAGGGCAGCCTACGTTGGTGCTGGACGTGCGCCGATACTTGCGGGCTGCCCCCAGCACAATCCTCGATTTGATTTGACACAAACAACACATTTCACAGTATGTTTAGATGTACAGTTCTGTGCAAAAGTCCTAGGCACGTAACACTTTTGCTTAGTGCTGTATTTGTCAATGTGGAGCAGAAAGCGTGGTTGTAAATCTGGCGGGAGCAAAGGATTTTGTGAATGGCGAAGGTGGAGCACCGTGGAAGGGGTGTGGGGCAGATGGCAGAGAAGGAGTGGCTAGGGGTGGGGGCGAGTGGGGAGGGGTGGCGAAGGTGCAGGCATACCCAGCCTTGAGACATCAGTCAAGGTCATTTGATTCCAAACAATTGGTTTATTGATCATTGCAGAATGTCTCTCTGGTGCTTCCTGCTCCCTCCCCTCTCCCTTCCCCTTTTCCCAACCATGACCAAAGGTCTTAGGCACATGTGTATAGCTAGGGTGCCTAAGACTTTTGCACATTGCTTACTGCCCATGTGACAAATAAAGCTAATCATTTCAATTAAATTCAAAGCAGTTTGTGGCAAGAATAAAAAAGTGCATGGTTTGAATCAGAGTTGTTATCACTGAAATAAGCTGTGAAATTTGTTGTTTTACAGCAGTATACAGTGTAATACATAAAAACTATAAATTACAGTAAGAAATATATATAAATTAAATTAGATACGTAGTGCAAAAAAAGAGCAAAATAGCCAGGTAGTGTACATGGACTGGTTCAATGATTATTAAATCTGAGAAATAAATACATTTTCTGTTCTTTATTTAGCTGATTGAGTTTACCATGTTTATGCAACCTATCTTTTAATAATTTTTACTTATTTAGAGATACAGCATGGAACGGTCCCTTCCGACCCAACAAGCCGCATATTTAATCCTAGCCTCATCACAGGACAATTTACAATGACCAATTAACCTACTAACCTGTACATCTTTGGACTGTGGGAGGAAACTGAAGCAACGGGAGGAAACCCAAGTGGTCACGGGAGGGCGCCAGAATTGAACTCTGAACTCCGTCCCGAGCTATAATAGTGTCGCGCTAGCTACTATGGGGCCCCAGTAGCATCATTCCTGTTGATATTCAGCAAGCTGACAAACTGCACTTGAAGGTTTTATGTGTTTTGGCTTGATTTTGCGAAAGTGTTCTTCCTTCAGCTTACTCAGTGGCTGTGCCTCTGAGGCTCTACGGCCACACTTGTTGCCGTGGTGTATTGTATGTATCACTTGCGAAGCCGGCTTGCCGCATTCGAGCAGTACTTGTTCCCAGGTGCGCAGAGCAATTTGGCTCAACTGATGATGATTGGTCTCTATTCTTGTGCTCATCAGTTTAAGCTTTGTAAGGAAGACAACTCTCCTGCACAAGATAACTGTGTATGTCCTTTTTGAACTTTGCTCATCTGAGAGTGAGGCTTCAAGACCCTCGCAAAGGGACTTTTTTGTTTTAGCTTTCTTAAGGAAAGAGGGAATGATAAATGATTCCTTGACAGCGTTTGGTCAAGAATTAAGGATCAAATTTATTCACATATCCTTACTTACTGGCGTTTAGGGCAACAGTGAAGTTCCTCCATCACTGTCTGCCCTTGTCCACTCTGATTCTTCAGTGATGTCTCTGTGACAGGTTTGTTCTACTAGTCAGGGTTGTTAACCTTGAGCTGAACCCCGGAACCCAAGGAACCAGTGGACTACTCTTAGTCTTACCCTCTGACCTGTTTGACATGGGTGACCCTAGCATGGCCCAAAGCATAAAGCACTGACTCCAACCAGCCTAGCTCTCTGGGACAGTGAGGCATGCAAGCCTCCAAGCTGTGACAAGGTTGTGGTCCTCTTCAAAGTCACCATATACACTACTGTGCAAAAGTCTTAGGCGCAAATACAGTATATAGCCTAAGACTTTTGTATAGTACTGTATTTGTCAACAAGGAGTAGACAACGAGTTTGTAAATTTGGCAGGAGCAAAGGATGTTCAGAATGGTGAGGGTGGCGTGCCTTGGGAAGGGTGTGGGTGAGATGGCAAAGAAGGAGTGCCACAGAGGGGATGTTGGCAGGGGTACAGTCTCATCTAGACCTGAGACACTAAGCAAGATCATTTGATTTCAATCAATTGGTTTATTGATCATTACAGAACATCAGTGAGTAGAGCAGTGGGCTTAGCACCCAGCCTTGTGTGCACCTGTGTAGGTCAGACCAAGTCAGGGATGCAGATCTCCATTCCTCTAAGACAGTAGAGATCTGGCCACGCTCCAGGCACCAACATAGCATGTGCACAACTTACTCTGACTTGGAATGTGGAAGGAAATGGCACCATCCGGATGAACCCCACATGATCATGGGGAGAACGTACAAACGCCTTACGGACAGCGGTGGGAATTGAACCACAATCGCTGATCACTGGTGCTGTAAACTGTTGCGCTATCCACTATGCTGCTGTACTGCATAGGTCTTAATTTTACAGTACGTCTTAAATCCTGAAGCTCTGTAAATTGAAGCAGAAACCCTAAATCCACAAATCCTAAACCCTAAGTTTGAACTTTGGAAAGAGAGTTTAGATTTTCTAAAGGATCAACGAAGTATCTGTTTAGCAATGGCTTATTTGCAGTACAGGCAGAGCACAGAGTATGTATTGTTCCTGCTTACTACAGGGTTGAATGATGGTTAAATTTCTGTGTGGAAGTTAATATAAGAATGTGTTCTTGTAACATCACCCAAAAAATGCGTGAGGAACTCAGCAGGCCAGGCAGCATCTATGGAGGGGAATGAACAGTCAGTGTTTCAGGCTGAGATCCTTCATCAGGACTGGAAAGGAAGGAGAAAGAAGCTAGAATTTCCAGTCCCTATGAAGGGTTTCAGACTGTAGCATAGTGGTTAGCTCAACACTTTACAGTACAGGTGACCCAGACTCAATTCCCACCGCTGCTTGTAAGGAGTTTGTAGGTTCTCCCCGTGACTGTGTGGGTTTCTTCCAAGTGCTCCAGTTTCCTCCCACAGTCCAAAGACATACCGATTGGTAAGTCTTAGGCTGGGATTAAGTTGAGGGATGGCCCGCTATAGCTGCTGCCTAGCCTGCTGAGTTGATCTTCTTGTGTCAGGTGAACAGGAATTATTCTGCACTGATGTAGTGACTCTGGTTTTGATTTGTGGAGTGTGTTCTTCTTTCAGATGAGGAAAGTCCCGGCATGTACCACAGAGAACGGAGAAACGCAATGGCAATGCAGCCTCACACCGGCGGGCAGAGTCTCAACAAAATCAGTGAAGAGCCTTCGACCTCCAGTGAAGACAGGGCTTCTCTAATAAAGAAGGAAATTCATGGCTCTTTGTCACACATACCCGAGCCTTCCATCCCATACCGCGGGGCGCTGTTTACAATGGATCCAAGAAATGGCTATATGGACCCACACTACCGTAAGTATGGTCTCAATATAAATGACCAAAGATGCTTTGATGCATTTTGCATAGAGATGTTTTGACAACACATGTTGAATTTCTGAGGGAAAGTTAATAAAATATTCTGTATATAGGGTGGCAGTGTGAAGATATGTCTCTACCATAGGAGATGAAAGATGTTTCTTCCCTTCGCTAGGCTGCAGGTCACCCTTGGGCAAGGTGTAGCACATGCTTAGCCCTCCTGATCAGTGTCATGCAGATCACAAGTCCTGGTTATGTAACCACTGACACCAGGCAGACAATCTTTGAAGAGTATTGATAATGTCTGGGGGTCACCCGTCTTGTAAAGACATTGTCCTGAAGAACGCAAAGGCAAAGCGCTTCTGTAAAAGAATTTGCCAAGAACAATCGTGGTCAAGTCCATGATGGCCCATGTCATACAACGTGGCACATATTGATGCTGATGACACTATGTATTATAGGCTGCGCGATGGAGGGCCTTTCTCTTTAGAGTGAAAGGAAGTGAGAGGTGACTTGATAGAGGTGTACAAAATTATAAGAGGCGTAGATTGAATGGATAGTCAGAGCCTTCATTCCAGGGTGGCAATGGCTAATATGAGGGAGCATAATTTGAAGGTGATTTGGGGAAAGTATAGGGGAATTTCAGAGGTAGATTTTTTAAAAAGAGTGTTGGGTGTGTGGAACATCCTGTCAGGGCTGGTGGTAGAGTCAGATACATTAGGGGCATTTAAGAAACTCTTAGATAGGCACATGGAGGGCTACGTAGTAGGGAAGGGTTAGATTAATCATAGAGTAGGGTAAAAGGTCAGCACAACATTGTAGGCTGAATGGCCTATACTGTTCTCCTTGTTCTATGTTCTCTAAGAATGTGTTTATATAGCAGCAGAAGCCTAGAACGAGACTGAGGGGGATTTGATAGAAGTATACAAAATTATGAGGGGTATAGATAGGGTAAATGCAAGCAGGTTTATTCCACTGAGATTGGGTGAGACTAGAACTAGAGGTCATGGGTTAAGGGTGAAAAGTGAAATGTTTAAGGGGAACATGACGGGAAATTTCTTCACTCTGGACGGTGAGAGTGTGGAATGAGCTGCTAGTGGATTTGGTGAATATGGGTTTGATTCCACTATTTAAGAGAAATTTGGACAGGTACATTGATGGAAGAGATATGGATGGCCATGGTCCAGGTGTAGATCGATGTGCCTGGGCAAAATAATAGTTTGACACAAACTAGATGGGCTGAGGGGCTTGTTTCTGTGCTGCAGTCCTCTATGACAATACACCATCTCATAGGTATAACTGACTATTAAGCTTGTCTACCAGGAGGCTGACTAGTAAACTTTTGCTGATTTGATTGGCTGTGAAAGATTAGGAATTTTCAGATAATCTTGTTTGAATATCTTGAGGTGAATATATGTTGTCTTGCTAAAAGAACATCATGCCTTCTCCAATTCCACCACCTCTGTCTTGACACATGAATCTGGTTTCACTGTTCATTAGATGTTAGCGAATGTCTAAGGAAGCACCTTCAGTCGTCGCCTGCTTCCCATTTGGTGTATTGCAAACCGTTTTGCGCCGTTTATCTATAAAAGATGTGCAGGCGTTGGAGATGATCCAGAGGAGGTTCACAAGAATGATTCCAAGAATGAAAGGGTCAATATATGAGATGTGTTTGATGGCTCTGGACCTGATTCTTTGGAGTTTATTAGAATGGGGGGGGGGGTGGATTTCATTGAAACCTGTTGAATATTGAAAGGTTTAGATAGAGTGGGCATGGAGAGGATGTTTCGTGTAGTGGAGGAGTCTAGTACCAGAGGTCACAGCCGCAGGATAGAGGAGCATCCACTTAGAACAGAGATGGGAAGGAATTTCGTTAGCCAGAAGCTGGTGAATCTGTGGAACTTGCTGCCAGTCAGCTGTGGAGTCCAAGTCATTGGGTATATTTAAAGCAGAAGTTGATAGGTTCTTGATTAGTAATGGCATCAAAAGTTAGAGGGAGAAGCAGGAGAATGGGATTGAAAGGGATAATTAATCTGCCAAGATGGATTAGCAGAGCAGACTTGATGGGCTTAATGGCCTAATTCTGCTCCTGTGTCTTCTGGTCTTAAAATGTTTGCTGTGAGGTTCAGAATGAACTTCTTAAGCAAATGAAGTGAAGTGAACACGTTCAACACGCTGGAGGAACTCAGCAGGTCGGGCAGCATCCGTGGAAACGAGCAGTCAACGTTTCAGGCCAAGACCCTTCGTCAGGACTGAAGAGGGAGGGGGCAGGGGCCCTATAAAGAAGGTGGGGGGAGGGTGAGAAGGAGAAGGCTGGTGGGTGACAGGTTAAAAACCAATCAGAGGAAGGATCAAGGGGTGGGGGAGGGGAAGCAGAGAGGGGATAGGCAGGAAAGGTGAAAAAGGAATGTAAGATGAAAGCACTGTGTAGTAGAAGAAGGCAGAATCATGAGAGAGGTGAAGCCACTTAAATTCCTATTGAGAGATTATTGAATTTACACAATAGTCTGAATCTTTTTTTATTTTAGTTTCCAGTATTTCACTGCACTTTTAAAATCTGATCAATGTTATGTTTTTCCAAATAGCCAGCACGAAGTAGATCAGGGGTTCTCAAACCCTTTGATTAATGGTAGGGGTCCATGACATAAAAAACATTGGGAACACATGTATTAGATAAAACTACTGATGACAGATTAACACTCAGAACGTGCTGGAGGAACTCAACAGGTCAGGCAGCATCTATGGAGAGGAATAAAGAGTTGACTTTTCAGACTGAGGGCCTTCTTCAGTCCAGATGAAGAGTTTCAGCCTAAATGTCGACTATTTATTCCTCTCCATTGATGCTGCCTTACCTGCTGAGTTCCTCCAACATTTTGTGTGTTTTGCTCTGGATTACCAGCATCTGGTGAACCTCTTGCACTCATGACAGAAACCGTCTTTTCAGTAAGAACATGATGCGTACAAAGCACAAATCTCAGCTGGTTGTAATTTGAATATAAATGTGATGTTTAGCACATGCAAGTTAAAACAATATTCAGACTTGGCTGAGAGAAGGATCCTTGTAAATTCAAGATGGACTATACTTTATCTGCAAGCTCGAGGTGACTGCAGCTCTAAGCTTGAAAAAAATCTTTGATTGAGAATTCTTTGGATTAAAGAGTAAAATGGGCTGGTGTGAAATTTGCTGAGATTTGAATACTTCAGAAATGGAATGTCGATTTCTTGTGATGGCCACGTCATTAGTTTAATTGTGAAAATGACAGAATCTTTTATGTTTATCACAGCAAGGAAATGTTTCAACTGGTAATGAGAAATGTTATGTGCAACACATGCAAAATGCTGGAGGAATTTAGCAGGTTAAGCAGCATTTTATGGAGAGAAATAATCAGTTGATGTTTCGAGCCAAGACCCTTCACCAGAACTTGAAAGGAAGGGCGCAGAAGCCAGAATAAGAAGCGGGAGTGGAAGATAGATTTGAAATTGGTGGCCATTGGGATAATCCACCTATTTTGGCAGATGAAGCAAAGGTACTGTACAGAACAGTTCTCCAATCTATGTTGGGTTTCACCGAGAGCACCAGCTTCAGTATATGATCCTGACAGACTTGCAGGTGAAGTGTCACCTCACCTGGAAGGTGGTGGTCTTGACTGGTAGTGAGGGAGGAGGTGTAGGGGCAGGTGTAACACTTGTCCTACGTGCAAGAGGGAAATCAATGAGGAGGTTAGAGTGGACAAGGGAGTCATATAACAAGCAATGGAGATAGAGGAGGTTAATGTAACTTAACGTGCAAGTTACACTGACATAGATATAGTACAGGGACAGTATTAACTAGAGTTATAGAGTCATAGAAAGCTACAGCACAGAAACAGGCCTTTCAGTCCATCTAGTCCCTGCTGAATCATTTAAACTGCCTTGAATCCCTTTGTATTTTAGTACTTATGTTTATGTGGGGATGAGGGAGAATTAGAAGCAAAGGACACAATCAGAGTTCCATTCCTCTTTGTTTTTTTTCTTGTCTAATCTCTGTTGTGCAAGGTTTATTGTTGTCTGGATCTGTAAGATCATATAAAAAGTATTAATTGGAGCTGAGGGATAAGGGTATCTAAGTTTGGCTACTTTTTCTAGAAAGGGGCATCCGAATCTTTAAAGTATAAATCCAAAACGTCCTTCTGCATGTGTGCCTTGCTAATGAGTTTAGTTTGTGAATGCTATTCTGTGGTCACTTCAAAAGTATCGATGAAAGAGTATCACGCACCAAATGCTGGAGGAGCTCTGCAGTTCATGGATCGATATCTCTAACTTATAATAATTTTCTCTTTTTGCATTCCCCATTCTGGCTCCCCTCTTACCCCTTCTGTTCTCCTCTTTTGCCCATCACCTCTCTCCTTCCTTTCCTCCCATGGTCCTCCCATGAAAGAGAGAGATGGAGAGAAGGAGAGAAAAAATGGGAGAGTGAGAGAGAGTGGGAGAAGAGAAAGAGAGGGAGAGATGGGGAGAGAGGGAAATAATGGGAGTGAGAGAGAGAGTGGGAGAAGAGAAAGAGAGGGAGAGACGGAGAGAGAGGGAAATAATGGGAGTGAGAGAGAGAGACTGTGTGTGTGTGTGTGTGTGTGTGAGAGAGAGAGAGAGAACATCACCACATTGGCAAAGGGTGCGCAAGTTTAAGACATCAAGTGAGATTCGCCTAACCTTCTCAGGTAGGAGGTGAGACCCTAGATCCCTTCAGCCATGAAAATCCTTAGGCACTGGAGAAATTCATGATCTCAGGAGATGTGTCACAGTGATCTGCCTGCCATTATTTAAGTCTGCACGACGAGCTCCTCACAGCGAATGTTTCTGTGTGGCTCTGGGTTCCTCAGGTAAGCTGCTACTCAGCTGGAACGTCACCATGACCAGAAAGTTGAGAGTCACTTTGGCATCCACATCATCAGAGAGAGAGGAGTATAGTAATGAGAGCATGTGCGATGTCTGACCTGTAGTGACAGTGGCTTGGAAAATCGGAGTCGGCAAGTCATCAGAGACGTTCAGATTCACATTCATTTATTTATCACACATTCAAAGTTCAGTTATTGGCAATGCATGCCATAAACAACCTTGAAATCCATTTTCTTGCAGCCACTCACAAAGCAAAGGAACACAAGAGGGTTCACTGAAACCAAAGACCACCACAGGTGCAATTTGTAAAAGAGGACAAATCATGCAAATATTAAAAGAAGTAAACAAAAACACAAGAAGCATGAACTGCAGAGTCCCTAAAAGTGTGTCCACAGCTGCAGAGGCCGTTCAGTGCTGAGGCGAGTGAGGTCCGTTTCCTGCAGGGCAACAATCGATCCTGAACCTGGCGGTGTGGGACCCAAGACTCCTGCACTTGATGCCCAATGGTAGGAGAGAGAAGAGAGGGAGACAGGTCAAACGCAGGCAGACAGTGCTGAACACCTGTTTGTTTTCCGTTCTCATCTTCAACGACATTAATCCTGCTCTACGCTTTAAGCAATGTGAACTAATGGAGCTGACCACGGGCTTGTCTTCCACTATCAGGCCTTGCTGCATCATCCACCCCGGTGACGGCTGCCTGGCCATACCTGCATTCTCGAGAGTCTAGTTCCCTGAATCTCCCAGGAAATTGCAAAAGTGCCAGATCATTGCTTTGGTTGAAAAGTACATCCTTAAAAGGGAAATTACAGGTTGCAGTGATCACAGTTCAGAATCAGAATCAGGTTTATTATCACTGGCATATGTCATGAAATTTGTTGCTTTGCAACAGTAGTACATTGCAATACTTAATAATATAAACTGTAAATTACAGTAGATATATATATTTTTTAAACAGTTCAATTAATAAGTAGTGCAAAAAGAGGAAAAAAAAGTAGTGAGGTAGTGTTCATGGGTTCAATGTCAATTCAGAAATCGGATGGCAGAGATTCTGTTCCTGAATCATTGAGTGTGTGTCTTCAGGCTCTTGTACCTCCTCTCTGATGGTGACAATGAGAAAAGGGCATGTTGTGGGTGATGGGGCTCCTTAATGACAGACGCCGCCTTTCTGAGACATCACTCCTTGAAGGTGTCCTGAGTGCTGGGGAGGCTAGTACCCATGATGGAGCTGACTGAGTTTACACCTTCGATCCTGTGCTGTGGCTTCCCCCCACCCTGTACCGGACGGTGATGCAGCCAGCTAGAATGCTCTCAGCGGTACGTCTGTGAAAGTTTGGTAACATTATGTAATGGGCTGGGTTGATCAGACCCGAACCAATTCAAGTGTCCTGGAGATGTGGTAATACGCATACAGGCATGACAAAGCCTAATTTACTATCATAAAATGGAAAGCACAAATAGAACACACTAAATGCTACATGGTAGTAAGTTACAAAGGTTTCAGGGCTCACAATTCTCAGTCACCACGTGATTGTTGTCATTGTTGAGGACAGCACAGTTGAGTTTCCAGGTCCGGGTTTTGTAAGTTAAATCACTGGATTTCACATACCAAGCATGTTTCTAATTAACACGCAGAGGCTGGCGGAAGGGAGTGACCTGGTGGTTTCTACATTAGCCAGAGGGTTTATTATCTGAAGGTGAGAGGTCATTGGACAGATGATGGATCAGGCAAGACAGCCCGATTAGTGAGGGTCTTAGCATCCAAAGTGCCAGGGATGAAAGCAGGTTTGATTGGCCCATTAGCTTGGCAGCAAAGTGGAATGCACACTTGATAACGTATGATCAAAGGATTCCTGGTACTAACACGAGTGCTCAGAACCTCTTCGTGGCCCATTATACGTTATACCTTAAAGGGTCTTATCATTTAAATTCTATCAATTGAGACATTGTAAATGTTTTTCTTTGTAAATCAATACATTGAACAACATGCAAAAGAAAAGGTTAAAGATTAGCTTTAATCTCTTGTCTTTACCAGTTCTACAACGTATTGATTAGTAACAAAACTATTTACAGTTTCTCAGTTGATAGAATTTAAATGATTTGTCACGGGTACATTGAAACATACAGTGAAGCATGGCCTTTGCATCCAAACAAATCAGCGAGGATTGTGAAGCCTACAAGTATCACCACCGTTCTGATGCCAACGTAGCATGGCCACAACTCACAATCTCTAACTGTACCTGTGTTGAATGTGGGAGGGAACTGGAGCATCCGGAGAAAACCCACACACAGTCACGAGGAAAAGCGTACAAGCTCCTTGCAGGCAGCAGAGGGAATCAACCCTCAATCTTACAAGTGATTGTGCTAACCGCTACACTGCCAGGCCACCCTATGTAAAGACATAGGTAAAGAAAGTTTAAATCTTCTCTTCAATGGGAGTTCGGTGAAACCCTCCCTCACTGCTGCCCTCTGACTCTTCAATCTTTCCCACCCACCTGGCTTCACCTATCACCTTCCAGCTAGTCTCTTTCCCTTCCCTGCCCACCTTTTCATTCCGGCATTTTTCTCCTTCCTTTCCAGTTCCGACGAAGAGTCTCGTCCCGAACTGTCGACTGTTTATTAGTTTCCACAGATGCTGCCTGACCTGCTGAGTTCCTCCAGCATTCTGTATGTGTTGACATAGGTACCTACAGGTAGGGACTTTATTGCTGTTAACATTTCCACCAACCAGGTATCAATTTAGGATAGGGACAGTCCTGATGAAGGGTCTCGGCCTGATATGTCGACTGTGCTTCTTCCTATAGATGCTGCCTGGCCTGCTGTGTTCCACCAGCAATTTGTGTGTGTTGCATCAATTTTAGGACTCAGTTTTGCTGACACACAGAGCTTAAGTTAAGTAAACACAGGAGATTCTGCAGATGCTGGAAATCCAGAGCAACACACACAAAATGCTGGAGGAACTCAGCAGGTCCGGCAGCATCTATGGAAATTAATAAACACTTGGATCAGGAGCCAGATGAAGAGTCCCGGTCCAAAACCAAAACTGTTAATTCCTCTCTATTGATGGTGCTTGTGTTTAATTAGAAACATGATTTCTCATCTCTGAGTTCATCTATTTGGTAATTTATTTTCCCAAATGTAAGCCATTTATTGTTCGTCTGAAGTTACTAACTTTTATCCAACTGCCCTAGAAGCTGTCCAAAGGACTGTCTATAATTCAGTGAATGATGGCTGAGTCTCCAATCCTAGGAGAAGGAAAACTCTAATCTCAAACCTCGCTGCCTTGCGGCCATACCCACCCACGGAGATGGCTTTAGTACTAAACTCCGAGGGCAAATCTGAAACTGAAATTCCTAAGGTAATCCTAAATTGAGTTCAACGCTGACTGGTAACTCCTGCAACGCTGCTGGTGCCAAACTGTATTTGACTCTGCTCTTCCTTTGGCAGAGACCAAAGGAAATGTTAACAGCAATAATGCCCTTCTACCTTTATATACCTATGGCTTTATATAGGGGCGACCCCCATCAGCTGCATGGACAACAGCTCGTTCTCTGTTTCATACTGTCCTGGCTTGCATACACAGCTAGGATGCAGCATCCATGGTCGACCCTGATCAGCGGAGGGTCTAAAATCTTAATCTTAAACTGCAAATACGTTTTTGGTAGAAAATAAGGTTAGGTAGAGACAAAACTTGTGATTCCCCAGGGTGAGTTGGGAACAGTTGTTGGTCAGGAGTTTGTTCACTGAAACTCACCCTGCCCGTTAAAGAATGTACAGTGATCTGGACTGAAATCCGGGATCAATATGAAAGATCGAACACGAAGGTCGATCGGAAGTCTGGAAGTTGAAGCCCGAAGCTGAGAGGCTCGGAGGCCTGGGATTAGAGGACAGTCCGTCTGTGTGGGTGGGCAGGAAGAGAGGGGCTTGTCCTGAGGTTGGAGGACTGTCTGTGTACATGGGTGGGTGAGTGAGTGGGAGGGAGGAAAGGGGGTTGCCCCGCTGTTGTTGTTTTGTTGTGTTATTGTGTCGCGCTGCCGAGCATGTTACATTGGCACCAGAATGTGTGGCAACACTTTGGGCTGCCCCAGCACATCCTTAGGTGTGTTGGTTGTGAATCTTTATAGAACTCACATAAACAACACACATAAAATGCTGGAGGAACTCAGCAGGTCAGGCAGCATCTATGGAGAAACAGCTGATGTTTCAGGCCAAGACCCTTCATCAGGACCGGAAACTCTAGACATCTCTTTTTGAAACAGTCGCTGCCCACACCAAAGCCGTATTCCCGAGACTTTCAGAAACAGCTCCTCTGGTGCGACTCCATAACTTTGTGTTCAGTAGGAAGGATGTGACGCTCTAGAGAGGGTGCAGAGGAGATTTACCAGGATGCTGCCTGGATTAGAGGGCATATCCTTCGAAGATAGGTTGAACGAGCTACAGCTTTTCTTATTGGAGCGAAGGAGGATGAGTGGTGACTTGATAGACATGTGCAAGACGATAAGAGGCATAGATCGAGTGGACAGCTAGAGACTTGGTCCCAGGGTGGAAACGGCTGACATGAGGGGGCATAATTTTAAGATGATTGGAGGAAAGTATAGGGGGAGATGTCAGAGGTATGTTTTTTTACACAAAGAGTGGTGGGTGTGTGGAATGCCCTGCTAGGGGTGGTGGTAGAGGCAGATACGTTAGGGGCATTTAAGAAACCCTTAGATAAGCATGTGGATGATAAAAAAAATAGATGGCAATGCGGGAGGGAAGGGTTAGATTGATCTTAGAGAAGATTAAAGGTTAGTACAATGTGGTCCGAAGGGTCTGTACTCTGCTGGAATGTTCTCTGTTTTAAATATATTTATGACCCTTGACTTTACATTGTACCCTTTAAATCTGACATGGGTGTGGGTTATACGGTGGCATGGTGGTTAGCATGACGCTACTATAGCTCAGGGTGGAGTTCAGGGTATAATTCTGGTGCCATCAATAAGGTGTCACTGTACACCCTCCCCATGGAACTTGTGGGTTTCCTCTGGGTGCTCTGGTTTCCTCCCACAGTGTAAAGACGTACAGGGTTGTTTAAGTGGTCATCATAAATTGTCCTGTGATCAGGTTAGAGTTACTCGGGAGTTGTTCGGGGCGACAGGGCTTGAGGGCTGGAGGGGATGGCCCTGCACTGTATTTCTAGATAAATAAATAAACTACTGCACTGTTTGCGAAGAGTGCCCTCATTTCTCCATCGGGGTGATTGCTTTTCCCTCTTATGTAAGATGCTAACACCTGCAGGTATAACCACCTGGCTGTCAGTTCCCTGATGTAGCTCCATTTAGAAATCTGTTGTTGCAGAATTCTTTTGAACAACTTTGTTGCTTGCCGTAGCAAAAATAATTATAATGGTGAAGACATTTTTAGATGTCTATAATTTGTGATCCCTTGGGAGTGTTTGCAAACTGAAGACCTGCAACTTTCATACACTGATCTTTTTCTGCTCCGAAACAAGGCTAGAGATCGACGAATAACACCACAGGGTAAGCTAGTGTCCCTGTCTTTCTGTGGAGGGCTAATTTGTTGTTTTGTGGCCACAGTACAGCATAAAATGATTACCATAAGAATTAAAAGCCAAATAAATAAGTAGTGCAAGATGAGAGCAAAATGGTGAGGTAATGTTCATAGGTTTATGGTCCGTTCAGAAATCTGATGGTGGAGTTAGAAGCTGTTCCTAAATGTTAAGTGTACGTCTTCAAACTCCTGTGCCTCCTCCCCGAAGGTAGACCATAAGGTATAGGAGCAGAATTAGGCCATTTGGCCCATCGAGGTAGCAATGAGAAATGGGCAAGTCCTGAGTTAGATGAAACCAGGTGAAGGGGTAGATGGGTGGGTGGGGGAGGAGGATGATGTGAGAAGCTGGGAGGTGATAAGTGGAAAAAGTAAAGGGCTGAAAAGGAAGGAATCTGATAAGAGAGGACAGTGCACCATTAGGAGAAAGGGATCACTGATCACCTATCATCTACCAGCTTGTACTCTTTCACTTTACCCCAACTTATTCTGCCTTCTTCTCCCTTCCTTTCCATTCCTGATAAAGGGTCTTGGACTGAAACATTATCTCTTTATTGTCCTGCATTGATACTGCCTGGCCTGCTCAGTTTCTCCAGCATTTTGTGTGTGTTACTGCGGATTTCCAGTGTCTGCAGAATCTTTTGTGTTTACAGTCTTTCTGGGAAGCCCTGCATTGCAGGCAAATCCTTGAAACCAACACAAGTTGCTTCTCCTTGTGAACAAAGTTCTAGTGAGCTCCTGAAAGCTGTGTGAACTACAAAGAAAGAAGCAGCAGAAATTGATTGACACAGGACATTTGGAGTGACCATGAGCACCTTCTCACAGTGAGAGCCGTGCAGTCCTGCCTTCATGGCTGGAGTTATTCTCCTGAGTGGTCCATCATGTAATAAAGCCCTTGGAAAACCTGAGCCTCCTCGGAAGTTCCAGATAGAGGCATAGAACACTACAGCACTAGAGTAGGCCCTTCGGTCCATCTTGTCTGTGCCAAACCATTAATTTGCCTGGTCCCATTGACTGGCACATGGACCATAGACCTCTATACCCCTACCATCCATGTACCTATCCAAAATTCCCTCAAGCATTGAAATAGACCCCGCATTCCCCACCGTGTCATTGTAGATCATTGTGTCTATGAAAACTAAGGTTACGATCTTTGCACATAAGCACAACTGTGTCTCCTTGCGCCTGTGGAGTTCCCAGCTGACCTTAGTCATTCAGAAAGCTGGCTGGCAGGATGGAGATACATCTCTACCAAATAAGGTGTAAGGCGCTCCTTCTCTCCGCTAGCCTGCAGGTCACCCTTGGGCAAGGTGCAGCACCTGCTTAGTGCCCCCCTCCCCCGATCAGGGTCAGGTGAAGCCATGGGAGCAGGTGGTGGATATTCCAAGTTCTGGTTATGTGACCACTGACAACAGGCAGACAATCTCTGAAGAGTATTGTTAATGGCTATGGTCACCCATCTCGTAAAGACACTGCCCAGACAATGGCAAACCACTTCTGTGGGGAAAATTTGCCAAGAGCAATCATGGTGATGGAGACCATAATCGGCCATGTCATACGACCCCACAGCACATAACGGCCAAACCCAGAAGGCCCCGTTAGCAGTACGGTCACAGAGTAACACACACAAAATGCTGGAGGAACGTAGCAGGTCAGGCAGCACATATGGAAATGAATAAACGGTCAGCATTTTGGGCTGAGACCCTTCTTCAGGACTCACCTTGGCAGCTGTGGTATGCCATCAGTGATGTGGGAGCTTTAGAACGTACCGTAAAAACCTAGAACAGTATGGCACAGTACAGGCCCTTCGGCCCATGATGCTGTGCTGACCTTTTAACCTATTCCATGATCAATCTAACCCTTCCCTCCTACATAGCCACAAACAAGAGAAAATCTGCAGATTTTCTGTCCTGCTGAAGGGGTTTGGCCCGAAATGTTGACTGTACTCTTTCTCACAGATGCTGCCTGGCCTGCTGAGTTCCTCCAACATCTTGTGTGTGTTTCTCTTACACAGCTCTTCATTTTTCTATCATTCATGTGCCGATCTAAGGGTTTCTTAAAAGCCCCTAATGAATCTGCCTCTACCACCACCCCTGGATGGTTGTACTACAAGCACACCATTCTATGTGTAAAGAACTTCACCCTAACATCCCCCTATACTTTCTTCCAATCACCTGGTATTAGCCAATTCTGCCCTGGGAAAAAAAAAGTATCTGTCTATCCATTTGATCTGTGCATCTTATCATTTTCTACACCTCTATCAATTCACCTCTCATCCTCCTTCACTGAGAGATGGTGCAGAGGAAATTTACCAGGACATTGCTTGGATTGGAGGGCATGTAGAGGCAAAACCAAACCAAGACAAAGCTGCCACTGCTGGCGACCCTACAGATTTGTTATTCTTGCATGAAGCCCCCTCACTCCAATAACGATTGCTCCAGAAGCTGAGGATATGTATTTGATCCTTTATTAGTGATTAGCAAACATACAATCTTGAAGTAATGAAGCTTAAGCGTACCCAAGTGTAAGCTGAGCATTACTGAGCGATCAGCAAAGGATACGACATCCCAAGCTACTACAAACTGCGATGAACAAAGCGTGAAGACGTGACTTATTCCCTTCGCTTTTACCACACCCCCACTCATGTGACACTCATCATAATAAACACGTAACACAAAGCAGATAGACAGCAGATGCACGGCTCCTACAGGGCATGTCTGATGAGGAAAGGTTGTGTGACTGGGGCTTTTCTCTTTGGAGCGATGGAGGGTGAGAGGCGACTTGATAGGGGTGTGTAAGGTCAGCAGCAACATAGAGTGGACAGTGTTTCCCAGGGTGGCAGTGGCCAATACCAGAACACAGCATTTCAAAGCTCAAGGTAGATTTATTGTCCAAGTACCATACATATATGTCACCGTATACTACTTGGAGATTCCTTTCCTTGCAGGCATTTACAGGAAAATGTAAACTACAATAGAATTTACAAAAACTATACATGAACAAATAAAGACTGACTTATACAGTCAATGTGCAGGAGGGAAGGGTCAGAGTGATTGTGGAGGGGGGTCAGATGTTGGCATAATACAGAATGAAGGGCCTGTACTGTTCTATAAATGTTATGATCACAACAGTCAAAATTTATCAGCCCAAAATAACAATGAAAATGCCAGGGCCACATGATAGATCTGATTTCTGAACGACGTTGGAGACAGTTTTAGAGGTTCTGTTTTTCTAAACTGATATAAATCAGTTGTGAGTGAAGAACTTGAGTGAATTTTGAGCAAGCATTTCAAACAGTGGCTGTCCGCTCTTTCACTATAGTCGGACGCTGGGAGTTGCGGTGAAATAGGGGTGCTGTGCCAGAAAGCAGAGGACTAAAGTGCAGATCCAGTTGCTAGATTGAAGCATATGTTTCCGTTTTTGTTTATAATTGTTTGAGAGCTTGTTTCTGGGGAATTTTTGTTTTTAAAGGAAACTATTTAATTTTGGAAAGCATCCATGCTAATTATGCTCCCTCTCATTTCATTCTGTTTTCTTTCTGAGATGGCAAGGCAGCAGAGCAGTTAGTGTAATGCTGTTACAGCGCCAGTGACCTGGGTTTCATTTTCTGCCACCATCTGTACGGAGCTTATACACTCTCCTGTAACCGTGCGGGTTTCCTCCAGGTACTGCAGTTTCCGCCCACAGTCCAAACCTGCGGGTTAGTAGGTGATTGTCAGATGTATTGGGTGGTGCAGACTCATTGGGCTGGAAGGGACTGTTACCATGCTGTATCTCTAAGTAAATAAATTTAAATCAATTAATCCCTCTCACATAAACACTCTTAATTAAGGACAGCTGTGATGGTTATAAGAAAAGGTGATATGGGATGTTGATGCACTTTTGAAACAGGGCACACGGACGTTAGTAACATAGAATAGGCTATGATTCTGAAGAGATCCATTTTCCCCTTAATCATGTCAGATCCCAGCACTCAGTCCTGCTTCCAGATAGTACATGAGAATTGACCTCCCATGAGTGCTCCCACACCAAACCACAAATACTCTCTGAGTGTGCCTTATCCCTTCCAAAGGCTTCAGCCAAAACTCTGGAGCATTTTTAAGGCCTATCATCATCATCACCACCACCATCATCATCATCATCATCATCACCACCATCATCATCATCATCATCATCATCATCACCACGATCATCATCATCACCATCATCATGTGTCATGCAAAACAGTCTTTAGAGTTTACAGAGAATGGTGCGAAAAAACAAAAATCATCCAGTGCGTGGCAGATCTGTGGGTAAAAACCCCTTGCTACTGAGAGAGGTCAGATGAGAATGACCAGATTGGTTTAAGCTGACAGGAAGGTGACAGTACTCAAATAACCATGCGTTGCAACAGAAGAGCATCTCTGAAGGCTCACCACATCAAACCTTGAAGTGGATGGGCTACAGCAGCAGAAGATCATGAACATACACTCAGTGGCTGCTTTATTAGGCACAGGAGGTATCTAATAAGGTGGCCACTGAGTGTATGTCATGATATTTGTTGTTTTTTTTGCAGCAGTACAGTGCATTGCCTAAAATATACTATGTATTGGTTAGGATCAACCATGGATATTGCGTTCTAGCTGTTGAAGCCAATATGCAAGCCAGTACACAAGACAGTTCAGTATGATGTGGAGAGCAAGCTGTTGCCCTTGTAACAGGCTCCCCCTCTCCACACGGCTGATGAATCCAAGAGAATAGCAGAGGCTGATACAGTTTGGCATCAGCGGCGACGCAGGAGTTGGCGGTCAGTGTTGAACTCAATGTAGGACTGCGTTAGGGACTCCAGCTCCAGGCTTTTCCTCAGGTTTACTCCCGAAGCCTTCCCTGTGAGTGGGTACAGCTGCAAGGCTGTGAAGGTTTGAGATCAAAGTTTTCCCTCTCCTTGATGAGTTGACAAGCCCCATCTGCCCGAAGCGACTGGTTTTAAGTTACCAGTAACCTGCCTTTGCCCCTTCATCTAAATGGATAAGCCACTCACGAAGGCCAGGAGCTGGACTTGGTTGTAAGAGGCTATTTGAAATGCACGCCATTGGGAGCATTTAATAGGTAGTGCGAGCTTCCCCACAGTCTCCACCCACGGAGGAACAACTTAGGGAACCACTATAAGTCGCAATAAAAAATATACAGAACATATAAAATAAATCTCTGCTCCTATTGACAGTTTCTGGTTGCACCCTCCCTCTCCCACAACATTCCCTTTCCCTCGTTTCTATCCCACGCTTCACTCACCAAAGAGCTCGATGACTCTGGGATTTCCACTTTTTCCCAGTGTTCATTTGTACAGAAATGTACATAAAATGCAGCCAGCTGCTGATAAACTAGCTTAAAGGTTGGGTATCTTTGAGATGGTGGTGACGGTTGTCCATCGTGTCTGACGATACCAGGAAACCTGTGTGGAAGAGTTTTTGAAGTGGAAACGCCATTGTACTGGGACAGTTCCACTCTGTCCACCTCAGACATCCGGGTTCATTGTTACAGATAAGCATCACAAGCTGGGATCTTCTTTGGTTGCAGTGGATGACCATAACTTCTCCAATACTTTGTCATGCCTTTGGCTCTCCACGTAGCATTGCAGTACCGCCTACCTGTCTTCGAGATCGCGCTGTAGATCTCATCTGTCCAGTCCGCAGAAGCTGGCTTTACGTGCTAGGACAGGCATGTCCCTATCTTACCGGGATATGAGACCTGTCATCTACCCTCACCTGGTTCAGCCCACCTGTCGTTGAGGTATACCGGGGTGTGGCCACTGTTGCATGCGAACAGCCACTTGGAGGCACAAGGTGAGCTGAGTGTCCAGTGGAGACCAAAGGTGAGTGACTTGTCTTGGAATGGACATGACAAGCCCCTTGACCAGAGCTGGACACTCCATACACCCCATTGGATATCTTTGAGATAATGCGATTAAATGCCCCAACGAAGAAGCGATGGAGAGAGAAGGAGAAGAAGGGCGAGAATAAGAACTTTTCTGGAAATAATACACATAAGAAAATCTGCAGATGCTGGAAATCCAGAGCAACGCACACAAAATGCAGGAGGAACTCAGCAGGTCGGGCAGCATCTATGGAGAGAAATAAACAGTTGACCTTTCAGGCTGAAAAGGAAGGGGGAAGAAGCCACAATAAGAAGGTGGGGGAGAGGGAGGAGTACAGACTGGCAGGTGATAGGTGAGACCAGGTGAGGGTGGGTGGTCAGGGGAAGGGGAATGAAGTTAGAATCTGGGAGGTTATAGGTTTTGTTGGAACAGTTTCATGAGCAAGATTTAATTGGTTAACACAAAATGATTGCGTGGTCGTCACAACCTGAGCTTTAAAGTCCTATTTTGAAATCCACTGGTAATACTTAATTATTTTAGGCATATGCAATGGTCTGCAATTGATATTGTAATAAATTTTGTCATAGTGAGATACAGCATGTTTACACCAACCATCAAATATGTTGTGTATTTAACATTTCAGTAAACGTTCATATATATTGGTTGATAAAGCTTTCTTCTTCATTTAAAAAATACATAACGGGTTATATTTGTTACAAAACATAACAAAATACACTCTAGTCCTTGCAATTTCTACAGCAAACCCATTTCTATTATTCTCCCCTCCACTGTGCCCCAGATTCTACCACTAAAGTCAATCTATAGTAACCTACAGTTTGGCCAGTCATGTAGTGGCATCAACACTGGACTTTGAGGTGAATGGTTCCAGGCTGGCTCGTTGAATGCTTTTTTCCATCTGTGCCAAGTTGAGCATTGGGCTAGCGACTTGGCTTTGTAAAAAGGACAGAAAAAAGCTCAAATAGTGGTGAGGTTGCCGCAGAGGCACAAGGCACGGAGAAGAAAAGAAATAAAAATGAACCTACATGCTTGCATTGCCTTTGAGATGTGGGCAGGAAATCAGTGCACCCAACTGAACCCAGAGGGAGACCGTGCAAACTCCACATGGACAGCGCCTCAAATCAGGCTGAATCTGGGCGCTGAGGTGCAGCAGCTCTACCGAGTGCACCTCCGTGCCGATTGTTTTATCTGGTTGTGTAAGTTTCATGTAAGTAGCAGCTATTAAATTAGATTAAATCAGAATTTCTGTGGAATGTTAGAATGGCCGTTATCAGATGTTATTTAATTATTTTCACTTGCTTGTCTACTTTTCAGTTCTGAGGTTGAGTGAGCAATTTTAAAATAACAGTGTTCCTTTTAGCTGCATTTTTGCTATGTTTCCGGTGTTAAACTAAATAATCTGATTTTGTGACAACTTGGATATATAATTTGGAGCACCCAGTGGCTGGCTCAGGAGGCAAAGCAGCCACTGAGATTGTTTGGTCTCCTATCACTAATGCAGTTTTGGATTGCTGGAGGTGACGGGTATAACTGAACTCCACACTGTTGCACCAAGTCAAATAGTCACAGGACAGTTCCTAAAATCTGTTCCAAAGGGCCTATAATGTGCTGTAGATTTCTATGTGTTCAACACAACTTGGATTTTCAAAATGTGCTTCTTTTACAGTCTAAAGTGTTCCAAACTGAATACCAGTCATTGTTTGATTGTACTGAAATTATAGTCATAGAGCACCTCAGCGCAAAAACGGGTCCTTTGAATCAGAATCAGGTTTATTATCACCGGCATGTGACGTGAAATTTGTTACCTTAGCAGCAGCAGTTCAATGTAATACATAATCTAGCAGAGAGAGAAAAAAATGATAATAATAAATAAATTTAAAAATAATAATAATAAACAGGTAAATCAATTATGTATATTGAATAGATTTTTTTTAAGTGCATAAACAGAAATACTGTATATATAAAAAAAAGTGAGGTAGTGTCCAAAGATTCAGTGTGCATTTAGGAATCGGATGGCAGAGGGGAAGAAGATGTTCCTGAATCGCTGAGTGTGTGCCTTCAGGCTTCTGTATCTCCTATCTATCTATCTATCTATCTACAGCGCAGCCCTTCAAGCCAGCAACCCCCTGATTTAATCCGAGCCTAATCACAGGACGATTTACAATGATCAATTAATCTACCAACCGTCTTTGTACTGCAGGAGGAAACCAGTCTATCTGGCAGTAACAAAGAGAATGTACAAACTCCTTACAGACGGGGTGGGAATTGAACCTGCATCACTGGTAATGTAAGGCATTGTGCTAACCCCTCTGCTACGGTGCTGCCCTTTTGTCTAGTCTGTGTCAAACTGTTATTCTGCCTAAACCCGTTGACCTGCACCTTGACCATAACCCTCCATGCCCGTCCCATCCATTTACCTATCCAACCTTCCCTTAAGTGTTGCCATCCAACCCGGAAGAAACCCACGCAGTTAAGGAGAGAACTTTCAAACTCCTTACATATGGCAGCGGAATTGAACCCGGGTCGCTGGCACTGTAATAGCGTTACACTAACCACTAGGCTACCATGCCACCCCCAACGTCAGGCTTACATTTTTTACACAGAGAGTAGAACGCCCTTCCAGGGTGGCAGGGTAGATGCATTAGGGACATTTAAGATAGGCACATGGATGGTAGTAAAATGGAGGGTAGAAAGGAAGGGTTAGATTGATCTTAGAGGAGGTTAAAAGGTCAGTACAACATTGTGGGAAGAAAGGCCTGTACTGTTTTAAGTTCTGTGGTCGTTTTGCTGAGTTTATATGTGTACGCACACAGACACGGCCAAGGACTATGAGGACTCAGCTGTTTTTAGTTAAGAAAGCCGAGCTTCTGTGGATGCCCTGAATACAGCGAGAGTCCAGAGGTAATCAGTCGGTGCAATCTAACATCAAAAAGCACAGTATAAAACAGCATGTGTTTAATTTTAAATGAGGAAGATGGTCAGATTATTTTTAATTTAGGTTTGCATTTTTCAGGCCTCATCTTCAAATGTACTCTTCACATTTAAATAAAATCCTTATACTTGGTGCAACTTGATCAGAATTACAATTCCCTCATGGTATCTTTGCAACATGTTATGATTAGGATCTTCATCTGCAAGAGCCAGGTTTATGTTCCATGTTTGTGTGTCAGTTTCTGTCAGTTTTAGCAGGCGTTAGTGCCGTTACAAAGGAGGCATGGCAGTGTTTCTACTTTCTTGGAACTTTGGGCAGATTTGGCATGACATCTAAAACTTTGATTGACTTCTGTAGATGCACAATGGAGACTTTCCTGACTGGTTACATCACATCCTGCTCTGGAAAAACCAATGCCCAGGAATTGAAAAGCCTACAGAAAGTGGTGGACACAGCCCAGTCCATCACAAGTAAAGTCCTCTCCACCACTGAATACATCTACACAGAGTGCTACCACAACAAATCAAGGACCCCCACCACCCAGGCCATGCTCTCTTCTCGCTAACACCTTCAGGAAGGAGGTACAAGAGTCTTAGGTCCCATCCCACTAGGTTAAGGAACAGTAGTTATCCTTCAACTATCAGGCTCCTGAGCTGGTGTGGATAACTTCATTCACCTCAACACTGAACTGATTCCACAACCTACAGACTCACTTTCAAGGACTCTCCAATTCATCTTCTCAGTGTTTATTTATTCATTGCTTGCTTGTTGTTATTATTATTTATTTTTTTCTCAGTTCAGGCTGGTAAAACCTGAGCACAAACAAGGGAAAATCTACAGGTGCTGGAAATCCAAGCATCTATGGAAAAGAGTACAGTCGACATTTTGGCCGAGACCCTTCGGCAGATGCTGCCTGGTCTGCCGAGTTCCTCCAGCATTTTGTGTGTGTTGCTAGGTAAAACCTGGTGTATGGGCATAGCCAAGCACACTCATTTCTCAATTGCTAGGGACTTTCAGATTATCCTAGTGATATTTAGTATTGTGGCTTTCTGGAGATTTACGTAAATATTGCTGTGTAGGTCTAATTGTTCAATGCTATTGTGTTGTGATGATACCAGATGTAGATATTACCTTTGGGACAATGTATACCCTGTTCATGTTCCATAGTCTTTCAATTTCCTCTTTTAATTCGGCATATTTCTGGTGTTTTTCACTTACTGATTTCTGTACGTTATGTGTGTTTGGAGTGGAAATACCTACTAAATAAGTTGTTCTTGTTTGTATATCCTGTATTATTCTATCCAGATGATTATTATGGATTGTCCTATCTGTAATAATTGATCGGTCATTAATATAATTTGTGGTATTCTGACTCTGAAACTGGATCAGGCTTGTATTCTTGTCAGTCTTTGTTTGTGTCTAGCTTGTCATTGATCTATTGTATTTCTTTGTTCTACTGTGAATGCCTGCAAGAAATGAATCTCAGGGTGGTGTATGAGCTTTGAGCTATTGATTTATTACAAGTTCTTGCAGCTGCTGTAATTTAGCCTTGTGGATACTATTGGTGCAACTCATTCTTAGAGGAGAGGATTGCTATCTAATGATTAGAAGCTATAATGAGGAGAGATAATGGGGGGTGCTCCGTGAGGATCAGAAAGACCTGGACAGTCTGTTAAAGGACAGTGCCAGGTTGTTCTTTGTGCAAGATGTAAAGATTAGCTTTAAGATTCATGTTTCATGAATCAGGTTTATTTATCATGCTTATTATTGAAACATGCACTGAAATTTGTTGTTTGCGTTAATGACCTACACACTGGAGGGTGTGCTAGGGGCTGTTTGCAAGAGTCGCCATATGTTCTGATGCCAGCTTAGCCTACCCACAATGCTCAGGAGAAGGACACAAATCACAAAAAGCAACAAGACAACAACAGCAAAAGAAGCCCATTTCTTCTCTCCCACCCACCCACATGCACAGTCCTCTAACCCCAGGTCAGGACATCTTCCTTGGCTTCAGCCTCCAGTAAACTCAGACTCAGACTTGGACTCTGGCCTGCAGACGTTGGCCTTTGACTTCCCCAGCAGACTTGCAGAGATTTTCAGACTCTGCTCCAGCCAATGGGCCTCCACTTTTGGACTTCCGGTTCGATCCTCAGCATCGATCTCAGGTCATCGACCTCTGAACACTAGGCCTCGAACTCCAGACTTGCCGACGAAGGGATCCTCGAACTCTGGTCTCTCTGATTCGCAAGCCCGTTCCTCCTGCCCGCATGGAGCTCCAACTCCGGAGCCCACCGGCAGCTCGGTGACCTGGGGGCCCTTGTCCACTCCCTGCCAGACTGACATCTGACTACGGATGTCTGTCCCATGCCCGTGTCATTGGCCATCGATTGTGGAGCAGAGACTTACACTCTGGCCTGGCTTCTAATTCCCCCAGATCCCTGTCTCTAAACCCTATTAACTCCCCTCTCTGCCCCCAAACCATCCGTATGAAGCTTAAAAAAATTAAAAAACAACTAAATCTGTGCTGTGATTCAACAAACATCAAAACGTACAGGCTTCCGATGCCACCAAAGCATGCCCACAACTCACTGACCTGAATGTGAGAGGACACCAAAGCACCCAGAAGAGACCCACGTGGTCACAGGGAGAATGTACAAACGCCTTACAGACACTGGCAGGAATTGAACCCTGGTCTGCCATTTGCTGGCGCTGTGAAGCGTTACGCTAACTCTACGCCACTGAGCTACCCGTGTGTGTGCGGCTTTTTATCCCATGGCAAGTTGCACCTGCCTATAGAGCAACTTCAACATACCTTTCAATGAGAAAAAACACAGGATTCCTACAAGTAAACACAGTGGGAGTATTACAACAATGTATAATTATTCACGTAATGAGAACGTCAATTGGATGCCATGTGTTAGCAGGCAGCAGTACTCAGAAACCTGCTCCTGGTTTCTAGGTTACAGAGCTAGGAATTGTCTTTGAGCAGATGCTGGAAGAGTTCTCCCGGTGCACTCTGCAAAGAGATGTAACAGACCAAGGAATGAAGGGAGACATAAAAGAATCAAAGAACGAGGAGGTCAGAGCCATCACAGGTTTAGCGCTTTGCTTCAAAGATGTCTGATGTAGCCTGGGACAGCTGGCATTGAGAGACAATCAGAGGAGAGGCATCCGCTAACACTGAGATAAGAGATTGCCGCAGAATCCTGCTATCTAGTCCCAGCTCTCTTTGATGTTGCTCAGTGAGGAAGGCTTTTGGGGACAGACTGTTGTATCCTTAATCATAGCTGGCTGTTGTTCAGCCTTTTAAGGTCTCATTACACTGTTCCTTGAGGATTAATCCTCTTTAAGGTTTACATGCCATAGTTTTGTCTTGGGGGCCCTGCCAGGGACCTTGGTACCAACTGCATGAAGCACAGACATATTTTTCACGTTTTTCTGCAAAGTCACTTTTTTAATGGAATCTGTCAGACAACTAAAGCTTTTCTCTCTGCGACTTCTGCAGTTCTATCCGCTGATGTACTTCCATTGCTGAATTGCAGGCTTTGGACTATTAGTACTAAATTGCATTTATCCGGTCATCATGCTTATCCAGCCTCTTTTGCTCATAACTCTTGGCTGAATTGAAAAGAAGTGGCTCACATCTATGTAGCTGTAAACTCAAGGCCTTTGTGTGCTAAGTACTTAGGCCATAGAACATAGTATAGTATAGGAACAGACCATTCTGCCCACAATGTCATGCCTAACCAATTGAATTAGAAATCAAATAGCCAACTAAACTAATCCCTTCTGACTACACAGTGTCCAGAAGTGCACAATTTTCATCACAAAAACAGGAGATTCTGCAAATGCTGGAAATCCAAAGCAACACACACAGAATGCTGGTGGAACTCAGCAGGTCAGGCAGCATCTGTAGAGAGGGATAAAGGGCTGACGTTTTGGGCCGAGACCCTTCATCTGGATGGGAAAGGAAGTGGGAAGAAACCAAAGTAAGAAGGTGGGGAGGGGAAGGAAGGAAGGGAGGAGTATAAGCTGGCAGGCGATTGGTGAGGGGGAGGTGGGTGGGTGAGGGAGGGAGAATGAAGTGAGGAGCTGGGAGGTGATCAGCTGAAATGACCTGTGGTTTGATGGTTTACTGAACCACTGCAACCAGCTCTGTTTACATTTTGTTCATGTTGTTATAAGTTACCACATACTTTTGCACATCGGTAGTTTATTTTATTTATTTAGAGATGCTGTGTAGAATCGAGCTATGCCATCCCAGCAGCCCACAATAACCCTCGAGTTAAACCTAGCCTAATCACAGGAATCAGAATCAGGTTTAATATCACCAACATGTTGTGAAATTTGTTGTCTTTACGGCAGCAGTACAATGCAATAAAGCAATAAGAGAAAGAAAACTGTTAGAACAGTTAAATAAGTAGTGCAAAAATAGAAATAAAAAAGTAGTGAGGTTGTGTTTATGGGTTCAATGTCTATTCAGAAATCAGATGGCAGAGGGGAAGAAGCTGTTCCTGAATCGTTGAGTGTGTGCCTCATGTACCTCCTTCCTGATGGTAGCAATGATGGACCTCGCCTTTTTGAGGCATCACTGCTTGAAGACAATTTATAATGATCAATGAAGCATGTTTGGACTGTGGGAGGAAGCTGGAGCACCTGGGAAAACATCTGCCTTCCACAGGGAGGACGTACAGAGGATCTGAGATTGAACTCTGAACTCTAATGCTAATAGGGTAAATAGTGATACCAGGAGGGTAACATGATATTAGCCGCCTGCACTAGTTGGCAGTTTCAAGTTCAACTTTATTGTCATCTGATTGTACATACATACAACCAATTGAAACAACATTCCCCCAGACCACGGTGCATCCACAAATCATATATCACACAATGTAACACAGAATATTACCACAAATAAGTTAACAAAATATAATTCGAAGTGCAAGTAGTGTGCAGCTCAGGTAAACAGTAAACAACTAGTACAGTAAACAGCCTAATGACGAGACCTCGGTGATAGCAGGGTATTCATTAGTTTCACAGCCTGAAGGAAGAAGCTGTTACCCAGTCTGGCAGTTCTAGTCTTATTGCTCCTGTACATCCTTCTTGGTAGTAGTGGGTCAAAGAGATTGTGGGATGGGTGGTAGGGATCCTCAGCGATGTTTCAGGATATACTATGCTCCCGGTAAATGGTAAATGACCCTGGTGATCCTCTTGGCAGTTTTTACTGTCCTCAGTAGAGTCCTGCGGTCAGATGCCTGGCAGCCTGCATATCGCACAATGATGCAGTCGAAGAGGATTCTCTGGATGGTGCTCCTGTAGAAAGTGGTTTGAATAGAGGTGGAGAGCCTTGCATGCCCCAACCTTGTCAGAAAGCGTGGATGCTGCTGTGCTTTCTTGACTAATGAGAAGGTAGAGTGTGTCCAGGTTCGATCATCTGTTAGGTGCACACCAGGGAGCTCTGTGCTCTTTACTCCCTCCAAGAAAGTGAAGAGCACAGAATGCTCTTTTAGTGGAGAACGCTTCACAAAACATGTGCACAATCAATGTATATAAGCCATCTTATGCTATTCATTATTTGCTTATTTATTTGCTTTTTTATGATTGTGTTCTTTATCTTATTGTATTTTTTGTGCTGCATCAGACCCAGAGTAACAATAATTTTGTTCTCCTTTACACTTGTGTATTGGAACTGACATTAGAGAATACTGTATCTGCTTTCCAATATGAAGCATAATTCACAGAGAAAGAATAATACTTTAAAGGTGGCTTCATGGTACGTTGAGAGCATTCTATCCAGTCTCAAAGGCAAATCCATTTCAGTGTTGTCAAGATCCTCTGCTTGTACCACCAACTGGCGGTTTTAAATGCGGCACCACAGTAGCATAGCAGTTAACGTGTCACTATTACCGCTGGGGATGTTGGAGTCCAGAGTTCACTTCCAATGCTGTCTGTAAGAAGTTTGTAATTCTCCCCATGACCACTTGGGTTTCCTCTGGCTGCTCCGGTTTCATCTCACATTCCAAAGACACCCTGGTTGGTAGGTTAATTGGTCATTTTAACTTGTCCTGTGATTAGGCTATAGGTGGGTCGACGGACGGCGCAGCTCGTTGGTCTGGAAGGGCCTGTTCTGCGCTGTATCTCTAAATAAATTAATTAAATGAATTAGCATAAGAACTAGGAGCAGGAGTCGGCCAGCTGGCCTGTCGAGCCTGCTCTGCCATTCAATGAGTGTGGCTGATCTGACCATGGACCCAGCTCTACCGACCTGCCTTTTCCCCATCTCCCACCTGCAGAGCGGGGGATCATGGAGTGGGTCGGAGACAGTCTTTACACGCCTGGTTTAAAAAGTGACCAGGGCTTGTCGGAACTTGTCGGCTGAAGTTCGCACGGGTTATTAATAATCTAGCAAAAGCCAGTAAGAAGAAGGGAGGTTTAAGCAGAGTGGCTATTCTGAGAGCGGCCATTGTTGGAGTGGGCCTGTATTAGAGTGATCAGGCTTTAGCTCAACTGGCTTCAGCCAGTGTTAGAATGGTCATGTTTTGGCTCAACAGACTTGGCCCAGTGTTAGAGTGGTCAGCTGTAACTCAGCAGGTTTTGGCGAGAACAGGAGAGGCTAAGGGCGCTGAGTCAATTGGAATCATTTAGTTGATTGTAGAATTTAAGGTTAAGAAGTTTGAGCCAAAGGTATAACAGAGTAAACAGAATACTAGCTAAGGCAGTGGAGTGCTTTTGTAAATTGTGGGATTACAGGGTACCTGATGGTCTCTGATGACCACATCTGCAGGAAGTGCACCCTACCTGTTCCTGAGTGACAAAGTCAAGGAACTGGAGCTGGAGCTTCATGTACTCAGGACCATGCAGGAGACTGAAAACCTCATAGATAAGACTTTTATTGATGGTGGTCACACCCGGAGTGCAGGTTTCAGATAGTAAACTGGTGACCACCAGGAGAAGTGATGGGAGTAACCAGTCAGTGTAGGGTTCCCCTGTGACCATTCCCCTTAGCAACAAGTACATCCCTTCAGAAACTGATAGGAGAGTGGGGAATGACCTATCAGGGCAGAGCGGCAGCAGCCAGGCCACTAGTACTGTGGCTGGCTCTGAGACTTGGCAGGGTAGGGTAAGGAGAGGCAGAGTGGTAGTGATTGGAGACTCAGTAGCGGATGGACCACAGATTTTGTGGCCATGGAAGAGACACCAGGATGGTGAGTTGCCCAGGTGGTAGGTTGCAGGATGTCTCAAGAGTGGCTGCAGAATATTCTCTGGTGAGCAGCCACAGGTTGTGATCAACATTGGCACCAATCACATAGGTAGAAAGGGGGAAGAAGTCCTGTGCTCTGAGTATAAGGAGTTAGGGAAGAGGCTGAAGAACAGGATCTCCAAGATAGTAATCTCTGGATTACTCCCAGTGCCATTTGCAAGTCAGGGCAGGAATCGGATGATAGTACAGATAAATTTGTGGCTAAGGAAGTGGTGCAGAGGGAAGGTTTTGAGATTTTTGGATCATTGGGATCTCTCTGGGATAGGATTGCCCTGTACAAAAAGGACAGGTTACACTTGAACTGAGGAGTACCAATATCCTTGTGGGCATGTTTGATAGAGCTGCTGTTAGGATGAGGGATACAAATTACAATTGGAGATAGAAAAGGCATGTAAAAAGGGCAATGTTACTATAGTCATGGGGGATTTCAATATGCAGGTCAAATGGGAAAATTAGCTTGGCACTGGTTCCCAACAGAGCAAATTTGTAGAATGTCTATGAGGTGGCTTTTTAGAGCAGCTTGTGATTGAGACCGCTAGGGAAATGGCAATACTGGATTGGGTGTTGTGTAATGAACCAGATTTGATTGGGGAACTTAAGGTAAAGGAGCCCTTAGAAGACAGTGATCATAATGATGAAATTCACCCTGCAGCTTGAGAAGGAGAAGATAAAATCAGTGTTACAATGGAGTAAAGGGAATTACAGAGCATGAGAGAGGAGCTGGCCATATTTGATTGGAAGGGGACGCTAGTGGGAATGATGGCAGAACAGCAATGTCTGAAGTTTCTGAGGGAACATGAAAAAATTGGTTCACGTCAGCATTGTTTTCTCAAGGACAAATCTCACCTGACAAATACGTTGGAAGTCTATGAGGGTCTTTTAAGAGACTCCTGGACGGGAATATGCTCAGAAGGATAGAGGGCTATGGGCAACCTTAGGTGATTTCTCGGGTGGGGACATGTTCGGCACAGCTTTGTGGGCCGAAGGGCCTGTATTGTGCTGTGGGTTTTCTATGTTTCTATGAAATAACAGGCAGGATAGACAAAGGAGAGTCAGTGGATGTTGCTTACTTGGATTTTCAGAAGGCCTTTGACAAGGTGCTGCACATGAGGCTGCTCCCTGTAGAGTCTTTGAAAGTGAGTCCCAAAGTTGTGGAATCACTCTTAACCAACTCTCAGATCAATTTAACCCTTGCATCACTTATCAGGAGGATGTATAGGACCCAGTGGCGCTCTTTGGAAAAGAGCAAGTCAATATAGTTACACAGCAGGGGGGGTAGGCCCTTTGGCCCAACTGGCCCATGCTAAACAGTGTCCTGTTAGTCTCAGTTGCCTGTGTTCAGCCCATCACCCTCCAAACCTTTCCCCTCCATGTACCAATCCGACTGCCTCTTAAACGATGCAATTGTATCCTATTCGACCACTTCTTCTGACATTCCCTGGCTGACAATTATCTCTCAATCAGCGTCAACAAAAGCTCTTGATCTGACCATTGATCTTTGTGGGTCCTTGCTGTGTACATGATGACTGCGGTACTTCCCATCTCACAATAGTGGCTGCACTTCAGAACTACTTGATTGATTGTAAAGCACCTGGGAACATCCTGAGAGAGTGAATAGAGCTAAATATGTACAGGTGCTTTTTCTTCAACGCCGGCGCGCTGCAAAGAATATGGTTTTTAAGCATTTCAGCATAGCTGTAAAGTTACTGGCACAAGATGTAACTTTAGACAAATCATATGGATTAATCAGTTGTCTTTTGCATATTGGTGTCTGTCAGTCTTTGCTTAGAACATAGAACTAGAACATAGAATATTACAGCACAATACAGGCCCTTCAGCCCACAATGTTATGCTGACCTTTTAACCTACTCTAAGATCAATCTAACCCCTTCCCTCCCACATAGCCTTCCATTCTGCGCTCATCCATGTGTCTATTTGTGTCTCTTAAATAGGAATCATTTAACATCTGTCAAATGGTCTTTCATGTTCTCCTTGTTCTGCTGATAATTATTGTGTAAATCTCGTCTCCAAACACTGGTCCGTTCCTCATCTCTGGCCCAAACTCCCCAGTCTTTTTAATCTGGCCTGGCACTTAAGTTGGCCATAGATCAGTTTGTTCCTCGCACTTAAGCAAGGGCCCTGCTGCTTCGATTTGGCTCCAGGTCTGCTGCTGCAATGGCCGAAGGTCGGCATATTCCTCGCTCTCAGACGTGGGCCTGCACTCACTGCGCCACCACAGTGCACCTTTGAGACTCCAGTTCGTCGAATCCCCTAGAGCACCACAAAAGCTCCAGGTCAAAAACACATCCGAAAGGGAAGTTACAGGCTATTGCTTGCAGAGATCCTTGTCCAGAAAAAGCAATTAATAGAGTAGTTGTAGATTTTAACCTAAAGTAAATAAATAAGACTGTGTACATGAGTTGTAGAGTCCTTGAAAATGAGTATATAGGTTGTGGAATCAGCTCAGAGTTGAGGTGAGTGAAGTTATCCACGCTGGTAGAAGGATAATAGCTGTCTCTGAACCTGGTGGTATGGGACCTGTTTATGGAATTTTATTTATTCATTTTTATTTGGGAATACAGCGTAGACCAGGTCCTTCCGGCCCAAAGAGTTGCACTACTCAGCAACCCACAATTTAACCGGAGCCTGATCAGAGGACAATTAACCTGTTAACTAGTCTGCCTTTGGGATGTGGGAGGAAACCGGTGCACCCAGGGGAAGCCCACATGGTCACAGGAAGAATGTACAAACTTCTTACAGACGACTCTGGAATTGAACTCTGAACTCTGATGCCCTGAGCTTTAATAGTTTTGCGCTAACTGGTACACTTCTGTGAACGCCTCAATATTCTAAGAGCATTGAGTAGTAACCACATTTAAATTTAACATTATTTCTTGAATTATCAATCAATACCAATTGAGAATTCAGAACATAAGCAGATCGAAAACATACAAAACCCTCCTCAATGAACTCTCACAGTTCCTGACTGTTATTCAGAATGTCACGTACTGAAGACAAACATTAGAGCAGAGTAGAGTTAAGGTCAAGTTCAAGTTCAAATTTAATTGCAATTCAACCATACACATGTATACAGCTTAATGAAACAGTGTTCCTCTGGGCCAAGGTGCAAAACACAATACATACAGATACACACAGCACGTATAGTTACGATAACACATACTATCACAAAATATTAGCACAAGACCCTGAGTGGCATGGCCTGAAGACTTGATGGTGCATGGGATGTTGTCCTGGAGCCACGTTTCTGCAAGAACGAGCACACAGCAGTTCCTCATCTCATTCTGGGTCAGATGCAAGTGAAGGCAACGCAGCTTGTCTTGCAGGGAGTGAATACTGGCGAGCAGTATCGAAGGGAGAGCTAGCTTGCGGGGGCCAGCTCCAAGCCCAACATGGATTCCAGTGCGCCCGCTGCACCTCTTTTCTCTCTCACAGCACACCCAGTCCCTCCTCCCCTGGCTGGCTGTAATGGACAACATTGTGGCATGATAGTCTGGTCCATACAATAACTGAGAACACACAGCTTCCCCTATTGGTGGCCTCGGCACTGAACCAACGAACTGGTCTTGTAGTATTGTGTTAAACCAATGTCTAACAAGATCTTGCGATCACTAGAAAAACATTTAAGACAAACATTTGCATTATTTCTTGGACCTGGATAGACCGCTGTGACGAAGCATGCTTCCAAATTACTAGAAGTCTTGTCTTTTTATGAGTTCACTTGCCATTCTTTTCATTGTCTCTGTCAGTCAAGGAACTGGGAAATATTGGAATGGGCCAAAGGGCTTGTGCTTGTGCTGTAATGTTCTAAGTTCTGTGTTCTTCAGCCAGTAGGTGGTGAAGCTGTGGAATTCATTACTACGGACTGCTGCGGAGGCCAGGTTATCAGGTATACTTAAAGTGGAGGCTGATTGGCTTGTGATTAGTAAGGGTATTAAAGGTTACGGGGAGAAGACAGGAGTATGGTGTTCAGAGGGAAAATAAATCAGCCATGATGGAATGATGGAACATATTCAATGGGCTGAATGGCCTAATTGTGCTCCTATGCATTATGGTCTTATAGTATTGATTCTGTAAATGTTCAAAAATCTACTGATTTCTGCCATGAATAATCTCAGTGACTGAACATTCACTGCCATCTTGGGTGGAGAATTCCAAAGATCCACCACTGTCTGATGTAGAAATTGCTTCTTGCTTTTGTTTGTCTGCTCCCTGTGAACCTGGTTCTAGATCGTTCAAGTTAGGGTAGAAATCATCCTTGTATTCTGTCAAACGCCAAGTGAATTCTATTCATTTCAATTAACATCTTGGTGCAGACTCTACACTCTCACTGTTTGGTCTGGAACTGCTCTCTCCTGTGTGGCTGAAGACATGACCTTCAGAAATCAAAGTACTGAGTACAGGAGTTGGGCTATTAACTTGTAATTGTGTAAGAGGCCTAATTTGGAGTATTGTGCATTGTTCCGGTCACCTACTTACAGGAATGATATCAGTAAGATCAACAGAGTGCTGAGAAAATTTACAAGGATGTTGCCGAGAATTGCGGACTTGAGTTATAGGAAAAGGCTGAATAGTTTATGCCTTTATTCCCTGGAGTGTAGGAGAATGAGGTGAGAATTGATAGAGGCATACAGAATTAAGTGGGGTGTAGATAGGAAAATGGAAGCAGGTTTTCTTTCCCCACTGGAATTCGGTGAGACTAGAATTAGAGGTCATGGGTTAAGGGTGAAAGGTGAAATGTTTATGGGGTGGGGTCATGAGGGGGAACTTCTTCTGTCAGAGGATGGTATGAGTGTGGAACGAGCTGCCAGCAGAAGTGATGGATGTGGGTTTGATTTCAAATTTAAGAGAAGTGTGGATAAGTACATTGGTGGGAGAAGTATAGAGGGTTATAGTCCAGTCGTGGGTTGATGGGACTCGGCAGAATATCAAGCGGCATGGATCAGGTGGGACGGAGGGCCTTTTTCTGGGCTTTAGTGCTTTCTGATTGCGATATTTAATGGATATTTTAGTAATGTTGGTCTCCTTGTCCATTACTAAGAGAAAGAAAGACATATATAGGACATTCCAAAGGACTTTTGATGTATGGCTCTTGTTGTACTGTTGAGTTGGTGACAGTAACTTCTTGCAGAGTGATCAAAGTGATCCTCTGACTTTTTTTTGTTGATGTGAATTAAAGGATAAATATTATCTAGGATGTGAGGGATGGATACTTTTTGAAATACTGCCATCAGATATGAAGAAGGGACAGGAGTAACCATAGGCCTGCTCCACAATTAATCAAAACATGGCTGATCCAATTGTAATTCCATTTCCATGTTCCCACCTCAAAGTTCAAAGTTCCAAGTTCAAAGTAAATTTATTATCAAAGTATGGTAGCCCTGTCCATCACAGGCAAAGCCTTCCCCACCATTGAACACATCTACAAGGAGCACTGCCAAAAGAAAGCAGCATCCATCATCAAGGACGCCCACCATCCAGGCCGTACTCTCTTCTCACTGCTGTCATTGGGAAGGAGGTACAGGAGCCTTGGGTCTCACACCGCTGGGTTCAGGAAGATTTCGTGCTCTTGAACCAGCGTGGATAACTTCACTCACCGCAATGCTGAACTGATTCCATAACAGATGGGCTCACTTTCAAGGGCTCTACAACTCATGTTCTTGGCATTATTTATTTACATATTTAACTATTATTACTTTTGTATTTGAACATAAGACCATAACATATAGGAACAGAATTAGGCCATTTGGTCCATCAGGCATGCTCTGCTATTTCATCATGGCTGATCCATTTCTCTCTCAGCCCCGATCTCCAGCTTTCTCCCCTTATCCCCTCATCCCTTGACTAATCAAGAATCTATCAACCTCTGCCTTAAGTCTGCCCAAATGTATTGGCCTCCACAGCTGCCTGTTGTAAAGAAATCACTTGAAAAAGAAATTCCTCTTCATCTCCATTCTAAAAGGGCCTCCCTCTATTCTGAGGCTGTGTTCTCTGGTCTTAGACTCCCCCATGATATCCTTTTTACATCCACACTATTGAGGCCTTTCAACATTCGATAGGTTTCAATGAGGTTCCCCCTCATTCTTCTTAATTCCAGAGAGTACAGGTCCAGAGCCAACAAGGCTCTTGATGATGGATTTGTACCGATTGTCTTCTTTTGCACATTAGTTGTTTGTCAGTCTTTGTAGCTTTTCATTGATTCTATTCTACTGTGAATGCCTGCAAGAAAATGAATCTCAAGGTACTGTTAACAATCATGTTTATCAAGGATATATCTATCTCCTTTAATAAGATCATCAAAGGCTGCTCTTCCACTGTCCTTTGAAGAGCAGAGCTCCTACTTTTAAATTCCCTCAGTAATAGATAAACATTGTTGGCTTTCCTAATTACCGTACTTTACCTGCATAACAGTCTTTTGCAAATTACAGACAGGAACATCCAAATCCACTTCCCTTCAGAGATCTGCAATCTCTCATCACTAAGAAGCAAAAAGCTCTTTTGAATTCCTTTGCATACCACGAGGCGACACGCTGCTATAGCGGTTAGCGTAAAACTAAACAGTGCCTGCGATCACTGATTGGGGTCCAGTTCCTACCACTGTCTGTAAAATGTTTTGTATGTTTTCCCCATAACCGTGTGGGTTTCTACTGGTTAGCTCCCACACTGCAAAGACATACAGTTAGGATTAGTGAGTTGTTGGCATGTAGGAAGAGTGTTGAGCTGCCGGGCCCTGTACATATTTCATTGTATATTTTGATAGACATATGACAGATCAGTTGTTTAAAAATCTTAATCTTTACTAAAGTGGGTAATTGCATCTATTCCAACATTATCCTCCATTTATCAGATCTTTGCTTTCTCCTGCACGGCTCCCCGACCGACCTGTGTGTCATCAGCAGCTTGTGGCCCACCACTCACTCCATCTTGCCAATCAAGATACACAGCCAAAGTGCAAAGTAAAATTTATTATCCAATTATTACCATTTACTACATTCAGCTACTTTCTCTTGCAGGTGTTTATAGCAAAATAAAGAAATACAATAACATTTATGAAAAACTATATAAAAGAAAAACTGACAGATGGCCAATGTGCAAAAGAAAACAAATTGTGTAAATAAAAATAATGCAGAGAATGTGAGTTGTAAAATGTCCTTGAAAGTGAGTGTGAAGATTATGGAATTGGTTCAGAGTTGTGCTGAGTTAAACTACCCAAGTCAGTTCAAGAGCCTGATGGTTGATAACTGTTCCTGAACCTGGTGGAGTGACCCAAGGCTCCTGTGCCTCCTGCCTGGTGGTAATAGTGAGTAGAGGGCATGGTCTGGATGGTGGTCGTCTTTGATGGATGCTGCTTTCTTGTGGCAGTGCTCCATGTAAATTGCTCAATGGCTGGAAGGGCTTTGCCTTTGATGGACTGGGCCATATCCACCTCTTTCTGTAGCCTTTGCATTCCTGGGCATTGGTGTTTTCATACCAGGCCGTGATGCATCCAGTGAGGGTTCTCTCCATTGTGTATCTATAGAAGTTTATTAAAGTTTTCAGAGGCGTGCTGAATCTATGCAAACTTCTCAGAAAGTAGAGATGCTGTCTGTGATAATGTATCAGCCACACTATGGGCTTTTATGTTATGGAATAACCTTTAATGTGGCATCTTTTAAAATTGCTTGTGGAAATATGGTTCCCTTTAATCCAGAGCACATGACACTTTATCAAAGGACCCCAATTGAATCTGGAAATCTAAATCTTTGTCCATTTTGCTGTGTATAGTTTTTCATTGATTCTATTGTGTTTCTTTGTGTTTATTGTGTATGCCCAGGAGAAAATGAATCTTAGGGTTGTATATATACTTTGATAAGAAATTAATTTTGAACTTTGAACTTTGTATTTTTATCAATTAGTTGGTCAAGCATGATCTTGCCTCTCACACTACCATGTTGACACAGTTTGTGGATTGGACTATAGTTCAGATTATGATATGTTTCTGGTTTCTGGTCACTCCTGTTTTTGTTGCTATTTTGTGCGATTTTGATCGGGTGACCTGCAGACAGTGAACTGAGCTGAACTGAACATGCCTGGACTCTTTTGATTTTGTATTTGATATTCGATATTCTGTGTTTCTCAGTTGTTTGTTTTGTTGTTGTTGTTAGTGTGATTTGTTTTGGGTTTTTTTGCATGTGGTGGGGGGTGTTGATGCTTTTTTCTTTGAACAGGTTCCATGCTGTTTCTTTATTTCGTGACTGTCTGTGGAGAAGACAAATCTTGGTTGTATACTGCATCCGTACTTTGATAATGAATGTACTTGGAATCTTGGACTTTTCCTGATTACTTTGAGTGTTTCTAAATGCCCTGCTCTGATGTCTTTATGTGATATTTCTTTATTTATTTAGTGATACAGCATGGTGTAGGCCCCTCTGACCCTTTGAGCCAAGCTTCCCCAGCAACCCCACAACCCAATTAACAATTAGCTGTACAATTAGCGTGCACATCATTAGGAACACAGGCTCTATCTACAGAAAGCGTTGCTCAGTTAGAAAGGGAGAACTTGCCGTGCGTCACAAACATTTGTGTGTAATCCTGTTTCTTTAATAATAGAATCTGCCATTGCAAATTCCAATTCCGATTTGGATTTATTTATCATGTGTACATGGATACACACAGTGAAATACACTGTTTGCGTGAACAACCTAAGGATGTGCAAGTTTCGCCACATGTTCCGGCGCCAACGCAGCAAGCCCACAACGTTCAGCCAAACATAACAACAACACCTTTCCTCCCTCGCATCCGCCCACCCACCCACTCACTCTTACAGAGAGAAATCCAATCCTGGGAGAGGCCGCCTCTGGGCCACCAGCCTCCAACGGACCAATGTATTCGCAGACATCAGGGCTTCCACCTTCACTGGTGGACTCGCCGACTCAGGGCTTTGGCCTTTGGGCCTTGACCTCAGGACTTCTGATTGACCTTTGCACTTTGATCTTCCAATGGCAGATGTTAAGCTCACTGATCTATAGTTTCCTGGTTTCTGTCTTCATCCCTTCTTGAATAAACAAAATACATTTGCCATTTTCCAGTATTATGGAAACTTAGCAGAATGTTGTTAAACATTAAACTTAGTGCATCAACTATCTCACCATTCACTGGCTTTCATAGAGTGGAGATGGAGGATTGGTTTAAAGCCATGTGCAACATCTGATATCACAGAGGAGCTGCTACAGGGTGAGCGGCAATGTCCTTCAACTGAGACTTACATGAGGATATTATGACTGTGAGCGAAAGCAGGCCAGCTCACTGGGTATAATTAAAGTGAAGGCTGATAGGTTCTTGATGTGTAAGGGTGTCAAAGGTTACGGGGAGAAGGCAAGAGAATAGGGATGAGAGAGAATAAATCAGCCATGATGGATTGGTAGAGCAGACTCAGTGGGCTGAATGGCTGATTCTGCTCCTATGTCTTATGGTCTTTGTGAGCTATAGAGGCAAATAAACAGGTGATATTTTGGGGCAAATCCTGATAGACTAGTAAGGCATCGGTTAGAGGGTGGTGGTGAATTCACAGAGGGTGGTGAGTGTGGAATTCATTGACTTTTGATTAGTAAGGGTGTCCAAAGTAATGGGGAGGAGGCAGGAGAATAGGGGTGAGCGGGATAATAGCTCAGCCACGATGAGGTAGAACAGCCTCGATGGGCTGAATGGCCTAATACTGCTCCTATCTACTTTTGCTCTTACCTTGGTCTTTGGTATGCCAAATTACTTTTGATGACAGCTTTTCAAATGTTATCGTAACAACAGTATTCATATGATACTCATACAATAAGCACAGGTCTGTGCAAATCGTTATCAACATGTGGCAATAATATAGTTTTGACTAGATATTATAGTTTCTAAGTCATGGATAGAAACTGATGACAGTATCATGCGGAATGACACAGCTTTGTTCATTTTAATGATGTTTCCATTCACTCATGTGAAGATGGAGTCAATCCCTTGGTGAAACTTTCCTTAATGTTTCCAGCTTGCAATTTAATCGGCAAAATGGACGCAATTACTTGTCAATTTCTCAAATGTTTTGCCGTTATGAAAATCTGGCCAATTGGGGAAAGAGTTCTTACCACTCTGGAAGCTGGAGCTTTGTTCCAGGATGTCAGCACTGCTCGGTCTGGGATACATCACAAGTGAATTTGTTAGATTGTGGCTCCCCAAAGGCAGAGTGAAATAACCTTTTCTCTTAGCCTCTGGGAAATGAACAAACAGTCACGTTCCGCTCGGCTCTCTCGATTAAACAAAGACCCAAGTGTGCACAAATTGGTGTGTAAAGTCATTTATAATGATACAACTTCAAACGTCTATCTCAGGCAGAGCTGAGCTATTAAACTACAGTCAGTGGCCGCTTTATTAGGTACACCTATGCGACTGCAGCATGCACAAAATGCTGAGGAACTCAGCAGGCCAGGCAGCATCTATGGAAAAGAGTAAACTGTCGACATTTCAGGTTGAGACACCTGTACATCTGCTTGTTAATTCAAATATCTAATCAGTCCATCATGTGGCAGCAACTCAATGCACGAAAGCATGCAGACATGGTCAAGAGGTTCAGCTGTTGTTCAGACCAAACATCAGAATGCTGAAGAAGTATGACTTTGACTGGGATGATAGTTGGCGCCAGATGAGATGGTTTGAGTATCTCAGGAACTGCTGGTCTCCTGGGGTTTTCAAGCTCAGCAAACTCTAGAGTTTACAGAAAATGGTATGAAAAACAAAAAAAAAATCAAAAAATCAGTGAGCAGCAGTTCTGTGGGCTAAAATTCCTTGTTAATGAGAGAGGTCAGAGGAGAATGGCCAGACTGGTTCAAGCTGACAGGAAGGTGACTGTAACTCATATAATCACACGTGACGAGAGTGGTGTGCAGAAGAGCATTTCTGAAAGCACAACACATTGAACCTTGAAGTGGGTGGGCCACCAGCAGCAGAAGACCACGAACATACACTCCTGAAATCCTGGAGAAGGGTCTTGGCCCAAAACATCGACTTTTTATTAATTTCCATCGATGCTGCCTGACCTGCTGAGTTCCTCCAACAGTTTGGATTTCCAGCATCATGTTTAAATCATGTTTAAAACATACTCTCAGTGGCCACTTTATTAGGTACTGGAGGAACACGATAATGTGGCCAATGAGTGTACCTTTAGCTTCTCAGGCTCATTGTAGTTACATAGTTATGGTGATTCACCTTCCTCCACAAAAATAGGATTTGGTAAGAGAGTTTCGATATTCTTCACATGACAGAGTGGGTTTCCTCTGAGTCTTCTGGGTTCATTCCACGTTCCAAAGCTGTGCGGGTTAGTAGCTTAACTGGTCACATGGGTGTACTTGGGCAGTGCGGGTTGTCGGGCCAGAAGGGCATATACTATGCCATGTCTCTAATCAAAAAATAAAGTAGGTCTAAAGTCAGTGAAATTAGCCTCTTATATCAACAGTTATATCCATGTGTTTAAACTGGATGAAGTAAATTGCATCAAATTGAAGTAATGACTAAATCTTCAAAGTGAAAGGGTTTGTTCCTTTTTTATTTATGTTGTCACCAGTTGTCCTACCCTAGACTATCACACACAAAATGCTGGAGGAACTCAGCAAGTCAGGCAGCATCTATGGAAATGAATAAGCAGTCAACGTTTTGGGCCGAGACCCTTCAATGTGGACTAAACTTGCTGTTATCTCATTTAAGTTCCCCCAGTCTTTTCCATGCAATATGATTCTGGATATTGCTCTAGAATACATTTGATTATGTATCAAGGGCACTTTCTTCCCTTTCTTTTGTTGCCCACATCCTCTTCTAATAGAGTCCTTTCCCTTTCTGGTCCCCATCTCGCCCCTTCTCTTCTCCTCACCTGCCCATCTCCTTCCTCTGATTTTCCCACCTCTTTCCCTTTCTTCCATGGTCTACTTGTCCTCTCCTATCAGATTCCTCCTTTTTCAGCCGTTTACATCTTCCACCTATTACCTCCCAACTTCTTGCATCAACCCCCCCGCCTTCCCCCACAATTGGTTGCAGCTCCCTTCCGCCAGCATGAACTCCTCTTCCTCACCACCCCCCCCCCCCAGTGCTTTTGCTGACTTCTTCTCCCTTTTTCTCCTGTCCTGTTGAAGGGTCTTGGCCCAAAACACCAAAACACCCGCTGTGTATTACCCTATATAGAGGGTTTCCTGACTTGTTGAGTTTCTCCAGTATTTTGTGTGTGAATTATGTGTTTATAGTTGTGTGCATGAAAACTACCTCAGCCTCACTAGAAAAGTGTCATAGTGCTTTCTATATTTGCAGCATAGTACTCTGAAAACCCTGTTTGTTATTTCTTGAGCAACACACACAAATTGTTAGAGAAACTCAGCAGGTCAGGCAGCATCTATGGAGGGAATAAGCAGTTGCCATTTCAGGCCGAGACCCTTCATCGGGATCTGTAGAATCTCTTGCGTGTATGCTGTTTCTTTGTAGGCAGGGCACACACATGGTCATACATATTTCATTCAGCAGTGACTGAATTTGAGGAGCACATGACCAAAGTCACCACACTTGGGAGCTCTTTAGCTTTAAAACATAACACCAGAAAGCAAAGGGGCAGAACTGGGCCCTTCAACCCATTAAGTGTGTGCCACCATGCCATTATGGCTGATTTATTATCCCTCTCAATCCCATTCTCCTGCCTTCTCCTTGTATCTGTTGACACCCTGAATAATCAAGAACCTGTCAACCTCGACTTTAAATATACCCAATGACTTGGACTCCACAGCAGATTGTGTCAATGAATTCCACAGGTTCACCACCCCCTGGCTAAAGAAATTCCCTCTCATCTCTGTTCTAAAATAAACATCCTTCTATTCAGAGGCTGTGCCCTCTGGTCATAGACTCCTTCTCAATAGGAAAAATCCTCTCCACATTCACTCTATCTAGGCTTTTCATTATTCAATAGTTTTCAATGAGATCCCCTCTCATTCTTCTGAACTCCAGCGAGTACAGACCAGAGCCATCACGATCTCCTCATATGTTAACCCTTCCCTTACTGGACCTATGCTCTTAAAGCTCCTTTGGACCCACTCCATTTCCAGCACACCTTTTCTTAGATGAGGGGCCCAAAACTGCTGTTGATACTCCAAATGCAGTCTGACCAATGCCTTATAAAACCTCAGCTTTATAAAGCATTGGTTAGACCGTGTTATACCATTCACACTCGATCTTGCCTTTTCATTATATGCGTGGAGTCATTTAGCAGTTCCACTTTATTCAGTACAACATCGCGCTGAAAAATATTGATCACAAAATAATTGTTTTTATCTACTTGTCACCTTGGTTTTGATGGAACGCTGATAGATCATTAACTATATTACACACTGAATATCAGCAGATCCCGTCAGTTGATAGAAGTTAGGATTGATTGCACATTAAGATGGGGGACTTGGGTGTGTTCTTTACTGCTCTTGTCTGTTTTTTTTTCATTTTGAGTCACATGGAGAAGACTAAACAATCTGTCTAAACTGGAGGAAACTCAGCATGAAGTGATTAGCGTTTATAGAATGTGGCCCCTATTAAATGGTGGACTTCCACGCTCAGTAGCCACTTTATTGTGTACCTCCTGTACTGACGAAAGTGGCCACTGAATCTACGTTCATGGTCTTCTGCTGTATCAGTGCCAGCTGTACGATCAGTGTTCAATTCCTGCCCCTGTATGTAAGGCACTTATACGTTCTCCCCATGACTGCGTGGGTTTCCTCCAGGTGCTCCAGTTTCCTCCCAAATTCCAAAGAAGTACAGGTTCCTAGTAGTGAATCTGTGGAATCCATTGCCACAGGCGGCTGTGGAGGCCACGTCATTGGGTACATTTAAGGCAGACCTTGATAGATTCTTTATTACTCAGGGCATGAAGGAGACAGGGGCTGAGAGGGAAATAGATCAGCCATGATAATATGCAGTCATTGGGTATATTTATAGCAGAGGTTAATAGGTTCTTGATTAGTCAGGACATGGTCAAAGCTTACAGGGAGAAGGCAGGAGAATGGGGTTGAGAAGCATGGCAACACTTGTGGGCTGCCACCAGCACGTTCTTGGATGTGTTGGTTGTTGATACGAACACTTTGACGGTCTGGTGTATTTTAATTTTCACCAAACTGACATTATGCTTGCATTATGATTGATCTGTTCCTTTAAATATGGATTGCTGTCTCATGAAATAAGTTTAGGGATCACAAATATTTTGGTAAGGGACACAATGCATATATTTACTTCCTAATATTGATATAAATTTACAGTCAGTGGCCACTGTGGCCAAAGTGGCCCTTATGTGCACAGTGACCTCTTTATGACCTTCGTCGATCTGACCAAGGCATTTGATACGGTCAGCAGAGATGGCTTATGGAAGATAATGGAGAAGTTTGGCTGCCCTAGCAGGTTCATCACGATTGTTCGGCAGTTCCACGATGGCATGATGGTGAAAGTTTTGGATGATGGTGATGAGTCAGAAGCCTTCCCAGTGACGAACGGTGTGAAGCAAGGATGCATTCTCGCCCCTACACTCTTTTGCATGGTCTTCTCTGCTATGCTGAATGATGCCTTCCGCGATTGTCAGGATGGTATACACATCAGATACAGGACTGGTGGTGGGCTATTCAACCTCTGGCGTCTACAGGCTGTTACAAAGGTAAAGGAGACTGTCATCAGAGACCTCTTATTCACTGATGATTGCGCTCTCGATGCCAGCACAGAGCAGAAGATGCAGCGAGAAATGGACTGCCTCTCACGAGCCTGTGACAACTTTGGACTTACAATCAGCACCAAAAAGACTGAAGTTATGTACCAGCCCACACCCGGAAAGCCCTACCAGGAACCACACATTGCAGTAAAGGGGCAGAAGCTACTGGCAGTCGACAGCTTTACTTATCTGGGCAGTACTGTATCCCGAGCAGTGAACATAGATGCAGAGATCAGCAACAGAATTGCCAAAGCCAGTGCCGCCTTTGGGATACTCCGTGAGAATGTATGGGAGCGGAGAGGACTCAGCCTTACCACCAAGCTGAAGGTCTACCGAGCAGTGGTTCTCACCACCCTCCTCTATGCCAGCGAGACCTGGACTGTCTACAGCAGACACGCTAAACAGCTCAACCACTTCCACTTGAGTTGCCTCCGCAGACTTCTCCACGCACGATGGCAGGACAAAGTCCCAGACACAGAGGTCCTGGAGCGGGCTAGCACCCACAGCGTCTACACCCTCCTACAGAAAGCCCAAGCCAGATGGGCTGGCCATGTCATCAGGATGTCTGACAGTCGACTAACAAAACAGCTGCTGTATGGAGAGCTGAGCCAGTGCAAGCGCTCAGTTGGAGGCAGAAGAAACATTTCAAAGACTGCCTCAAAGTGTCCCTCAAAGACCTCAACATCAATCCCAGTAGCTGGGAATCGCTTGCTCAGGACCGCCCAACCTGGTGGAGCAGGACCACTAAAGGAGCGTATGCAGCAGAAATCAGACGCACCGCAGAGGCTCAGAGGAAACACGCAAGGCTCGAGCTACCTCCACTTCCACTGCAGCACCTACCCTCATGTGTCCCACATGTGGGCGAGCTTTCAGGGCCCGGATTGGCCTCACCAGTCACCTCCGGACCCACAATCACAAACCCTCCACCTGACAGAAGTCGTGGTCGTCTTCGAATCCGAAGGATGAACAACACAACACAAACACAGTCCCTCCACTTCAAGGTTCAATGTGTTGTGCATTCAGAGATGCTCTTCTGCACACCACTGTTGTAACGGTGTGGTTATATGAGTTACGGCTGGCTTCTTGTCAGCTTGAATCAGTCTGGCCATTCTCCTCTGACCTCATTTACAAACAAGAGAAAATCTGCAGATTTTGGAAATTCAAGCAATACACACACAAAATGCTGGAGGAACTCAGCAGACCTGGCAGCATCTATGGAAATGAATAAATAGTTGACATTTCAGGCCAAGACACGAGCCCTATCCTAAAGAAGGGTCTCAGCCCGAAATGTTGACTGTTTATTCTTTTCCGTAGACGCTGCCTGGCCTGCATTTTGTGTGTGTCTCTCATTAAAAAGGTGTTTTTGTCCACCCAACTGCCACTCACTGGATTTTTTTTGTTTTTCACACCATTCTCTGTAAACTCTAGAGACTGTAATACTTGAAATTCCCAGGAGATCAGCAGTTTCTGAGACACTCAAACCTCCCCGTCTGGCACCAACAATCATTCCACAGTTAAAGTCACATATCTTCCCCTTTTTTGATGTTTGGTCTAATACAGTGGCCACGAAATGTATGCTCGTGGTCCGCTGCTGCTGTAGCCCATCCACTTCAAGGTTCAACTTGTGCTTTCAGAGATGCTCTTCTGCACGCCACTGTTGTAATGCATGATTATCTGAGTTACTGTCGCCTGCCTGTCAACTTTGGTCTGCGAGTCTGCATGTTTTTATGCATTGACTTGTTGCCACGTGAATGGCCGATTTGATATTCGCATTAACGAGTAGGTGTATAATAAAGTGGCCACTGATTGGATGTTGTTTCATCGTAAACATTAAACTGGGACTTTGATAAAGACAGACTTGGACTGAAGCAACGTAATCAGTTTCTGTCTATGGCTGCCAGCTATGGGCTTGTTAATAATTCTTGTGTATCAGACACTGAGAACCCCAGATCCACCGATATCCTTACCTTGGTATGTTGTATTTATCTCCCAACAACAGATTACTGGAGCTCTGGTTTTAACACATTCTGCTCTTTCCATTTGTAGTCATTACAGCAAAAGTTCACTTTCTGTTCCTCTGAAGACATAGCACAGAGGTACAGGCCCTTTGGCCCAATGAATCCAAGCTTGATACAGAACACAACTGGGTCGTCACACTTTCCTATGTTCAGTCTATATCCCTCTAAGCCCCAACCCTCCTTGTACATATCTAAATGCTGCTTAAAAGATGCCTTTATTAGCAGGATCACAATAATACAGCACAGATACAGCCCCTCCGGCCCAATTAATCCATGCCATATTAAACACTGAGGAGACATATTCATTAAAAATCCCACAAATCTCCTGCGGTTTAAGACACAGGAAGCCCTGCTGATCACTTTGAGGACCTGCCCTCTTACTAGCAAATCTCGTAACAGAGCTACAGAAACTCCTGAGATTTTCCTTAACCTTTCCTACACCATCTCCTATGCTTTCAATATTCGATAAGTTTCAGGGAGATCACCCTCATTCTTCTAAACTCCAGCAAGTACAGGCCCAGAGCCATCAAATGCTCCTCATATTGTTAACCCTTTCATTCCTGGGATCCTGCTCAGGAACGTCCTCTGGATTTCTCCTATTCTGGCACATTCTTTTCTAGATCATTATGATCATTATGTGCTGTGTTGAATGACATGGACACACATGGTATTTTCTTAGATAAGGGCCCAAATTGCTCACAGTGCTCCAAGTGCTGTCTGACCAATGCCTTAGAAAGCTTCAGCATTACATCCTTGTTTTTATATTCTAGTCCTCTTGAAATGAATGCTAACATTGCAATTGCCTTCCTAACCACTGACTTAACCTTCAGGGATTCTTGCATAAGCGCTCCCAAGACTCTTTGCATCTCTGATTTTTGAATTTGCTTCCTATTTAGAAAATAGCCCATGCCTTTATTCCTTCCACCAAAGTGCATTACCATACACTTCCTAACAATTTATTCCATCTGCCACTTCTTTGCACATTCTCCCAATCTGTCTCAGTCCTTCTGCAGACTCCCTGCTTCCTCCACGATACCTAACCTCTACTTGTCTTTGGATCATCTGCAAACTTGGCCACAAAGCCATCAATTCCGTCATCCAAATCATTGACATATAACAAAAAAAGAATCAGTCCCAACATTGGCCCTTGCGGAACACCATTAGTTACCAGCAGCCAACCAGAAAAGGCTCCCTTTATTCCCAATCTTTGCCTCTTTCCAGTCAGCTAATCTATTCATGCCAGTATCTTTCTTGTAAAACCATGGGCTCTTATCTTGTTTAGGAAATTATGTAAATTGTTATTGTAGTGTAGTAAGATATATCACTTCCATCACATCACGGTTGATTGATCTTTGATTGTCATTCTTCATTTTCCTTTTCCCAGTTTATTAGTTTATTGTACATAATTTCGACCTCCAGGGATGGTTCTCCTAAGATCACAAAGAGATTTATTCATCATTATTTGGAGGAGAGTAGGCCCATGAGGAACAGAGATTGTGTGAATAAATGATCTGATGAAGATGTGTGTGGCAGGGTTTTCACCCTTTTTTCTGACTGAGCTTATGTTTCCAGCAGGCATTTGAATAACACTGAGTTGCCTTCGAGTCATAGAGACATAGAAAACTACAGCACCGAAATAGGTCTTTCGTCCCATCTAGTCCAGGGGTTCCCAACCTGGGGTCCACGGACCCCTCGGTTAATTAATGGTAGGGGTCCATGGCTTAAAAAAAGTTAGATCCTAGTCCACGATGAACTGTTATTCTCTTAGTCCCATCAACCTGCACTGGGACTAAGATTGAACCTGCATCCACCACTTGTGCTGGCAGCTTGTTCCACACTCACACCACCCTCTGAGTGAAGATGTACCCTTCAATGTCTGACCTTTCACCCATAACCATGACCTCTAGTTCTAGTCTCACCCAGCCTCAGTGGAAAAAGCCTGCTTGCATTTACCCTATCTTATAATTTTGTATACCTCTACCACATCTCTCATTTTCCTACAGTCCAGGGAATAAAGCCCAAACCTATTCAACCTTCCCCCATAACTCAGGACTTCCTGTCCGAGCAACATCCAAAATTTTGTCTCTACTCTTTCGATCTTATTGATATCTTTCCTGCAGGTGTGTGACCAGAATGGCACACAATACTCCAAACTTGGCCTCATCAACGCCTCATACAACTTCAATAACATTCCATAACATATCTTGTGGGAGCATTTTCCTTCATTTAAGTGTACAGTCGGCCCTCCTTCTCCGCGAATTCCACATGCGCGTATTCAACTGACCGCGAGTCGCGAAAAACCGTAAGTGCTCTTCCAGCACTTGTTCGAGCATGTACAGACTTTTTTTCTTGTCATTATTCCCTAAACAATGCAGTATAACAAATATTTTACATAGCATTTACATTGTATTAGGTATTACAAGTAATCTAGAGATGATTTAAAGTATACGGGAGGATGTGCGTGGGTTATCGTGGATCGGGATCGAAAAAAATCGGAAGTTCTTACTAAGTAAGTCGGAACAGGTACATCCAGTATTATTTAGAGTCAGTTAGTCAAACGTTTGTCTTAGTATATGGTATATATTTTACCTTTCTATGCATGTAAAATACTTCAGAACGTATGTTTCAGCGCCGGGCTCGGGAACTTCTTCCCGAGTTCGATCCAGTGACAGACCGCTATGGAGTGTGCTCTCCACCGTGCCGGGTTGATGTGGAGGATCAAAAACCCAAAACCCCAAATCCCAATAATTAAACCACTGCAAACACGAGGAAATCTGCAGATGCTGGGAATTCAAACAACAACACACACAAAATGCTGGTAGAACACAGCAGGCTATGAACCTGTGTTGCTTAGTAATAATTGTAGCTTTCATTGGGACAGAGCCTTTCTCACTTTATCCTTTAAAATTGTTATGATCGTTGACCGACGTAGCCTAATGCTTTTCCAGTGACCGATGGCGTTTCACCTCTTTCCGATTGCTTTATTATTTCCACTTTATTTTCAATCGTGATCGTGATTATTTCCGTGAACAGAATCACTGCGGATTCGGATCTCTGCCACTAGGTCCTAATGTCCACCGCACGGAGACAGATTAAATAAGGTCTGGGGTTCCGCTGGGTCCTAAGATCCACCACACTGAGACAGGTTGAATAAGGGATTTGAGCATCCGTGAATTTTGGTATCCGCGAGGGGTCCCAGAACCAATCCCTCGCGGATAAAGAGGGCCAACTGTACTACAGGAAAAATCCGATGTGCAGAGGGATCTTCGAGTCCAAATCCACAGAGAGCCCCACAAAGAGACAGTGGTAAAGAAAGCATTTGGCATGCTTGCCTTCATCGCTCGGGACACTATAAAAGTCAGGAAGTCATGTTGCAGCTGTATGAAAGGTTGGTTACTCCACACAGGTATTATGTTCAGTTCTGGTCACCCCATTATGAGAAGGATGTGGAGGCTTTAGAGAGGCTGCAGAAGAGGTTCACCAGGATGCTGCCTGGATTAGAGAGTGTGATCTATAAGGAGAGTCTGGTTAAACGAGGTGGCTGAGAGGAAACCTGACTGATGTTTATAAAATACTAAGATGGCTAGAATCTGTTTATTTCATTATTTTCTCTATTTATCTATTTATCTATCTATCGAGATACAGCATAGAATAGGCCCCTCCTGCCCTTCAAGCTGTACCGCCCCGTAATCCCATCGGTTTAACCCTAGCCTAATCACAGGAGAATTTATAATGACCAATTAACCTACCATCCGGTATGTCTTTGGACAGTGGGAGGAAACCGGAGCACTGGGGAGAAACCCACGCAGTCATGGGGAGAACGTACAAACTCCATACAGGCAGCGGTGGGAAATGAACCCAGGTCTCGGGCACTGTAAGTGTTGTGCTAACCACTACACCACTACACTACACCTGTACTGTATTTCTTAGGGTTGAAATGTCAAATACCAGGGGATGTACATTTAAGGCGGGGGGGGGTAGTTTAAAGGTGATGTGAGAGGCAAATTTTCTGTTTATGCAGGGAGTCACACACACAAAATGATGGAGGAACTCAGCAGGTCAGGCAGCATCTACGGAGTGGAATAAACAGCCGATGTTTTGCACGGAGACCCTTCATTGGGACTGGAAAAGATGGAGTCAAAAGCCAGAATAAGAAGTTGGAGGGGTGGGAAAGGAATATAGGTTGGCAGGTGAGAGAGAAGGTAGGTGGGTGGGGGAGGTGGAAAAAGTGTGAAGCTGGGAGGTGATAGGTGGAAGAGATGAAGGGCTAAAGAAGAAGAGTTCTCCAGATGACCCAGCATAAGATTAGATGTGTCCTCCACCATGAAGACTGACACAAAATAGTCATTCAAAGCCTCTGCCATTTCCTCAATACCCAATATCAATTCCCCCTTCTCATCCTCCAAGGGACCGACACTCACTTTAGCCACCCTTTTCTGCTTTATATAATTATAAACACTTCTACTATCAGTTTTCATATTTTGCGCTATCCTTCCTTTCTTTATTGCTCGCTTAGACAGACAGACAGACATACTTTATTGATCCCGAGGGAAATTGGGTTTCATTACAGCAGCACCAACCAAGAATAGTGAAGAAATATAGCAATATAAAACCATAAATAATTAAATAATAATAAGTTAATCATGCCAAGTGGAAATGTCCAGGACCAGCCTATTTGCTCAGGGTGTCTGACACTCCGAGGGACGAGTTGTAAAGTTTGATGGCCACAGGTAGGAATGACTTCCTATGACGCTCAGTGTTACATCTCGGTGGAATGAGTCTCTGGCTGAATGTACTCCTGTGCCTAACCAGTACATTATGGAGTGGATGGGAGTCATTGTCCAAGATGGCATGCAACTTGGACAGCATCCTCTTTTCAGACACCACCGTCAGAGAGTCCAGTTCCACCCCCACAACATCACTGGCCTTACGAATGAGTTTGTTGATTCTGTTGGTGTCTGCTACCTTCAGCCTGCTGCCCCAGCACACAACAGCAAACATGATAGCACTGGCCACCACAGCCTCATAGAACATCCTCAGCATCATTCGGCAAATGTTAAAGGACCTCAGTCTCCTCAGGAAATAGAGACGGCTCTGACCCTTCTCGTAGACAGCCTCAGTGTTCTTTGACCAGTCCAGTTTATTGTCCATTCGTATCCCCAGGTATTTGTAATCCTCCACCATGTCCACACTGACCCCTTGGATGGAAACAGGGGTCACCGGTGTCCTAGCCCTCCTCAGGTCCACCACCAGCTCCTTAGTCTTTTTCACATTAAGCTGCAGATGATTTTGCTCGCACCATGTGACAAAGTTTCCCACCGTAGCCCTGTACTCAGCCTCATCTCCCTTGCTGATGCAATCAACTATGGCAGAGTCATCAGAAAACTTCTGAAGATGGCAAGACTCTGTGTTGTAGTTGAAGTCCAAGGTGTAGATGGTGAAGAGATGGTTCTTTGTTGCTTTTTAAAGTTCTCCCAATCTTCCAGTTTCCTACTACTCTTGGCGACTTTGTACACATGAGCTTTTAGCTTGATGCCTTCATCGGCAGCTGACCCAGAGTGAGACAGGGGACTGCTGTAAGACAGGCTGGATTGTCTTCACTTGCGTCTGACCCAGAACGAAATGAGGAACTGCTGCGGGCTCATTATTGCAGAAACATGGCTCCAGGATAACATCCCATGCACCATCAATCTTCAGGCCCTGCCGCTCAGGGACTGTGACTACATTTTTGTGACTGTATGTGCTGTGTTTTGCACCATAGTCCCTGAGGAACGATGTTTTGTTTAGCTGTATACATAGGTATGGTTGAATGGCAATTAAACTTGAACTTGAAGGAATCTGATAGGAAGGCACAGTGGACCATGACAGAAAGGGAATGAGGATGGGAACCAGAAAGAGGTGATGGCATAGATTTCTAAAGTTCAAAGTAAATTTATTAATAATATAAGTATATGTCACTATATACCATCCTGAGATTTATTTATTTAGTTGACGAGAATACAGCATGGAATAGGCTCTTTTGGCCCGTCAAGCTGCGCCACCCAACAAATCCCCCAATTTAATGCTAGCCTAATCACGGAGCAATTTACAAGACCAATTAACCTACCAACCGGCACGTCTTTGGACTCTGGGAGGAAACCAGAGCACGTGGAGGGAATCTGCATGGTCACGGGAAAGACGTGCAAACTCCGGATGGAAATTGAACCCAGGTTGCTGATACTTTAAGGCATTGTGCTAATCACTATGCTTTCTTGAGGGCATACACAGTAAATCCAAGAAACACAAAAGTATCAATGAAAGGCCGCACTCAACTGGGCTGTCAAACAATGTGCAAATCACTCTTCCGGTAAGATGGCGGCACGCGCAAACACGGCGGCCTCTCGCAAGTCAATGAAAGGTGCTATTTTACTTTGTATTTCTTGTTTACGATTGCAAGGAAACTTTACTCCAGGAACATGGGGTACGGCAGGGTTACTCCATCAGTGAGCTGCTTGTTGATCGGAGCAGCTGGACTTGTGTCGGTGGCAGAGCCTACGAGCTGTTGAAAGGTCGGGCTGGGATATTGGAGAAGGAGCCGGCCGAGGTGTTCAAGGGGCTGGCTGGGTGTTGGGGTAGGAGCAGCTCACTGGGATATCGGAGGAGCCGGTTTGGGTACAGAGGAGCTAACCGGTCTGTCCTGACGAAGGGTTTCGGCCCGAAACGTTGACTGCTCAATTCAACAGATGCTGCCCGACCTGTTGAGTTCATCCGGCTTGTTTGTACGTGCTGCCGACCATGTTACTCCCCGCTATTTGGAAGTATCGAAGTCAGTGCAGTATAACTGTGGAAGATTGTCTCGGATATTTCACTTGTGTTTTCAGGATTCTGTTGTAAGTTGTCGCAGGTCTGTTACCCTTGTCCATTGGAGGGACAGATGACATGGGAGTTGTGTAGCTTCGGTTGTAGCAAAGACTAGGCCTTAATGCCTCAGGCTTGCCTGCTGCTGCAGACCAGGTGTGAAGACGTCCGAGCGTAACAACTGGGGCCTGGCTTCTCCCATCAGTGCTGCCCTTTCACATTCGAATAGTGGAATGACAGGCTGTCACTGCTGGGAGAATGTACCATTGACTGCTGGATATTGTCGCTCAGGGTCTTGGACTATGTATGTGTTTTGTTTTTGAGTAAATATACTTCCTTGCTCGCTATTTTGAATTATGTTGCTCACTAATTTGAATGTTACTCGCAATTTTTGACTGTTTGCTTGCTATTTTGAATATTTTCGACCTTTAGCCCCAGAGCAACGCTGTTTTGTTGAGCTGCATCTATGTATGGTTTGAATGATAATTAAAGTTGATTTGATTTGAGTTGAAAACAACACAAATGGTGCAAGTATATAAGAGAAAAAAAAGATAATAAATAAATACATAAGCCAAAAATATTGAGAACATGGGATGAAGAGTTCTTGAAAGTGAGTCCGTTGGTTCAGTGATGGGGTGGATGAGTTTGAGTCAAGTTATGCCGTCTGGTTCAAAAGCCTGTGGTGTGGATCCTGAGCTTCCTGTATCTTTTTCCTGTTGGCTGCAGTGAGAAGTGAGCGTGTCCAGTTTTCCAGTGTAGAAATGAAATGTATTTCAGGTGGGGGGGGGGGGGGGAAGCTGGGGAAACAGGCACCGGTGACCCCTGTTTCCATCCAAGGGGTCAGTGTGGACATGGTGGAGGATTACAAATACCTGGGGATACAAATTGACAATAAACTGCACTGGTCAAAGAACACCGAGGCTGTCTACAAGAAGGGTCAGAACCTTCTCTATTTCCTGAGGAGACTGAGGTCCTTTAACATCTGCCGGACGATGCTGAGGATGTTCTACGAGGCTGTGGTGGCCAGTGCTATTATGTTTGCTGTTGTGTGCTGGGGCAGCAGGCTGAGGGTAGCAGACACCAAAAGAATCAACAAACTCATTCGTAAGGCCAGTGATGTTGTCGGGGTGGAACTGGACTCTCTGACAGTGGTGTCTGAAAAGAGGATGCTGTCCAAGTTGCATGCCATCTTGGACAATGACTCGCATCCACTCCATAATGTACTGGTTAGGCACAGGAGTACATTCAGCCAGAGACTCATTCCACCGAGATGTAACGCTGAGCGTCATAGGAAGTCATTCCTAACTGTGGCCATCAAACTTTACAACTCCTCTCTCAGAGTGTCAGACACCCTGAGCCAATAGGCTGGTCCTGGACTTATTTCCACTTGGTGCGATTAACTTATTATTTAATTATTTATGGTTTTATATTGCTATATTTCTACACTATTCTTGGTGCGGCTGTAATGAAACCCAATTTCCCTCAGGATCAATAAAGTATGTCTGTCTGTCTGAAGATGTTAAAAATAGGACTAGTAGTGTTGAGGAAGAAGGGAGTCTGCAGAAGGTCTTGGACAATTGTGAGAAAGGTCAAAGAAGTGGCAGATTGAGTATAGTAATACACTTCAGCAGAAGGAAGAAAAGCATAAACTATTTTTTAAATTAAGAGAAAATTCAAAGATCAGAGAGCCAAGGGGACTTGGGAGTCCCTGTGCAGCATTCCCTAAAGATTAACTTGCAGGTTCAGTTGCTGGTAAGGAAGGCAAATGCAATGTTAGCATTCATTTTGAGAGGACTAGAATGCTAACGAAAGCAAGGATGTAATGCTGAGGTTTCATAAGACTTTGGTCAGGCTGCATTTGGAGTATTGTGGGCAGTTTTGGGCGTCTTATCCAAGAAAAGATTTGCTGGCATTGGAGAGGATTCAAAGAGGTTCAAGAAAGTGATTCTGGGATTGAAGGGCTTGTCATAGAAGGAGCATTTGGTGGCTCTGGGCCTGTATTCACTGGAATTCATAAGAATGAGGGGTGACATCATTGAAACCTATTGAAGGTTGAAAGGCCTCAGTAGAGTGGATGTGGAAAGGATGTTTCCTAAGGTAGGAGAGTGTATGACCATAGGACACAGCCTCAGAATAGAGTTGCGTCCTTTTAGAACAGAGAAGAGGGTCTAGAGGAGGTTCGCGTGAATGATCCCTGGAATGGAAGGGTTAACGTATGAGCAGTGTGTGATGACTCTGGTCCTGTACTTGCTGGAGATTAGAAGAATGACGGAGAATCTTATTGAAACCTATCAAATATTGAAAGGCTAGATAGAGTGGATTGAGAGAGGATGTTCTAGAATTAGAACAGAGAATGAAGAAATATTTCTTTAGCCAGAGAATGGTGAATCTGTGGAATTCATTGTCAGTTCATTGGGTATATTTAAGGCCGAGGTTGATACTTTCTTGATTAGAGGGTACAGGGAGAAGGGAAGAGAATGGGGTTGAAAGAATAATAAATCAGCCATGATAAAATGGCAAAGCAGAATCAATGGGCTGAATGGTCTAATTCTGCTCCTGTGTCTTATGTGTAGAGCAACTGTTGTTTTTCTACACAGGGAATCTGTTGCCAGGGTTAGTTGGTGGAAGCAGCTGAAACTAGAAGGCAAGGGGAGAAAGTTTTGAAGGAGGTATCTTCATCCAGAGGGTGGTGTGTATGTGGAGCAAAATGCCAGAGGAAGTGGTACAATTACAATGATCTAAACCAGGAGTTCCCAACTTGTGGTCCACGGACCCCTCAGTTAGTGGTAGGGGTCCATGGCATAAAGGGGGCTGGCAAACCCCTGATCTAAAGGCATGTAGATAGATTGTGAAGAGGAAAGGTCTAGAGGTATATGGACCAAACTCGGGCCAAACAGTAGCTTGGATAGACATCTCGCTCGATACAGACGAGTTGGGCTGAAGGATCTGTTTCTGTGCTTTATAGTTCCTCGCCTGTAAAATCAGAGTGAAAGTAACCTGCTTTAGCTTGGTTTGGTTATTAGATTTTGGTGTTTGTAAAGCCACAGAAGCACTAACATTAGCTTTGGATTAGTTCTCTGAGGCCAATAAAAAACAGCAGGCAAACAGTAGCAGTAACACAACATATAATTTTATCCCATTTGTTCAGCTTTCTGTCTGGTGGAAAGGAAGCAGTTTACAGCCAACAAGTCTTCAGTGAAAAAGTTACATGTATTTCACTTAACAGTACTGTGTTTCATTCTGCCTGGCGGTCACTTTGCCTGATCCCCTCCCTCTAAAGGATTTTGATAGACTTTGATTCTGATAACAAATGCTATGGTCTAGGAACAGGAAAGTTAGTGGGACAAGGCAGAGTAGCAGTTTGGCATGGGCTAGATGGGCCGAAGGGCCTGTTTCTGTGCTGTAATGCTCTATGACTATAAAATCGTCATCATCATTATGTCCCATGTCGTATGATGTGGCTGATTTTAGAGTAGGTTAAAAGGTCAGCGCAACATAGTGGACCAAAAGGCCTGCTCTGTACTGTACTGTGCTATGTTTCATGTTCATGACATCCAAAATGATCAGGAAAGACAGCAATTTCAATAATGTCTGCATCTTCACTTCTCAAGAGTAGATTGAAGGAACTTGGAGCACTGTTGCCTGTTATATAGAAAATAATCAGAAATAGGAATTAGTAATATGTGGTTCGTTCATCATGTGCTGTCGTCTGACGTGGGCAATAATGGTCTTTCCATGATCATGATTGTTCTTAGCACATTTTTCTACAGAAGTGGTTTGCCATTGCCTTCTTCTGGGCAGAGTCTTTACAAGACAATTGACCCTAGCCATTATCAATGCTCTTCTTCAGAGATTGTCTGCCTGTTGTCAGTGGACACATAACCAGGACTTGTGATATGCACCACCTGCTCCCGTGGCTTCACATGATTCTGATCGAGGGGAGGTGGGCGGCTAGGCAGATGCTACACGTTGCCTAAAGGTGACCTGCAGGCTAGTGGAGGGAAGGAGTGCCCTTTGGTAGAGACGTATCTCCAACCTGCCACCCAAACATTATTTAGTAGAATTAAAGAACGAGATGGATGAAGGAAAAATGGAGGGCTGTGTGTGAGGGAAAGTATAGATTGATATTGAGATAGGTTAAAAACTCAGCATAATATTGTGGGCTGAATGGCCTGTAAAGTGTGGTAATGTTCTGCATTCTATAATAAAGTGTGGAGGTTTAATGACAAACTCACATTTTTTCTTTGAATACAAGGTTGTGTCAAACTGCCATTGTAGCTGGACAGAATTGGGAGTTTCAAGATTAAATCAATTCCTTTTACTTACGTGAATGACGAAGGACTGGGTGGAAATTTATCTCTATTTCAAGCTAGTTTCTGCTTATCAGCTTTCATTAATTTCTTTGTGATTCATGTATGTAGCTGGAATCCAGAGATTGGTTGCTTTTTTGGTTGTGACTGGTAATCACAAGGGATCTGACCAAGAAAATCTGTAGCATAAACACGAGAGATTCTGCAGATGCTGGAAATCCAGGGCAGCACACACAAAATGCTGGAGGAATTCAGCAGATCAGGCAGCATCTATGAAGGGAAATAAACGGTCTATGTTTCGGGCTTCATCGGGACTGGAAAGGAAGGGGTCAGAAGCCAAAATAAGAAGGTGACAGGAGGGGAAAATGTACAAACTAGAAGGTGGGTGGGGAAGGAAGGATAAAGTAAGAAGTAAAGTAAGAATTTGAGGAAGGACATTCTTGCTATCGAGGGAGAGCAGCGTAGGTTCACGAGCTATATTCCCAGGATGGTGGGACTGTCATATGTTGAAAGATTGGAGTGACTGGGCTTGTATACACTGGAATTTATAAGGATGGGAGGTTTCTGATTGAAACATTTAAGATTATTAAGGGATTGGACACGCTAGAGGCAGGAAACATATTCTTGATGTTGGGAGAGTCCAGAACCAGAGGCCATGGTTTAAGAATAAGGAGAGGCCATTTAGAAAGGAGTTGAGGAAAAACTTTTTCTCACAGAGAGTTGTGGATCTATGGAATGCTCTGCCTCAGAAGGCAGTGGAGGTCAATTCTCTGGATGCTTTCAAGAAAGAGTTAGATAGAGCTCTTAAAGATAGCGGAGTCAAGGGATATGGGGAGAAGGCAGGAACAAGGTACTGATTGTGGATGATCAGCCATGATCACAGTGAATGGCCCACTCCTGCACCTATTGTCTATTGTCTATAAGCTGGGAGTAGATTGGTGGAGGGGGTAAAGGACTGAAAAAGTATAAGTCCTGATGAAGGGACTCGGCCCGAAATATTGACTGTTTGTTGCTCTCCATAGATGCTGTCTGGCCTGCTGAGTTCCTCCAGTATTTTGTATGTGTTACTCAAGAAACTCTGTATTCCTCTTTCCTGGGAACACTCACTGTGATGGTGCTAACACTGTGAGGACAGATGAGATGTGCTGAAGCTCTCTTCCACGTTGCTGGTGTGGAAGAGGAATTAAGTTTGAGTTTGTTATATAGCAATCTAATTTTGAGGTGCTTCTGGAAAAATATATATGCTCTGATGGCTTACTGCCAACCTTAATCCCATTTCAGAAACACTTTTAAAGGATTTGTTTTCTGCTGCTTTCAGTTGAATTAGTATAGGCTTCAAAGGTTGTCAGGAGAAGGCAGAAGAATTAGGTTGGGAAGAATAATAAATCAGCCATGATGGAATGGCAAACCTGACTCAATGGGCCGAATGGCCTAATTATACTCCTACGTCTTATCGAATTATCTTACTGTGGCACAACTACTCATGGTTTGTGTAATACTCTACAGTGCCAACTTTTTGCATTGGGGATTCAATTCCTGCCACTGTCTGAAAGAAACATGTCGGGTAACGACATGTTAACAGATGACACAGATTGTTTATAACAGAAACTGTTCTACATAATTCACAAACACCATCACTGAAATGTTGTGTTCACTTTAACATCGGGTGTTTCACAAAATGACATCAGTGTAAGATGACTGGTTTTGCTTTGTTTCTAAAGGAAGTAAAGAGCTGCAGCTTTTGTCAAGCATATAACACGACTCTCGCGTGTTTTATTTGCAAAATCCTACAAACTTAGAACTTGACAGCCCAGTACAGGTCCTTCAGCCCATGATGTTGTGCCAACCTTTTAACCTATTCAAAGTCCTGCCGAAGGGTTTCGACCCAAAACGTCGACTGTACTTTTTCCCATAGATGCTGCCTGGCTTGCTGAGTTCCTCCAGCGCTTTGTGTGTGTGGCTTGGATTTCCAGCATCTGCAGATTTTCTCTTGTTTGCAAAGTCAATCTAATCCTTCCTTCCTACATAGCACTCCATTTTCTACCATCCATGTGCCTATCTAAGAGTTTCTTAAATGCCCCTACCACCCCTGGCAGGCCATTCCAGGCACCCACCACTCTCTGTATAAAAATCTTACCTCTGGCAAGCCCCCCAGTTTTTCTCCATTCTCCCCATGACCGTGTGGGTTTCCTCCGGGTGCTCCAGTTTCCTCCCACATTCCAATGATGTACAGCTTAGAGTTAGTAAAATTGTGGATGTGCTTTGTTGGTGCTGGAAGCCTGGGGACACTTGTGGGCTGCCCCCAGCGCATATGGTCATTGACAAAAATGATGCCTTTCATTGTATGTCTCGATGCTTTGATGTGCGTGTGGCAGATAAAGCTGATCTTCAATTTTAATCTTGAATTTGGCTTCGACCAGGGGTTCCCAAGCTGGGGTTCACAGACTGCTGGGTTAATGGTAGGGTCCAAGGCAAAGAGCAAGGTTGAATGCCCTGGCTGAGACTTATATCATCAAATATGTATCAATATCGTAAAACATTTCCAGAGTTTAATTTCTGGTTGGGCTAGGGTGAATAGGGAGAAAGGAATGTGTTGGAATAGATGTATCACATTGAAAATGGAGTGCTGTTTTGTTTGGAGGCTAGAGTTCAGGTGCATTGCTGCGGTATAGAAAAAAGGGTTCTGGTTTCCATCTTTACCATCTCTATCCCTGTTAGTAATTAGTAATCGGAGTCATAAGGTAGTCAACTTTACCCTGTGAAGTCCCGCTTCATCTTAAGCATTTAAACAAAAAGCAAATGTTTTGTTTGAAACAGCCTTCGGGTTGGCAGGATGAGGACAGATCAAATTCCACACTGTCAGCAATATCATTACCCTGATATGGCTCTGTGTGCTACTGTGCACAAACAGAATGCTGGACACACTGGAAATAATAACTTACAAATATCCTTTGTTGCACTAACATGTGTTTTCTGAATCTTATAATATTTTTATCATAGAACATCGAACAGTACAGAGAGTACAGACCCTTCAGCCCACGATGTTGTACTGACCTTTTAACCTACTCAAAGATCAATCTAATCCCTCCCCTTGCCACTTTTAAACACTAGGTCAAGACCTATTTACTTACCGTTGCTTTTAACTCATTGAAAGTGGCATCACAGATAGATAGGGTCATCGTGAAAGCTTTTGGCACAGTGGCCTTCATTATCAATATATTGAGTACAGGAGTTGGCATGTTACGTTGAAGTTGTTTAAAACATTGGTGAAGCTAATTTGGAGTATTGTGTGCAGCTTTGGTCACCTACCTACTGGAAAGATGTAAATAAAGTTGAAAGAGTACAGAGAAAATTTACAAGGATGTTACTGGGACTGGAGGACCTGAGTTATAAGGAAAGATTGAATAGGTTAGGACTGTATTCCTTGGAATGTCAAAGATTGAAAGGAGATTTAATAGAGGTATGCAGAATTATGAGAGGTACAGTTATGATAAATGCAAGCAGGATTTTTCCACTGAAGTTGCGTGAACTAGAGGATATGGGTTAAGGGTGAAAGGTGAAATGTTTAAGGGGAACATGAGAAACTTCTTCACTCAGAAGGTTGTGAGAGTGTGGAGCGAGCTACCAGTGAAAGTGATGCATGCGAGCTCAATTTCAAAGTTTAAGGGAAGTTTAGATAGGTACATGGATGATAGGGATATGGAGGGCTGTGGTCCTGGTGCAGGTCGATGGGAGTTGGCAGATTAACAGTTTGACATGGACTAGATGGGCTGAAGGGCCTGTTTCTGTGCTGTACTTTTCTAGGAGTTGATGACTCTGACTGACATCTTTTTGTCCTTTATTTTCATGTGTAATTTTATTTTAATTTTAAAATTTATTTTCAGATTTGTACTTTTATCCCATTGTAAAGCACTTTGAACTACATTGTCTGCATGAAAAATGCTCTATAATAAAGTTATTATTATTATTATTATTATTGCATTTTTATATTTTCTCGGCTCAAGCTGGTAGAGGTAGAATACAGCCAAGCACGCTCATTTCTCAATTGCTGGGAACTTTTGGACTATTCTAGTGGCGTTTAGTATTGTGGCTTCTGAAGATTTACATAGATATTGCCTTGTGGGCTTAATTGTTTAATGCTATTGTGTAGTTTATTTGGGATGATACCAGTTGTAGATATCACTTTTGGGACAATGTATACCCTGTTCATGTTCCAAAATCTTTCAATTTCCTCTTTTAATTTGGCATATTTCTGATGTTTTTCACTTAATTGGTTTCTATATGTTATGTGTGTTTGGAATGGCTCTATCTATTAAGTAAGCTGTTCTTGCTTGTTTATCCTGTAATATTATAGCCAGATGGCTATTATTATTATTATTATTATTATTATTATTATTATTGTTCTATCATTGTTGTGCCTATCTAAGAGTCCCTTAAATGCCTCTGATGTATCTGCCTCTATTTGTAATCGGATAAAGTCCATTCATCTCCATTGTTGTTGTCACCATGAGAACGGATTTTAGTGCCATTTCAACCAACTTTTGGAGAGGGATGTGCCTAATTTGTGACTAAAACTATCACTGAGGCACTGGGAATCAATTTAAATGAATGTTGACACCACAGAAGAAAGATGAAAAAGTAAACCAGATACTTCTGACGAGACATGGTACAGCTCTCCGGACTCAAGATTTCAGATGATTATTACTTCCATTATTATTTCAAAGTTACAGCCTTTCTCCCAAATGTATATTTGGGATAATAATTCTGCATTTACATTTTTTATTATGTTACTTGATACAGAACATAACACATTACAACGTAGTAAAGGCCTTCAGTCCTCAGGTTCCCCTTAAACATTTCACCTTTCACCCTTAACCTATGGCCTCTAGTCTCACCCAACGGCAGTGAAAAAAGCCAGCTTACATTTACCCTATCTATAGCCCTCATTGTGTGGTCACCCACTCAGTATTGGCTGGGCCAGATGGGTACCAGGGATCAGGCAGACTGTATCTGAGATGACTTTTACTTATTCAAGAGCCCCGGATCTTCTCTTTTTCTTTTTCCATATATTTCTACTTCCCTTTTGAAGATTGGAACATGGGACACTACAGCACAGTACAGACCTTTTGGCCCATGATGTTGTGCCAACCTTTTTACCTACCCTCAGATCAATTTAACCCTTATCTCCCCCATTGCCATACGGTATTTCTCAGGATATATTTTGTGGAAGAAGATTCCTGTTTTCGATCAGGGAAGGAGTACTTGTCAATGGTCTCAGTAGACTGCTCAGACATAAAGTTCAAGTTTATTGTCATTCTACTGAACACATGTATACAACTAAACAAAACAATATTCCTCTGGGACAGGGGTTTCTATCCTGGGGTCCATGGCTTAACAAAGCTTGTGAACCTCTGCTCTAGGACCAGGGTGCAAAGCACAGTATAAATATCACATCCTGCATATAAAATAACATTAACTCAATAATATTAACAGATAATTAAAAAACCTGTAGATGGACAAGTTGACATCAGAATCAGAATCAGGTTTATTATCACCGGCATGTGACGTGAAGTTTGTTAACTTAGCAGCAACAGTTCAATGCAATATATAATATGAAAGTGATAAAAAATAATAATCATAATAAGTAAATCAATATACGTCTTACTGATGTTGAGTGCCAGGTTGTTGCTGTGGCACCACTCCACTAGTTAGCATATCTCACTCCTGTATGCCCTCTTTTGCATGCAATAAAATATACAACAGTATAATGAGACTGGGTTCCTTAAGGTTGATACAGCCAGGGGTGGTGGTAGGGATAAGCTCCCACTACCTATTAAATGCTCACAATAGCGTGCATCTCAAATAGCCTCTGACAACCAAGTCCAGTTCCGGCCTTCATGTGTGAAGGTGGAACCATTTCTACTGACAGGAGAAGGGGCAAAGGCGGGTTACTAGCGCCTTGAAACTAGTCGTTCTGTACAGATGGTGATTGTCAGCCGTGGTTGGCAGCGCATCTAGGCAAAGGAAAACTGTGATCTCAAACCTCCGCTGCCTTGCAGCTATATCCACATGTGGAAGGATTCGAGAGTAAACCCCCAGGGAAAATCCAGAGCTGGAGCCCCTAAGGCAGCATTTGGTTCAATGTTGACTGGCAACTCCTGCGGCACTGCTGGTGCCAAACTGTATCGGTCTCTGCCGTTCCATTGGATTCATCAGCTGCGTGGAGAGGGGGAACCTGCTGCACGGGCAACAGCTCACTCTCCATATTGTACTGTCCAGGCTTGTGTAATCACATAGACAACTAGAAGGCAATATGCATGGTTGACCCTGACCAACAGAGGGCCTCGATAACGAAACTGGCGCTGTCAAAAATAATGTGTACAGGGTGACAGTAGGATGTTCAGAAGTTTCACAGCCTGGGGGGAGAAGCTGTTTCCCAGCTTAACAGTCCGTGTTCTTATACTGGCATACATTCTGCCTGATGGCAGGAGGTCAAATAGATTGTGAGACACCACGTTCACATGGAAGGGTCTCGGCCCAAAACATCAACTGTTTACTCTTTTCCATTGATGCTGCCTGGCCTGTTGAGTTCCTCCTGCATGTTGTCTCTGTTGCTTTGGATAACTTATCTACCCAGGTGCTTGTTTCATTCAGTTGGAGGAAGGAACTTTGCTGTGCTTGCTTTCTTGTTTTGTTTTAGCTTGGCCTGTCACTGGTTTCATAATAAATGCAGTAGATGATGCTAAAAGTGAATGGGGATCTGCAACAGATGCAGCCAGATCCCTGCCCTGGGGACAGAACACACTTGCGTGCAGGAAAATTATGCCTGTCCTCCGGTGCAGATGGTCGGATTGTGACCTTCCCGTTTCCTTATTTCCTTTACTTTTATTGGATCCAAACGTGTTCCTTATCGGCTGTTTGGGTCAGACAAATCAGCTAATTCCAACGTGGACTTTTATGGTTTGACCCCGAAGAGCTACAGGAAGAAGGAGGTCAGCTTTTCTGTTCCAGTTATTCAGTAGGAAAGTGTCTGACCAGACCTAAATAAGGATAGGGTTAACTAGACACAAGAAAGTCTGCAAATAAAGGAGGGTCTTGGCCCAAAACGCCTAACCTGCTGAGTTCCTCCAGCATTTATGTGTTTTGTTTATGATTAACTATAGTTCAAAGTTCAAAGTAAATTTATTATCGAAATACTTATACATCTCCAAATGCTACCTAACCTGAGATTCATTTTCTTGTGGGCATTCACAGTGGATACAAAGAAACACAATAAATGAAAAAAAGACTCACAAAGAAACCAATGTGCAAAAGAAGTTGCAAATATGAAAACAACAATAATAATAAATAAGTAATTAATTATTTAATAACATTGGAACAGGAGTTGCAGAGTCTTTGAAAGTGAGACTGTAGGTTGTGGTATCGGTTCAGTGGTGTGGAGAGTGAAGTTATGCACACTAGTTCAGGACACTGATGGTTGAAGGGTAAGTGCTGTTCCTAAACCTGCTGTGGTTTCGTATATGAGAGTACTCTGTTTGTGCCTTAATTGGAAAAATCAAAATCTCAAGTTCAGATTTATAAAAACATATAGCCACATGACTCTGCATTATTTAGTTTGATTCTAATATAGATTAAGCTTTATTGGATTTAGATATACAATTGATTCCTATTAATTGGGCCATCAGTTAATCAGGACAGCTGCTTATTTGGAACAACTGTTATAACTAATGGAGAAAACAGCTGGGATTCCCTTTGTTTAATTGGGACAGGAGATGTTGCCGAACAGTTTCTAACTAGCGTCAGTCACGTGCACTTGCGTCGCCATTACATCGTATTTGGAGCAAAAGCATCAATTGCATGTGTTTGTGTTCAAAAAGCAGTGATTTTTGACACTGATGGTTGGTGAGAAATAAGCAGTAAGACAACTCAGAACTGTTTTGATCAGGCTTGGAGATTCCAGAAATGACCAGGAATAAATATGAAAGTACTTTACTACTTCAACAAGTTAGGATCTACAAAGTATTTGAAACTATCGGCAATCATCTTGAATTTTACAATGAAAATAAAGATTTGGAGGATGCAATCATTGATAGCATTGCATGAAGACAGTCCATTATCTTTTTTAGGTGTCTATGCTGTTTGTTAATTTTACAACAAATACCTCTGTTGATAACTATTAGAAATCAATATGCAATTTTATAGTACTGTAGTAGTATTAGTAGTGTATTTCTTTTAAGTACATAAATTGTTACTCAGTCATATGGTAATTTGTCTTTTTTATACATTTTTAACTATTTCCATGAAACCGACTAATTGGGGCAGCCGCCTAATTGGGCCAAAACGTACTGGTCCTGATGTGTCCCAATTAACCAGAATCCACTGTATTATTAAGTGGATAAAATTGGCATTTAAATAACATTGTCCTAGAAGAGGAGACATTGTTTGACACGGTAGGTGGGTGACATGACAGTACAGTGATTAATGTAACACTGTACAGTTCCAGCTGTAAGATCAGGGTTCAATTGCTGCTGCTGCCGAGAAGGAGTTTGTAGGTTCTCCCTGTGCCCGTGTGGGTTTCCTCCAGATGATCTTGTTTCCTCCCACATCCCAAAGAAGTGCTCAGTTAGGGTTACTCAGTTGTGAGCTTGCTATCTTGGTGCCAGAAGCATGGCATTACTCACTCAGCACAATCCTTGCTAAGTTGATTTGACGCAAATGATGCATTTCACTGTATGTTTCGATGCACATAGGATAAATAAAGCTTGTCTTTCTCTTTCTTTCCTCTTTCCCTCTCAACATTCTGTGTAGGTTGCTGTGCACAATGTAGGCAACTGGCCAGACTTGTACAGTGATGTAGCCCTTATAGTATCATTTATAACACTAGTACAGGATGAATTGTCTGCTTCCGAGGAAGTAACAAATTGTGAGGGACCCATGGTCATTTTGATTTGTTTGACTTTTCATTGAGAAGAATAAAACTTGCTTTAAAAAAAAGTCAAAATGCAGCAGCTTCCTCCCACATTCCAAGAATGTACGGTTTAGGATTACGGAGTTGTAGGCACGCTATGTTGCCATGGCAACACTTGCAGGCTGCCCCCAGCACAATACTCAAACTATGTTGATCATTGTCATAAAGGGCGCATTTCAGATTAAAACAGATGGGGTTTATCCGTCACATGTACATCGAAACATCAAAATACACAGTGGAATTCATTGTTTGTGTCAAATCAAATCAGCGAGGATTGTGCTGGGCAAGTAACATGCCCACAATTTACTAACCCCTACATCTTTGGAATGTGGGAGGAAACCGGAGCACCCGGAGGAAATCTGCACAATCATGGTGAGAATGTACGAAGTTCCTACAGACAGCGGCGGGAATTGAACCCCAAATTACAGCTGGAGTTGTAAATCGATGTTGCTCCCACCCACTGTATGTTTAGATGTTTCGATGTACATGTGACAAATAAAACTAATCTTCAAGGTCTTTATATTTAAATGTAGAAAAATAAGAAGAGATGTTGAAGTTTATGCAGTAGGAGACATTTGGATGAAAAATCCTATTTTTTGTCAATGTTGCTGTAAATGTAACTATAATGGAGCTCTGAATGGTAGCAGATGGCGGGAGAGCTGCATGGCCTTGGTCATAACGATGACTAGGCTTCAAGCCACAGAGTTGCCTGTTACTGCCGCCCATCAGAGTTGATGCGCTGTGCCAGAGATGGATGTGGCGAGGTGTGCAGGTTGGAGTCGATGCTGCCCCCTGTGTTCACTCGGCAGAAGACAAGCCATATTAGCTTGACTGCAGACTGCTGCAACATTCAGTGACTCAGGGTCTTGGACTATATTTATAGTGTGATTGTAATTTACTGATATATGCACTTGCTATCTTATATGTGCCTTGTGCTGTGTATAACTGATGGTACTGTGTTTTTCACCTTGGCCCTGGAGTAACGCTGTTTCATTTGGCCGTATTCATGGTATTCATGTATGATTGAATGAAAATTAAACTTGAACCTGGACTTGAACTTAATTTTATGACTCTGTTCTGCAGAAGGACTGCACAATTTTCATTCCTATAATTTGGGGGAATGGTATTGTGTTGGCCATGTGCTAAACTTGAAATCAGGGCCTAAGTGAATGGGATGAATGATGTAAACACAAGCTAAAATACCTTTATTTTTGATAAAAGTTCAAACTAAATTTATTATCAATATATATACACATTATACAGCCTTGAGATTCGTCTCCTAACAGACAGCCACAAAGCAAAGAAACCCAAACGAACCCATTAAAATGACCATCAAACACCCAACGTGGAGAGAGAAGAAAAAAACAAATCATGCAAACAATAAACACAAGCAAATGACATTCTGAACTGAAGTCCACAAAGAGTCTGTCCCATACCGTTAGTCCAGTGCATAACCAAGTAAACCTCGTGGAGCGGCGAGCGGCCCATCCCTTGCCTCAGTTAATTAAATAGATCTGGATTAACGCTCAGGATGAAACTAAAGACAGATTTAAAAACCATCTTGGTTTACTAATGTTTCTCATGAAAGGAAATCTATGATCTTCCCCAGCCTGGCCTATGTATAAACTCAGACTCAGTGCAATGACTTTTAGTTTTAACTGCCCTTCATAAGTGATCACAGGAGATACCCAATGTAATTCACTGTTACCACAAATTACAGTTTGAGCACCCCTTGTCCAAAATTTACAAGCCTCTGAAATCTGCAATTTTTTTGAGCTCTGTCATGACGTCACAGATGGAAATTTCCACAAGTTGCTGGGAAAATTACCAGGCAATACATAGGTCTCTGCACACCACAGACAGTTCTAAGAAGTGACCTCACAGATGTAATGAATAGAAGTTAAGGAAAAAGAGAAAAACACTGCATAAAGTGAAAAGTGAAGATCTTGCTTGTGTACTGAAAGAGTGGATTCATCACTGTCAGAGTGAACATATGCCACTTCACCGTATGCTGATCATGAACCATCTCATGATGGACTGAAAATTGAAGGGAATTGTGAATATTCTGTAGGCTTGTTGGAGAAATTTTTTAAAAGGCACAACATTACATTTTTAAAGATTTGTGGTGATAAAGCATCTGCTGATCATGAAGCAGAAGAGAAATTTATTGATGAGTTTGTCAAGATAGGCGCTGATGAAAATCTAACCTGTTGAATGGCTGCATCAGTGCACGTGTGATGAACGGTATAAGACCATTACTGCCGACTGGCAGCACACAAATTCAGAGTCAGAAATGATGGCAACGCCAAACAGCCACTGGCTGTCCACCTGGGCAGTGAGGTAATGATAGCTTACTTTTAGAAACATAGAAAACCTACAGCACAATTGATGCACCATTAATAACTCTAGGAGACTGGAAGTGAACGATAGGCTTTTATTAACAGTGAAAAAGGGACCACGACCATGTTGAAGACTGAGGGAGGAGCAGTGCCCCCAATTGCCTTTATACAGGGGTCTGTGGGAGGAGCCACAGGAGCAGTCAGCCGGGGGGGGGGGGGGTGTCCAGTCAGGTGTACATAGTTTACCACAACAATACAGGCCATTTGGCCCACAAAGTTGTGCCGATCATGTCCCTACCTTAGAAATTACTAGGCTTAGCCATAGCCCTCTAATTTTCTAAGCTCCATGTCTCTTAAAAGACCCTATTGTATCTGCCTCCACCACCGTTGCCGGCAGCCCATTCCATGCATTCACCACTCTCTGCATAAACCTTACCCCTGACATCTCCTCTGTACCTAATCCCAAGCACCTTAAACCTGTGCCCTCTTGTGGCAGCCATTTCAGCCCTGGGAAAAAGCCTCTGACTATCCACACGATCAATGTCTCTCATCATCTTATACACCTCTATCAGGTCACCTCTCATCCTCCGTCACTCCAAGGAGAAAAGGCCAAGTTCACTCAACCTGTCTTCATAAGACATGCTCCCCAAACCAGGCAACATCCTTGTAAATCTCCTCTGCACCCTTTCAATGGTTTCCACATCCTTCCTGTAGTGAGGAGACCAGAACTGAGCACAGTAATCCAAATGGGGTCTGATCAGGGTCCTATGTAGCTGCAACATTACCTCTCAGCTCCTAAATTCAATTCCACGATTGATGAAGGCCAATACACCATACACCTTCTTAACCACAGAGTCAACCTGCACAGCTGCTTTGAGCATCCTATGGACTTGGACCCCAAGATCCGTCTGATCCGCCACACTGCCAAGAGTCTTACCATTAATACTATATTCTGCCATCATATTTAACCTAACAAAATGAACCACCTCACACTTATCTGGGTTGAACGCCACCTGCTGCTTCTTAGCCCAGTTTTTCATCCTATCAATGTCCCGCTGTAACCTCTGACAGCCCTCCACACTATCCACAACACCCCAACCTTTGTGTCATCAGCAAACTTACTAATCCATCCCTCCACTTCCTCATCCAGGTCATTTATAAAAATCATGAAGAGTAAGGGTCCCAGAACAGATCCCTGAAGCACTCCACTGGTGACCGACCTCCATGCAGACCATCTACAACCACTCTTTGCCTTCTGTAGGTGAGCCAGTTCTGGATCCACAAAGCAACATCCCCTTGGATCCCATGCCTCCTTCCTTTCTCAATAAGCTTTGCATGGGGTACCTTATCAAATGCCTTGCTGAAATCCATATACACTACATCTACGGCTCTACCTTCATCAATGTGTTTAGTCACATCCTCAAAAAAATTCTCTGTTGGTTCCATGTACTCATTATTGCTTCATGCACAAAATTATTTAACAAATATTATATACAACTACCATCATGGTATATGTATAAGATGTTTATGTAATGTAAATAGATTTTGTGTTCAGAACTTGGGTCAGAGCTGGAGACCTCCTCCCAGAAAAGGGTACCCTGTGGCAATACAGGACTGGGTGGTGAGCACAAAAATGATCAAAAATACGTAATAAAGGACCAACCACTTCCAAACAATAAAATGCAGAAAGTGCCAAGAGAAACCAGACACAATCCAACACACTCAGGATCCTGTAGCAGTTTAATTCCATCTGATTACGTACACAGGCACATCATTCACCAAAATCTTGTTTTAAAATACAAACTTGTAAAAGAAACCATACCTTACTATAATTCTGATTCAGTTTTAGAGTCAGAGTCCCACGAATTATATTACAACCGCTCCTTAATTACAGATAGGATAATCCATAATAACCATCTGGATATAATATTCCAGGAGAAACAAGCAAGAACAACATGGTTAATAGATATAGATGTTCCAAACATACAAAAATACAGGAATCAATAAGTGTAAAATGCTAGGAAAATGCTGAATTAAAAGAGGAAATTTAAAGACTATGGAATTATGAGCAGGGTATACATTATTCCGATAGTAATATCTACAACTGGTATCATCCCAAAGTCACTACCCAACAGCATTAAACAATTAGACCTACATGGCAATATTTTACACAAATCTCCAGAAAGCCACAGTACTAAACGCTACTAGAATAGTCCAAAACTTCCTAGCTATTGAGAAACGAGCATGCTTGGCTATGTCTGTACCTCGGGTTTTACCATCTTTTAGAGTCATGATTTATAGAGTCCTTGAAAGTGAGTCCGTAGGTTGTGGAATCAGTTCAGTGTTGAGGTGAGTGAAGTTATCCATGGTGGTTCAGGAGCCTGATGGTTGTAGGGTAGTAACTGTTCCTGAACTTGGTGATGTTGGACCTAAGGCTCCTGTATCTTCTGCCTGATGGTAGTTGCAGGAAAACAGCGTGGATGCTGGGAGTCCTTGAAGATGGATGCTGTACTTTCCTGTGGCAGCGCTCCTTGGGGATGTGCTCAGTGTTGATTCTCATGGCCTTGTGTTGAGGATGGCATGGTAGCACAGCCTTGTGGGAAAGTTTTTCACTGCCTGAACTCTGGAACAAGTAGAGGCTGTAGTCTCAGCGTCAGAATTTAATCGTTAGGGTAGAATTAAACAGAAACTCACTCAAAGTTTGCTAATTGTTTTATAATTCTTTGTAAGAAAGACTGTCAAATACACTTGAGTATATCTAACTTTGAGGTTGATAGATTTTTGAGGACTTGGAGCATCAATGCATATAGAGAAGTGGAGTTTAGAATTTTCAGCCCTAATGGTATGTACCTTGCCTCTTATTGCCTGCTGCATGCACTGCACTTTTTCTGTAACTGTAACTCTTTATTTAGCACTCTCTAGAAACTTTATTCTGCCCAAGGTTTCTCTTGTAATTCTCTTGATGTGATGAATTGACCTGCTAAACCAAGATGGTATTAGTGAGAGACAGCAGTGTTTTGCCGTGAACTACTAGATATGCTTCTGAACAACCTCTCCTGCAAGAAAATGAATGTAGGGTACATGGTGACTGATATATACCGTACTGTGCTAAAGTCTTATGCACATACTGTACATATAGCTAGGAAGCCTAAGACTTTGCACAATAGTAATTTTATGTACTGCACTGTATTGCTGCTGCTGCAAAAAAACAAATGTCATGGCATGTGAGTGATGATAAACCCAATTCTGATATGGGTCTCTATTGTGGACTAAGAGTGGGAAGGGGACAGGGAGAGGGGTATCATGGTTGAGAAAGGGGAAGGGAAAGGGGACGAAGCAGGAAGCACCAGAGAGACATTCTGTAATGACCAATAAACTATTTGGAATCAAACAATGCTTGGTGTCTCAGATCTGGGTGTATCTGCACCTCTGCCCCTGCTGCCCTCCCACCCCTGGCACTCCTCCTCTGCCACTTGTCCCACATGTCAACTGCAGTGCTCCAACCTCACCATTGCCAACATCCTTTGCACCCTCCAAATTTACAAACTCGCTCACCGCTCCACATTGACAAATACAGTACTGTGCAAAAGTCTCAGGCACCCTAACTATATATACGTGTACAGTACTGTATATATTTTGACAATAAATTTACTTTGGACAGTATGTAAGACAAGTTTTTCACTGTACCTTGGTAATCTGACTATAATAAACAAATGTACCCATTTAGTCTTATGCTTAATATAATGCCCAAAGGGGCTGTACATCCTAATCTTCCTGCACCCATTCTTTATATTCTTATCACCACTTATAGAATCAAGATTTTTTTCTAATTGGAAATTTTTCTTCTTGTATACAAAAGTGATTCTTCATCCTCACATTTGATTCTCTACAAATGCGGGTAGTTACTGCAAAATGTGTGATTGCATCAGTTTCTTAACCCTTTTTATGAAAGCTTTTCTCTTAAAATATCAAGTTACCAGAATGATGGCATTAGGTTACACTGAGAAGAAACTCAGACCTACAAGCAGAATAGAAATGGCTTTCAGATAAACATCAGCTTGTTCATCATTCAATTAGATATCAGCTAACTCACACTCAAATCTGTTTAAAGGCAACATGAGTGAATCTGCAGATGCTGGAAATGAATAAAAACACAAAATGCTGGCAGAACTCAGCAGGCCAGACAGCATCTATGGGAGGAGGTAGTGACAACGTTTTGGGCCGAAACCCTTCATCAGGAGTGAAGTAACATGGGATGGTCGAGGGGGGATAAGAAGTGGGGGGAGGGATAAACGCTCTCTACACTCTCCTAGCTCTCTACTTTATCCCTCTCCCCACTTCTTATCCCCCCTCGACCATCCCATGTTACATCACTCCTGATGAAGGGTTTCGGCCCGAAACGTCGTCACTACCTCCTCCCATAGATGCTGTCTGGCCTGCTGAGTTCTGGCAGCATTTTGTGTTTTTACTCAAATCTGTTTACCCGTTTTTTAATTCACATCTCTTGAGACCTTGGCCCAATAAAAATCTGTACTTTTTAAAAATTTATTTTATTTAGCAATACAGAGCAGAATAAGTCCTTCTGAACCTTTGAGGCCACGCCACCTCCCCCCCCCCCCCCACCCCCCATCAACCCCTGATAAACGCGATAAACTATTCTACACTGCCATCATAGAGAGCACCCTCACATCAGCCCATTACTGTCTGGTTTGGTTCAGCATCCTCTCACAACGTTCAAAAGCTGCAGTGAACTGTCAGGTCAGTAGAAAAGGTCATCGGCTGCAGCCTACCATTACTGCCAGACTCGTATGTGTGTCCAGGAGAAAGAAGGGGGCAGGAAAAAAATCATTGAGGACACTACATATCCTGCGAACTGCCTTTTCCAAAAGCTCCCTGTTGGGCAGCGCTATAGGGCTACTAAAACAAAAACTTCACTCCATCTTAAAATTGTTTCTCTCGGGCAGTTAATCTGATCAACCATTTTACTCAGTACCCCCCTACCCCTATCTATTACCTCTGTCACTGCACCACATACACTTTAAACCACCTTTTATAATGCTGCTTACATTGTATTACATGCTGGTATCTATGCACATTATATTCCATATCTGTCCTCTAACTTTATTTCTTTTTTATATATAATTCTTTATTGTTATGATGGTTGAATGCTGTTTTTTTTTCCCATATTACATCCTGACCAATGCACCACAGCAAATTCCTAAGACATGTAAATATATATGGTGAATAAAGTTGATCCTTGACCTTTGAGAATCGCTAATCTTGAGTTCATTTTTCTTTGTTAAATATCTGCTCATGAATACAGAGAAAAAGTAAATCCATCAGGAAACAAAATGAGGAATAGTTTTAAAAATAAGTTTAAAAAACTAGTTAAGGAACATCTGTACTGCTTAGTAGAGATGGTCAGTGTAGTTGAAGGATGTCTAGACAAAGTACTCTCATTTCTTGAGACTGCACTGATTGAAAGGTGTGTTTTATATTATAGCTGGTGGCTTATATGTTGGAATTTCCTGTTTAAAACTTCATTTCCTCCTCTAAATCATTAAGAGACCAATAAAATCTCCACAGTTATTTGTATGTATTACAGGGCAGCCTGACTGTTGCGTAGAGGGATGCTAATTTAATTAGTTTCCAAAACTATGTGCTTGCCTAATTGAAACTAATGGTGCTAGTTAAAACAACAATTTGGCAGTGTTTTAATTATTTTTATATTAACATATATTCATGCGGTGTTGCAGAAATCATTTGCTCAAACATTAATGCAGACACTAATTTGAGAATTTGTGATTTAAACTGAATTAATATGGAAGAAAAATCCTTGTGTGTTTTGTAATGTTTTTAATAGTGGTGGGAAATTGAATTAATTGCAGTGTTTTGATTCAAGATTCAAGATTGTTAAATGTCATTTCCAGTGCACAAGTGTAAAGCTTACTTACTGCCTGTTATGCCGCTGGCATTAAGGGCAGCAATGAAGGTCCTCCATCTCTCTCTGTCCTCGGTCATCTTATCCCAGGTGGAGTCTCAGGAATACTGTCACACACAGATGTAGAAAACTTCTTCATTGCTCTTTCTGTAACAGTTTTGTTTAACCAGTAAGGGTTGTTGGCCCTGAGCTGAACCCCCAAACCTGGAGGTCCAGTGGACCACTCTTATTCTGCCCTATGCCCTTTGACCTGTATGACATGAGAGATCCTATCAAGAGCCAAAGCATAAAGCCCTGACTCCAGCTAACATAGCTCTCCGGGGTCACTGAAGAATGCAATCCTTCAAACCATGACAAGGTTGTGGTCTCCTTGTATGACAAGTATGAAGGAGAACAAAATAACTTACTCCAGATTCATTGCAACATATAAAAAAGCACACTAAGATAAAGAATATAATGATATAAAAAACAATAAATATAAATCCATAAAATAGCTTATATACATAGATTGACTTTATGTCCACAAAGTGATGCTAGACATAGGAGAGTGTGTACATAAGATGATTGACATGAAATGATAAAGTAGTTGTGGTGGGGTGTGGAGGGGTGGGTTCGTGGGGGGAAGTGTTGATCAGCCTTGCTGCTTTGGGTAAGTAACTGCTTTGAATCTGGTGATCCTGGCGTGAATGCCGCGTAGCTTCCTCCCTAGTGGGGGTGGGACGGAGGGTCCATGAGCAGGGTGTGTGGGGTCTTCCACGATGTTACTGGCCCTTTTCCAACACCTTTCTGTATAGGAGTCCTTGATGGTGGGTAGGCTGGTGCCAGTGATGCGCTGGACAGTTTTGACTACCCATTGTAGAGCACTCCTGTCCAGCCCGGTGAAGTTTCCATATCGTGCAGTGATGCAGCATGTTAGGATGCTCTCTGCTGTGCATCTGTAGAAGGTTGTGAGTACTGATGTGGGTGAAATAGTTTTATTTCCTATTTTATATTCAATGCAGAAACCATGAGTATTAGCATGAATTTACTGTAATTGAAGGAATTTTGCACTGAGCCATTTACTCAACAATGTTTGAATGTAACCAATAATTCCAGTAAAATATGTAGACACTTTTAAATATTACTTGAGAAATTCCAGATGACAAGGGCTTGGCCTGTGCTGTTTTCTCGCTCGATTTCAGCTGAATATAACTTACATAAAATCAAAAGTACCCGAGGAGTGAAAAAGTGAGAGGTTTTTCCAGATTTCTGCACTAGGCTGCATTAAGCTGATTAGGTTTGGTAATGTGATACTTACACTCAGTGGCCACTTTATTAGGTACAGGAGAGGAACCCGCTGTGGTCTTCTGCTGTAGCTCATCCGCTTCAAGGTTCAATGTGTAGTGCATTCAGAGATACTCATCTACACGCCACTGTTGTAACACGTGGTTATTTCAGTCATTTTTGCCTTCCTCTCAGCTTGAACCAGTCAGGCCATTCTCCTCTGGCTTCTCTCATTAATATGGCATTTTGCCAACAGAACTGCCGTTCACTGGATGTTTTTTTATTTTTCGCACCATTCTCTGTAAACTGTAGGGATTTTTGAGCATAAAAATCCCAGGAGGTCAACAGTTTCTGAGATACTCAAGCTACCTCATCTGGCACCAACAATCATTCTATGGTCAAAGACACTTAAGATTACATTTCTTTCCTATTCTGATGTTTGGTCTGAACAACAACTGGTCCTCTTGCATGCTTTTATGCATTGACTTTGGATTTTGGGCTGCGGATCATGAAATTTCCCTATCACGCTCCTTTTTATTGAAATTGCCTAAGTTTTTTTATTTCAATTCATAATTTAAGTCAATTAAAATGTTGCCCACAATATAAGCTGAACAGTTTACTACCTTGTCCATGTGTGCCTCGGTTTGCTTCGGCAGGGCGGATGCTGCATGGCAGAACAGGATTTAGAAAACCATTACATTTCCATGAAAGATTTTGATATTTGAGGCCGATGTTTCCCATTTTTTTGGCCTTTTGTTGGTCCACAAATCAAACGCGTCATTAATGACAGGCAATTTGAAGAACTTCTACTGGGACTGAAGAAAATTTCATGAAAAGCATTCATGGTGAAAGGTTTCACTAGGGCATTGCGGTCATGAAGAAACGGTATCAGGGCAACTGGAGTCCATCAATGCTGGCTGATTATTCACAAGAAAGCATATGGGGTGTTAGCTTTCATAAGTCGAGGGATAGAATTTAAGAGTCGCAAGATAATGATGCAGCTCTATAAAACTCTGTTTAGGCACACATGGAGTAAGTCCTGTGTCCAGTTCTGGTCGCCTCACTATTGGAAGGATGTGGAAGCATTGGTAAGGGTACAGAGGAGATTTACCAGGATGCTGCCTGGTTTAGAGAGTATGGATTATGATCAGAGATTAAGGGAGCTAGGGCTTTACTCTTGGAGGGAAGGAGGATGAGAGGAGACATGATAGAGGTGTACAAGATATTAAGAGGAATAGACAGGGTGGACAGCCAGCGCCTCTTCCCCAGGGCACCACTGCTCAATACAATGACATGGCTTTAAGGTAAGGGGTGGGAAGTTCAAGGGGTATATTAGAGGAAGGTTTTTGACTCAGAGAGTGGTTGGTGCGTGGAATGCACTGCCTGAGTCAGTGGTGGAGGCAGATACACTAGTGAAATTTAAGAGACTACTAGACAGGTATATGGAGGAATTTAAGGTGGGGGGTTATATGGGATGCAGGGTTTAAGGGTCAGCACAACATTGTGGGCTGAAGGGCCTGTACTGTGTTGTATTGTTCTATGTTCTATGAATCATCCTCTCCACATCCAGCCTATCTAGTCATTTCAGCATTCAGTAGCTTTTAATGAGATCGCCCCCCCCCCCCCACCTCATTCTTGTAAATTCTAGTGAGTACAGGCCCAAAGCTGCCAAATGCTCCTCATATGTTAATCCCTTCATTCCAAGTACTCAGCAGGTCAGGCAGCATCTATGGAGAAGTTAACATTTCAGGCAGAGACCCTTCTTCAGGACTGAGAAGGAAAGGGGGAAGATATCAGAATAAAAAGGTGAGGGTGGGAAGAAAGCTAGCTGGAAGGTGATAGGTGCAGCCAGCTGGGTGGGAAAGGTTAAGGGCCAAGGAAGAAGAAGGCATCCGTTATTTCTATGTTCTATATTATTGTTGGATACTTAAGTGAGAAGCTTCAGATACTGAGTACAAATGAAAATCATCAACAAAACATTTTTAGCTTATTGAACTATTGCAAAGCATCAGCACTATTAAGCAATTAAACACGTTGTATTCAATAAAGGTTAATTTCTTGCTTCTCCAAATTCCTACGTGATACAAGTAGTCTGAAATTATATTTGTGTTCAACTTCTAGTGGTCTATCATAAACTGAAACAATTTTGAGGAAGCAACACTTCTGAAAAAAAATTGTTGTCCAGTGTTATCTTTGCTGACATATATCATGAAGTTTGTTGTTTTGTTGGCAGCTGTGTATTGCAATACATAATTATAAAAACTGTGAATTATAGTAGAAAAATCATATATATAGACATACGTAGATAAAATAAAGTTAAATTCATTTAGTGCAAAAAACAGTAGTGAGGTAGTGTTCATGGGTTCAATGTCCATTCAGAAATCTGATGGCAGAGGGGAAGAAGCTGTCCCTGAATCATTGAGCGTGTGTCTTCAGGCTTCTGTACCTCCTCCCTGATGGCAGCAATGATGACAATGGCCACACCCCGATGAGTACACTGCTTCAATAGGTGGGTTAAATCAGGTGAGGGTAGCTGACGGGTCTCACACCCCGGTGAGATGGGGACATATCTATCCTGGCATGCGAAGTTAGCTCCAGCGGACTGGGCAGATCAGATCTACAGTGGGACCCAAAGGCCAGGAAGGCAGTTCTGCAACACTCTGTGGAGAGCGAAGGACACAGAAGACATCGTGGTCATCCATTGCAACAAAGGCAGATCCCAGTTTGTGAGGCTTGTTCGTACCACTAGACTCAGACTTCTGAGGTCAAGAGAGTGAAACAGCCACAGAACAAAGGCTTTTCTGCTTTAAACACTCTCCCGCACATGTTTCCCGTCATCGTTGGACATGATAAACAACCGCCAGATTATGTTGTGCTACAGTATATTCCCCAGAACTCTGCACTAGTGCAGGAATCTCTTTGTTTGTCACACACCTGATTGCACGAATTGTCACTAAGCTGACTAAGCTGCTTTTGGATGTGGACCAGATTTCAGCAATGAAAGAAGCTTTCAAGCTGACTTCAGCAAGGGTTGCAGTACCGTTGCCGAGATCCTGTGCTTTTAGACCAGAAGACATAGGAATAGAACTAGGCCATTCATTTCAGCCAAAATGCCTGGCTGATTTACTTTTCATCTCAATGCTACCTCATAGTTCTACGCCACCAGGTTTGATATGTATTCCCCTTCAAATATTGGGCTCCTGAAGCAGAGAGGATAACTTCACTCAGCTCCACACTGAACTGATTCCACAACTATAGACTCACTATCAAGGACTCTATAACTCATGTTCTTGGTATTATTTATTTACTTATTTTGTATTTATACAGTTTCTCTTCTTTTGCACATTGTTTTTTTTGCCAATGTTTGTTTATGTGACGTGTTTCATTGATTCTGTTGTATTTCTTTGTTCTGCTGTGAATACCTGCGAAAAAAACCTGAATCTCAGGGTAGTATAGAACGTTAGAAAGTTTTTGACAAGAGCAGGCCATTCGGCCTAACAAAGCTTGCCAAATTCCTATTCACATAACGTGTTGAAATAACTATCGAGATTAAATTTGGAAGTCTCTAAAGCTACTACTCTCTGCTAAACAACTAGATAGTTTGTTCCATGTGTCCACAACCATCTGTGCAAAGAAATGCTTCTCAATGTTATTCTGAAATCTCTCTTTAACCAGTCTCCACCTATGGCCAAGTATCCTCGTTGATGAGTTAACTTTGAAGTGGCAGCTGACATCTGCCTTACTTATACCCTTAAAGATTTTGAACACTTCTATCGTGTCTCCTCTCATTCTAAGTCTACTAAGGCTAAAAAGATTTAATTCTTTCAGTCATTCTTCATAGTTCATACCCTGCAGACGTGGAATGAGTCTCGTTGCCCTTCTCTGAGCTTTCTCCAATGCCTTCATAACCCTCACAAAATATGGAGACCATATTTGTACACAGTACTCAAGGTGATGCCTCACAAGTGCATTATACAGCTTAAGGAGAACATCTCTAGACTTGAACTCCACTGAGCGCATTATATAGCCCAACATTCAATTAGCCTTCCTAATCGTTTCTGTGCATTGTCTAGATGATAGTGATGAGTCTACCAGGACACCCAATCCTTCCCATACAGTGCACTTTCTAACTCAAAAGCCCCCCACTGTATATTTATATCTAATATTTCTACTTCCTATATGTAATACTTTACATTTACTTACATTAAATTTCATCTGCCATTTATCTGCCCACGCCTGGATTTTGTTTAGATTCAACTGTATTGATTCTGCTGGCTGAATGTTATCAGCCTGTCCCCCTAATTTTGTGTCATCAGCAAACTCTACTAGTTTATTTGTTATGTGCTTATCCAAGTCTTTAATATAATTTTTTTGAGCTAATTCTGCATCCATTCGCACAACATACCCTGAATCCCTACTTCCTGTAATTTGTTTATTAATCACTTGTGAGGTACCTTGTCAACAGCCTTTTGAAAGTCCAGGTAGAAGATATCAACCGCTCTATTGTTATCGTATATTTTAGTTGCCTCTTCATAGAACTCCAGCGTAATTGTGTAATGGCCTGGTTCACATGGTTCATATGTTTTCTCTGTTATGCTTCTCTGTTCTGTGTAAGCTGCTTGTTTGGTTACTGTTGAAGATAAGAGATAGGAGAATTGTGTGCCACCCTATTGGGATGAACGGATTCAGGGGAGGTTTCTCTGGTGAGGGGCACTAAGGTTGGGCTTGGGGCTTTTGAGAGGGGAGAAGATTGAGGACGCCAGAGAGAAAAGGTCGGAGGAGTCACTCGACCGGGCTTGGGGCCGTGATTCGATGAAGCCCGGGGAGATGAAAGGAGAATCGGTGAAGGGGAAGCCGCGAGCTCCAATTTGTGCACGTTAGACTGTTCCATTTTAAATGGGCCTTTTTCTTTTTTTGCTTTTTCTTCACTAACCCTTTAGTCAAATTAAGATTCATAAAGCTAAATCTTTTAATTGTATGCAGTGTACTGTCTGTTATTTCGTGGTACTGATTTGTAACAAATCAAGCAGCATCCACACAAAACAGGTATTTGGGGGGGCTTACACCTCAGTCTCCCACGTATGGCAGAGGGTGTCTTCCCTAGACTTACGCAGCCAACAGAACCCGAGTGTTACAGTAGTAAAATGTAATTTCCCTTTTCTGAACACATGCTGGCTTTCTGATATCATGCCTGTTCTTATCATCTGCTTTTCCATCACATTTTTTATTAATATTTCCATTATCTTAGCTACGATACATGTTAAGCTTACTGGTCTGTAGATACCAAAGTCAGTACTGTCACCCTTCTTATACACCGGGACAACGTTAGGCCATTTCCAGTCCTTAGGGATGTCAACCTTCACTGACTTTTGAAAAAATTCATTTTTGGGGTTTCTATATATAATCACTGATCTCTTTAAGTTGTACTTGGATATATGTTGTCTGGCCCTGGAGATATGGTGACATATATGCACTTTAATAATAAATTTACTTTGAACTTAGAAATTTCCTGGCTTCTAACCCTAACCCTAACCCTAACCCTAAGGGTATCACTGTCTTTGATACCCTTACTAATTAAGTAATAATCAACATGAATAGATGAAGGAGGGTTATGTCCTGAACTAATGAATGGATCAGAAATAAAGAATATATGTTATAAAATCTGTACATGTTCCAAATTATTTAAAATCATCAAATTTGGAAAGTTGTTTTTCATTTTGGTGACCTGTTTTTGCAGACGTTGGAGTTAGCTTATGTGTTGTTGTTCCTATACGTCTTCTTTTGCACTTCGGCTCAGCTCAACTCTAAACTGATTCTACAACTTACCAACTCATTGTCAATGACTCTACAACTCATATTCTCAGTATATTATTTTTTATTTGTACAGTTTGTCTTCTTTTGCACATTGGTTGTTTGTTAGTCTTGGTTTATGCATAGTTTTTCACAAATTCTATTTATATTTCTTTATTTTCCTGCAAATGACTGCAAGGAATTGAATCTCGGGGTAGTATATGGTGATATATACATATATACATAATATATACATATTATGTACTGTATATCACATTACATATTGTCTGTACTCTTCCCAGCTTAATGACATTTTCCGAATAGTTAGGTGACCAGAAATGGACACAATTCTCCAAGAGTGGTCATACCAGTGTTTTGCAAGTTGTGATAGGACATCCCATGCTCTTGAGCAACTCACACAAAATGCTGGAGGAACTTAAAAGTCCAAAATCCAAACACTGCTCCTATGTTTTATTGTCTTATGGTATATGTCACTATATACAATCTTGAGTCACTGGCAGCCACGCAGAAAAGGATCCTTTTATTCCCACTCGCTGCCTTCTACCAGTCAGCCAGTGCTCTAACCATGCTAGTAACTTTCCTGTAATACCATGGGCTCTAACTTGTTAAGCAGCCTCATGTGTGGTGCCTTGACAAAGGCCTTCTGAAAATCCAAACATACAATGTCCACTCCATACCCTTTATTTATCCTACTTGTAATCTTCTCAAAGAATTCCAACAGGTTTGTCAGGCAAGATTTTCCCTTAAGGAAACTATGTTGACTTCGTCCTGTCTTGTCCTGTCACCAAATACTTCATAACCTCATCCTTAAAAATTGACTCCAACATCTTCCAACCATTCAGGTCAGACTAACTGGTCTGTAATTTCCTTCCTGCTGCCTCCTGCCTTTCTTAAAGAGTGGAGTGACATTAACAATTTTCCAGTCCTCTGAAACCATGCCAGACTCCAATGATTCTTGAAAGATCATTACTGATGCCTCCCCAATCTCTACCGCTTCTTCTTTCAGAATTCTAGGGTGTAGTTCATCTGGACCGGGTGAGTGATGTATCATTTGGTCTTTCAGCTTTCTGAGCACCTTCTCCCCTGTAATAGTAACTGTACTAACTGTAGTAACTGAATAGTAATAGTTCTCTTCCTTCACACCTTTCAACACCTGGCACACTGCTAGTGGCTTCCAAAGTGAAGACTGATGCAAAATGCTCAGTTAGTTCATTTGCCAACTCCTTGTCCCCCATTATTATTTCTCCAGCCTCATTTTTTAGCAGTCCTATATCCACTCTCATCTCTCTTTTATTTTTTATATATTTGAAAAAGCTTTTTCTATCCACTTTGAGATTGTTTGCTAGCTTATTTTCATGTTTCATCTTTTCCCTCCTAATGATTCTTTTAGAATCATCTTCAACTTATAATTCAGATCTTCCAGACTTGGCAACACCTTTGTACACTTTCGCTGCACTCCTTCAACCTTATTTACATCTTTCCCGTAGGTAGGTGACCAAAACTGCACACAATGTGTTGGGCCGAATGGCCTGGTTCTATATTTGATAACTGTGTGGCTCTATGTTTCATTGCCTGCATGTACATTTGCTTCTGTCTGCAAGTTGACAAGCTTACTTGCAAGCAGCCTCCGGTGTCTGAGTGGAGAATCTGGCATCGAGCATCATTGAGATTACTATTGATGGAAAACAGCTGGCCGTCTCTTCAGCTCATTTTAGTCAGAGGAACACTGAATGTAGAGGAATGTCTCTGAATTTTTTAAAAAAAAATTAGCAATCTGCTCGTTACAACTCGGTTTCAGTCTGAACAAAGGAAAAGCTGTTTGAGAAGCGATTTTGTTGAGATTGGGCCGGTGATTGCAGAATTCACTCATACTTTAAGTCGTGACACCGGGGGTTACAGTCTCGATGGCACTTAACCTTGCATTTGTCTAATGACGGCGATGTGCTGTGCACATTCGCTCAGCAGTGCCTTTGAGATGAAGTGAAAGAAAGATTTACTTGGCACATTTGCATTGAAACATACAATGAAATTTGTCATTTTTTGTCATTAACCAACACCGTCCAAGGATTGTCCTGGGGGCAGCCCGCGAGTGTTGGCATGCTTCTGGTGCCAACCTGGCATGCCCACAACTTACTAACCCCAACACGTACATCATTTGACTTTTCACTCTTACACATTCAAATAAAAAATAAAGATTAGCTTTATTTGCCATATGCAAATCAAAACATACGGGGAAATACGTGTTTGCATCAATTCAAATCAGCGAGGATTGTGTTGGGGGCAGCCTGCAAGTGACACCACTCTTCCAGCGCCAACATAGCGTGCCCACAACCACTAACTAACCTATGCGTCTTTGGAATGTGGGAGGAAACTGGGGCATCTGGAGGAAACCCATGCGGTCACAGGGAGAATATACAACAGGGTCCATGTTGTATTACAACAATCTAGGGTACATGGTTAATGGTAGGGGCCCATGGCATAAAAAAAGGTTGGGAACCCCTGATTTACAGACAGTGGTGAGAATTGAACCCCAATCGCGATCACTGCCACTGTAAAGTGTTACTCTTACCACTACACAACCAATGTGGCCCACATGCAAGGCATGCACAGGCCGCTATGCAGAAGTCTCTGACTTCTTCTCATGCCAATGCGCGGACTTCACTTCAGCCCATCCCTTCTTTTAGCATGCAAATTAGGCCTCTGTTTTGCTTGCAGGAATTACATTATTAAATGTGGTTAGACCACGCTTGGAATATCGTGTTCATTTCTGGTCACTTCATTATAGAAAGGATGTGGCAACTGTAGAGAGGGTGCAGAGGTTTACCAGGGTGCTGCCTGGATTAGAGAGCATGTCTTATGAAGATAGCTTGAGTGAGTTTGGACTCTCCTCTTTAGATTTAATAGATATGTACAAGATGATGAGACATTGACTGAACAGATGCCAGAGACTTTTTTTCCCAGGAGAGAAACAGCTAATACAAAGGGGCATAATTTTTCAGTGACTGAAGGAAAGTATAGGGAGATGTCAGAGGTAGGTTTATTACACAGAAACTGGTGGGTGGGTGGAATGCCCTGCGACACGTGGTGGTAGAGGCAGGTACATTAAGGGCATTTAAGAAACTCTTCAAAGTTCAGAGGAAATTTATTATCAAAGTATGTCACCATATGCTGCCTTGAGATTCATCTTCTCGCAGGCACATTGACAATAGAAAACTAGAGGGCTTTGTAGGAGGGAAAGGTTAAATTGATATTAGAGTAGGTTGAAAGGTCGGCACTACGTGGCGGGGTGAAACGCCCACACTGCTGTAGTGTTGTACATTCTATGTTCTTGCCGTCCTCCGAGTATTTTGTAGAGAGACTCCTTGAAAGTGGATATTTACATAATCATCACCCCAGGTTGTGAGGTATGCAGATTAGCTCTGCAGGGTAACACAATACACACCAGTATCTGTGTAGTCTGTCCAAAGTGAAGTGCTATTCTCCACTTTGTATGGAGCATAGCCTTCCCTTTGTGCCCTGTGTCTTTCCATTCAAGTGGCTGCATTCGGCCACAACACTGTTAGCTTTACAAATGAAGTGAAGCATTTGTTTACACACATAAAATGGTGATGGAATGTATTTAAACAGTAGCTAAAGTAAACGTGGATTCTTCAAACAAACCTTGGTTATCAGTTCTGTAAATTTAGAAAGAACCGTTTGATTTGAACGTTCCTTTGGAATTAGGATTAAGGGAACAGTGTAAATAACTCAGAGTTTGGTTATTGATAATGGCTTGAGTGTTCAAGGATCAAGGATCAACCTTATTCGCAATATACATTTACACGTATTAGGAATTTGCTGTGGTGTCGGTCAGGGTACCTCATGCATCAAAATAAAACAACATTCAACAATTGTGAAGAATAAAAATTATATAGAAGTAATTGGCACAGTAGGGAATAAATTGTGTATAAATACATAAATACCATTCTTTATTTAGAATGTAAACAGCTTTATAAACAGTGGTTTAAAGTGTTTACAACTCAGTGCAGTGACGGGGTACTAGATGAGGGAGGGGCTAACTGGAATGGTTGATCAGGTTAACTGCCTGGGGGAGGAAACTTTTAAACTTCTACATGCACTTTACATTAGCAAGGTGTTTCTTTTAGAATGTCCCCAGTTTTTTAACAAAATTATAAATCATTGAAGAATTCTTTGTAATTGCCATTCGAACAATGCTGATTTATCATTCCTCTCAAATCCATTCCCCTGCCTTCTCCCCATAAACCCCTAATAATCAAGAATCTATCAACCTCCGCTTTAAATATATCCAATGACTTGATCTCCACAGCCATCAGTGGCAATGAATTCCACAGGTTCACCAGCATCTGGGTAAGGAAGCTCCCCCTCATCTTTGTTCTGAAGGGCCATCCCTCTATACTGAGGCTGTGGTCCAAGACTCCCCACTATAGGAGACATCCTGTCCACATCTACTCTATCTAAACCTTTCAATATTCTGTGCTTTGACATGAGATCCCCCTTCATTCTTCTAAACTCCAGTGAGTACAGGCCCAGAACCATCAAATGTTCCTCAGATGTTAACCCTTTCATTCCCTGGAACATTATCATGGACCATCTCCAATGCCTGCACATCCTTTCTCAGATAAGGGACCCAAAACTGCAGACAATACTGCACTCTCTGGTCTGACCAAAGCCTTTCAAATCTCCGCATTTATTGGAAGTTTTTGGAAATCTGCATTGAATTAACTTGTAAGTATCCTATGGGGCTGAAGCAGGGTCCCTAATGAAGAGTCAAATGTCTTTTGTCACCATATACTGCTCTGAGAATCATTTTCTTGCGGGCATTTGCAGTAAATAAAAAGAAACACAATAGAGTCAATAACAAACCACACATGACAGAGATGGACAAACAACCAATGTGCAAAAGACAACAAACTGTGCGAGTACAAAAAGGAAAAAAATAATATAAATAAAGAAATAAGCAATAAATATGGAGAACAGGAATTGCAGAATTCTTGGAAGTGTGATCATAGGTTGTGGAATCAGTTCACTGTTGAGGTGAGTGAATGATTCCCTTTGGTTCAGGAGAGTAATAACTGCTACTCAACATGATAGTGTGAGTCCTGAGGCTCCTGTACTTCCTTCCTGATGGCAACAGCGAGAAGATGGTGGGGGTCCTTGATGATGGATGCCGCTGTCCTGCGACAACGCTCCATGCAAATGTGCTCAGTGGCAGGAAGGGCGTTACCTGTGATGGACTAGGCACAGGTAAAACCCTCCCCCACTGCTGAGCACATTTTTGCCACTGGTTCAAACCCAGCAATGTAGTTTTGGAAAATAAACTACTAAACCACCTTGCTCCATGCTGTGTTGTGTGTAATTTACTTGCCAGCAGCTCTTTAGTAAGAGAGGTAGTACACTGCACGTTTTTATTGTTTTATTGTCAAAGTCTTACTTTTTACTGCGCTTGCAGACTTCTCTGCAACTTCCACCGTTGTTCATTAAAGTTATGTGGTTGGACCAGCTCTTTTCACCTTCCTGTGGGAAAGTGTGCCTAGACCTGTGGAACAAAGTGAGAAATTGTGCCGTTTTTAAGGTGCAGAACATCATCTATTGATAATTTCCTCTGTCAAATATGTAAACACCTGGCCTTTATTGGATGCAGGAACACTTCAGTAAGTATAAATTACTCCTATTAAGATTTGTTCATTTGTTATGTGCTGTGTCGTATGACGTGGGCGATCACAGTCTTCCCATGACCATGATAGTTCTTGGCAAATTTTTCTCCAGAAGTGGTTTGCCACTGCTATTCAGATGAGTTATTGCCCGTTACACTGCCGACGTTTAGGGCAGCAATGAAGGTCCTCCATCTCTGTCATATAGAAGGAATTTTCATTGCTATTTCCATAATAATTGTTTTTTGACCAGTCAGGGTTGTTAGCCCTGCGCTGAACCCCCACCCCCAAACCTGGACCACTGCAACACATGCTGGAGGAACTCAGCAGGTAGGGCAGCATCTATGGAAAAGAGTGAAAATAGTCGATGTTTCGGGCCAAGACCTTTCATCAGGACTGGAAAGGAAGAGGAGAAGTCAGAGAACCTGGGCCACTCTTAATCTGGCCTTTACCCTTTGACCTGTTTGGCATGGGTGACCCTGCCAAGAGCTAAAGCATAAAGCCAACATAGCTCTCCAGGTTGTTGAGGCACGCAAGCCTTCAAACCCACCGACAAGGTTGTGGTCCTCTTGAAGGATTATTCAGATTAGTACTGGATTTAAAGCATTTTGAAACATAACACGATTGTGGCAGGCACTATATCAATGCGAGTTTCTCTTTTTCTTCACCACTTGTGGAAGTTAGGGAAATTGGCGGGTGACCAAGAAAAATCTTGTATATAACTAACCAAAGAAGACAACTTGATTTAAAATTTAAAAAAAACACGGTAAATCGAAATCTCTTGTGTCTCCTTAAGAAAGCATTTGGGTTGCCGAGAGGCCTACTTTTCAGCAACACAGTTTTAAATTCTTCCAGCAGGTTTCTGGCTGCAGTCTTTAGCTGACAGCACCCTCATCAGTGAAGGTTTTGTCTCAATACAGGCGGCTGCCTGAACCCACTGACTGGCCCCCTGTGTAGACTCACTGGCTGACAAAGCTGTCACTGAATGTAAAATTAGAATTCAAACTCCTGTTTATTATCATATATCATAAAATTTGTTGCCTTGCAGCAGCAATACATTAAAAATTCTTGTAAATTACAATGAATAATTCAGTGGATTCTGGTTAATTGGACCAATGGCTAATTGGGCCAGTTGCTTATTTGGGACAACTCATAAAGAACAAAAACTAAATGAGAAAATAGTTGGGATTCCCTTTGCTTATTTGGGACGCTATGTCACTTAATTGGGACAGGAGACTGTTGTTCTAATTAGTGTCAGTCACGTGCATGGATGGCCATTAGACACTACGCCAGACTTAAAGCGAACAGTTTTAAGTAGCATCAATTGCCTTTGTTTGAGTTCAAAAAGCAGTGATTTTTGTCACCGATAGTTGGCGAGAAATATGCAGTAAGAAAATTCAGAATTGTATTGCTCACTGCAGCTTCAAGCATTCAGGCTTGGAGATGCCAGAAATGGCCGGGAATGAAAATGAAAGGATTTCACTACATCAACAAGTTAGGAGCTATGAAGAATTTGAAGGTATCAACAATCATCTTGAATGTTACAACAAAAATGAACGTTGCGAGGATAAAATTATCAAGAGCATTGTATGAAGGCAGTCTATTATCTGCTTTAGGTGTCTGCTGATTGTGTTCATTTACAGTCAATCAAAAGAACACGGCAGTGTACACTGAACGAATACTCCATCGATAACTATTAGAAAACCAATACACAGATTTACAATACTGTAATAGTATTGGAAGTATTCTATATTATTCTGTATTTAATTTATATACACAATTGGTTACTTAGTTAAATGGTATTTCATTTTATTGTATACCCTTTTACCTACTTTCATGAAACTTTGGCTAATTTGGGAAATCGCTTAATTGGGAAAAAATGTATTGGTCCTGATGTGTCCTAATTAACTGGAATCCACTGTATATATAAAAAATTACTTAGTGCATAAAGAGGGCAAATAGTGAGGGAGTATCCATGGATTCAAGCAGGTGAGGTGGCATCTATGGAAGGATAGACCTTCTATTTGTGAGATGCATCGTCAGGAATGGAAACCAAATGATCAAGAATCAGAATCAGATTAATTATCCACTGATGTGACATGAAATTAGTTGTTTTCTGGCAATAGTACAGTGCAATACATAAAAATTACAAGAAATGACAAAAAATAGACCATTCAAAAATCTAATGGTGGGTGGGGTTGTAGGAAGAAGTTGTTCCTGAAGCGTTGAGTCTGGGTCTTCAGCCTCCTCTACCTCCTTCCTGATGTTGGGTGGTGAGGGTCTTTAATGATGGATGTTGCCTTCCTGAGGCACTACCTTTTGAAGATGTTCTTGTTGCTGTGGAGACGAGTGCTCATGATGGATGTGGATGAGTCTACTATCCTCCACAGCCTTTTCTGATTCTGTGAATTGGTGCCTCTACATCAGATAGTGATGCCACCAGTCAGAACACTTCCATGGTGCGGCTGTAGAAATTTGCGAGTCTTAGAACATAGAACAGTACAGCACATTTACAGGACCTTTGGTCTGTGGTTCTGTGCCAACCTTTAAATCATTGACGTGTAAGTTGTTAATGTACATTGAAAGCATTGCAGCACCAATACTCATGGTACGTCAATTGTTACAGAGCCTGATGAGAAAAGTAAATGCATAGCCACCACTTCTACTATCAAATGAATTTTTCATCCAATTTCCCAGTCCACCCTGGATTATAATGCATGCTAAACTTCAGGGCCAGCCTACCAAGTGAGACCATCTCCAAGTCCTTACCAATGTCTATGTAGATGACATCTATCACAACCCCTTATCAACTAGGTCAACAAGGGTTTCCAAGAACAAAGCCATGTTGACTATTCTTAATCATCCCCTCCCTTTCCAATTGAAAATTAATCCTGCCCCTTCAGATATTTTTCGAAAGGTCTCCCTAGTTATCTTCTCAAGAGCTTGACAGTGCCAGTGACCTCTGATTTGGGTTCAATTCCTGTTGCTGCCTGCAAAGAGTGTGTATGTTTTCCTCCTGACCGCGGGGCTTTCCTCCCTCACCATCTTGTCACGGTGGAGAGGCTTATGAGTTCCTGAGGGCGATGCCGGCTGGAGCTTAGCTCCTGGTAGGTTCACCCATGGCAGCAGGCCAAGGAGCAGATTCCAGACACGGAATGAGCCAACCAAGACCTCAACAGTGGAGCTAGCAGAAGATGATGACACATCACAATGACAGTGAAGATGGAAGAAGGCTGAGGCAGTGAAGGGTCCTCAGTCATCCCTGCATTCCACTGAACTCTGACCCCGATCTGTCAAGGAGGCATTTCTTTAGCCAGAGGGTGAATCTGTGGAATTCATTGCCACAGGTAGCTGTGGAGGCCAAATCATTGGGTGTGTTTAAGGTGGAGATTGAAAGGTTACAGAAAGAAGACAGGGGAATGGGATTAAGGGGGAAATGGATCAGCCATGATGGAATGGCAGAGCAGACCCAATGGGCCAAATGGCCTAATTCTGCTCCTATGTCTTATGGTCTTATACTCAACTTGAGTGATTGTAAGTACAGCAGTAGCATTCCTCCCATGTTCCAACATTGTACAGTTTAGGGTTAGTGAGTTTTGGTTACGTCGGCACTGGAAATGTGGCAACACTTGCAGGCTGCCCCTGGCCAGTCCACATCCTTGGACTGTGTTGGTTGTTGATGCAAAACAATGCATTTCACTGTATGTTTCGATTGTTTTGATGCTCATGTGACAAATAAAGCTAATCCTTTATTCTTTATAAGCATGAGCAGTCAACACCAATCCTGCCTACGATCCCCAAATCCTGTAAAATGAATGATAAGTATTTCAGCATTCACACCTATTACCAAATCACTTGGTCTGATAAAATTAATGATCACATTACAATTTGAAATGACCAAAATTAAAAACACACGTTTGTAAAGGCACACATTTATATTTTTATTTAGTGTTCAGCACAGTAAGAGGCCCTTCAGGCCCAATGAGCTCACGACTCATGATTACTCCCATGTGACCAAGTAATTTTTTAACCTGCAGGTCTTTGGACTGTGGGAGGAAACCGGAGCACCCGGAGGAAACCTGCGTGGTCACAGGGAGAATATACAAACTCCTCACAGGCAGCTCCGGGAATTTAACCGGGGTTGCTGGCACTGTAATAGCGTTATCCTAACCGCGACACTACTGACTGCTCAAGTCTCCCTCCCACTCCTCCCACGGAAGTGCTGTGTTTGCGTTTATGCTGACGCAGGCTAAATGGGCTGAATTCCCAGCCTGCGGACTGTGATGACTCTGAATCTGCATGTGGCAGAGCTGAATGTCAGCTTAAGCCCTTCCAGCACAGGAAACTAGAATTTATACAACATAGGGGTGGGTCCTTGTGTTTGTGATGTCATCATGACTGATGTCATCATGACAGACGATTCAGCCCCTAATTTAAACATCGTCAAACATGGAACTTAGCATACCTAGCAATTCTCAAGAACCCCGTGGAATCTTGGTTTAGGGAAATTACTGATTAAAAACAGAAACAACATCTCTAATTGCAGTCATATGTCTCTAGAGCAGTTCAGTGGTTGGTGCAGTCACCACAGAAAGCTTCAGGTCAACGACCTTTCCTAAGACCAGACTAATGATTGGTCATGGACTAAATAGTTTACTCTCTTTCTCCATCCACAGATTCTAGAAACATAGAAAACTTACAGCATCATACAGGCCCTTCGGCCCACAATGCTGTGCCGAACATGTACTTACTTTAGAAATTACCTGGATTACCCATAGCTCTCTATTTTTCTAAGCTCCATATACCTATCCAAGAGTCCCTTAAAAGACTCTATTGTATCCGCCTCCACCACCATTACCGGCAGCCCATTCCACGCACTCACCACTCTCTGCACAAAAGAACTGATCCCTGACAACTCCTCTGTACATACTTCCAAGCACCTTAAAACTATGCCCTCTCATGTTAGCCATTTCAGTCCTGGAAAAGAGCCTCTGACTATCCACACGATCAGTCTCTCTCATCATTTAATGCACCTCTATCAGGTCACCTCTCATTCCTCCGTCACTCCAAGGAGAAAAGCCAAGTTCACTCAACCTATTCTCATAAGGCGTGCTCCCCAATCCAGATTCTGCTGAATATTTCCAGAAAGTTCTCCTTATATTATAGATCAATTGCATGTCCAGTACTTTATGATCATAAAATCTATCTACGTGTATAAGCTACGTTTGTATTTATATTTATTGTGTTTTTTTATTATTGTTTTCTTTATCTTACTTTGGGGTTTTTTTGAGTTGCATTAGATCTGGAATAACAATCATTTTGTTCTTCTGTACATTTGTGTACTGGAAATGACTAAACAGTCTCGAATGTAGTTTTTCTGTGAGCCACCTGCTGTCAGTTATTACCTCACAACCGTCAGGCTCCTGCGCTATCGTGGATAACTTCACTCACCACTACTCTGAACTGATTCCACAACATTCACACTCACTTTTAATGACTCTTCTGCTCATGTACTCAGTATTATTTTTAAATGCACAGTTTCTCTTCTTTTGCACTTCGGTTACTTATCAATCTCAGTATATTGACAAACGTTTGTATATTTTTTTCATAAATTTGTTATTTTCCTGCAAATGCCTCAGTGTGGTATATGGTGACAGTGCTCCGTGTGCTCATTGATGGGGAGGGTTTTGCCTGTGATGGGCAAGTCTGTTTCTGCCACGTTCTGTAATTTTTTCTGCTCCTGGACATTGCTGTTTCCATACCAGGCCGTGATGCAAGCAGTTAGGAGACACTCCACTGTGCGTCTATAGTGGGGAAGGCTTTGCCTGTGATGAATCAGTAAACAATAAGGGCCCAGCCCTGGACTCTGTGGTACACTGCTGGATGCAGGCTTCTGTTCACAAGAACGGCCATCCACCGATCCCTGGCCTTCAGAAGACCATGCCGATTTTGGATCCAATTTGCTGTTTTGCCCTGGACCTCCAATGTTTCATATCAGTCCCTATGTGGGGATCTCATCCAAGGTGTCGCCCCTGCTTAGCCTCTCCAATCAGGGTCACGTGAAGCCATGGGAGCAGGTGCTGGTGCAGATCACAAGTCCTGGTTATGTGACCACTGACACCAGACAGACAATCTCTGAAGAGTATTGATAATGGCTGGAGTCACCCATCTTGTAAAGACACTGCCCAGAAGAAGGCAATGGCAAAACACTTAGGTAGAAAGATTTGTCAAGAACTATTATAATCATGAGACCATAATCACTTACCTCATACGACACAGCACATAATGGTGATGATGATGGTAGTCTGTACAGCAAACTGACCTGCTGAGTCCCTCCAGCTTTTTGTGTGCATGTGACCCTCAAGAATGCACTTTGTTGCCTCAGAAACATTCAATCAAATTGATTACACAGTATCTCACCCTGTCAAAGCTATGCTGCTTCTTTGATTAATCCCTCCTCACCAGTATAGATTAATCCTGTTCCGCTGATCTTTCTTCTTCAAATAACTTCCAATTTCTCCACCAATGCCCTTCTCTTAAATGAATATAGATGAGAATTTACTCAAGACTTAATTTACAGTACTTAGGCAACCAAGTTATTTTTAAATATGGTTTCAGATGGTATGGCCTCCACTGAGACCTGATATCTGTGATTACCTGGAGAGACAGAAGCAGGGGAGACAGCCAAAGTTTGTAGAAGAACTGTGGCAAGTTCTCCAAGATGCTTGGAACAACCTACCAGCCGATTAAAAAAAATATAAAACTGCTCGACAATGTACCAAAGAGAATTGTTGCAGTTTTAAAGGCAAAGGGTGGTCACACCAAATATTGACATGATTTAGTTTGTTTTTATGGTTTACTGCTCTTTATGGTAACTTTTTTTGATATTTGTTTTTGAAAACATTTTTGCTTTCCAGGTTTTTTTTTACTTGCACCTAAGACTTTTGCACAGTATTGTACATCCTCTGGTTTCATGCATGAGTTGCCACTTTGATCCCTGATGGGCCTTGCTCCTTACCACTTACTCTCTTGCCCTTAAATTTTACTTGAACATCTTTGCCAATGATGGTTCATGCCTCCCCTCTTCCCTACTAATTTTGTTTTTATTTACCTTCATACATTTTCTCCACTTCTGTTGGGCCTTTGCTATTTTCCCTATTCCCAGAATCATAGGGTCAACATAGACAGCACAGAATTGTGCCCTTCAGCCCATCTAGTCCGTACCAAGCTGCTATTAAGACCATGAGACATAGGAGCAGAATTAGGCAATGTGAGTATTCTGCCTTGTCCAATTGACCCATACCTCAACCATTGCCCATCATACCCAGAGTAACTGGGGGAACTCAGCAGTTCAGGCAGCATCTATGGAAATATAAATAGCCAATGTTCCAGCATTTTGTGTGTGAAGTTCTGGATATCCAGCATCTGTGGAATCTCATCTGTTTCTGATTTGCTCCCCCCATACCCTCTCCCATCCATGTACTTACCCAAACTTCTCCCAGATGGTGAAATCGATCCTGCATCCACCACCTCCACTGGCAGTTCGTTCCACACTTTCATCACCAACCAAGTGAAGAATTTTCCACTCAGGTTAACACTATAAGACCACAAGATATAGGAGCAGAAGTAGGCCATTTGGCCCATCAAGTCTGCTCTGCCATTCAATCATGGGCTGATCCAATTCTTCCAGTCATCCCTACTTCAGGGAGTGCAAAGCAAATATCACTGTGATGATTGTACGCTCTAGTATCAATTGTTTGTTGACAATAAAGTATTTGTATTTTCACTCCCCTGCCTTCACCCCACATTCTTTGATGTCCTGGTTAATCAAGAACCTATCTATCTCTGCCTTAAATACACCCAGTGACTTGGCCTCCACAGGCACTCGTGGCAGCAAATTCCACAGATTTACCACCCTCTGACTAAAATAATTTCTCCGCATCTCAGTTCTAAAAGGACGTCCTTCAATCCTGAAGTCAGGCCCTGTTGGCCTAGAATCACCCTAGAATTTAGGTTTACCCTAAATATTTCACCTTTCACCTTTAGTGACCTCTAGATAAAGAGGAATGGACAATGTGGGTGTCGATCTGGCTACCTCTTGTAGCCTAAGCGACCACTCTATTTGAGCTAATTCTCCAGCACTCTATTCTGCAATATGTTCCCTTTCTTTTCTTATCCAAGCCTTAATATCTATTGTCGTCCAGAGTATGTTGGATTTTTAGTCCTTCCCCTTCACCCCTGTGTCAACACACTGGCCCACACTTACTACTTCACTCTTCACCTTTGCTTCACAGATAAAGGCTTGTCTGCAAATTGACACTCCCAGTTTACTTTTTACAAAATCCAACGTTAATTTATCATCAAGGTACTTAAATGTCACCACATCCAACCCTGAGATTCATTTTCTTGCAGGTGTACACAGTAGAACTTAGAAATACAATCGAATCCATTCAAAACTACACACAAAGACTGACAAACAACCGATATGCAAAAGAAGACAAAATGTGCAAATCTAAAAGAAATGATAAGTAGATAAGTAAATAAACAACATTGAGAACACAAGTTGTGGAGTCCTTGAAAGTGAGTCTATAGGTTGTGGAATCAGTTCAGTGTTGAGGTAAGTGATGTTATCCACACTGGTTCAGGAGCCTGATGGTTGAGGGGTAATAATTGTTCTTCAACCTGGTGTTGCGTGTCCTGTTTATGGTATTAGTGTGAATCTTGCTCCATTTCCAGGCCATTCTTATCCCTTTTCATAAATCACTTAAAACATACAATATTTCTAAACTGCTGTCCTATTGGCACTCCGGCCTCCGGCCTGGCTGTGTTCCTAAGCTAAGGCCCATTACTACTCTTCCACAGGATGCTACAAGCCTTCCAAGCTGCATTTTAAAAATTCACCTCCAAAACCTTTCATAGTCTTTAGAAAGTACTTATACATGGAATATTTTTCTAAAAAATCTATCAAAGTCTGTAACTAAAATACGTTAAGAAATTTTAGTTGCCCATCTGCATATTCTGCCATTGGGATCATCAGAGTTCAAAATAAATTTATTATGAAGATAATATATCATATACTACCTTGGGATTCATTTTCTTGCAGTCATTTACAGAAAAAACACAGAAATACTATATAATCAATGAAAATCTACACACAAAGATGGACAAACTAATGTGCAAAAGATGAAAAACTGTAAATTTTAAATCAATAAGTAAATAAATGATATTGAGAACACGAGTTGTAGAGTCCTTGAACATGATAAAGTGGTTCATTTCAGTATTGAGGTGAGAGAAGTTATCCACGCTGGATCAGGGGCCTGATTGTTGTAGAGCAATTATCGTTGCTGAATCCTGTAGATGTGGTCAATGGTGGGGAGGGCTGTATCCACCACTTTAGAGCACACAGTAGAACTGTACAGCATAGGAGCAGCCTCTACGGCCCACAATAGACCATAAGACATAGGAGCAGAATTAGGCCATCTGGCCCATTGAGTCTGCTCCACCATTCAATCATGGCTGAACCTTTTTTTTACTATCTCTTCCTCAACACCAGTTCCCAGCCTTCTACCCGTAACCTTCGATGCCATGTCCAATCAAGAACCTATCAATCTCTGCTTAAATACTTCCAACGACCTGGTCTCCAACAGCTGCATGTGGCAACAAATTCCACAAATTCACCACCCTTTGGTTAAAGAAATTTCTCTGTGTCTCTGTTTCTGCTGTGGCCTCATGTCCTAGACTCTCCCACCATGGGAAACATCCTTACCACGTCTACTCTGTCTAGGCCTTTCAACATTTGAAAGGTTTCAATGAGATCCCCCCCTCATCCTTTTGAATTCCAGCAAGTACAGACTCAGAGCCATCAAATGTTCTTCGTATGATAACCCTTTCATTCCTGGAATCATCCTTGTGAACCTCCTGTGGACCCTCTCCAATGCCAGCACATCTTTTCTAAGATGAGGGGCCCAAAACTGGTCACAATACTCAAAGTGAGACCTCAGCAGTGCCTGATAAAGCCTCAGCATCACATCCTTGTTCTTGTATTCTAGACTTCTTGAAATGAATTGGTAATATGGCATTTGCCTTCCTCACCACTGACTTTATCTGCAAGTTAACCTTCAGGGTGTTCTGCACAAGGACTCCCAAGTCCCTCTGCATCTCAGATTTTTGGATTTTCTCTTTGTTTAGAAAATAGTCCACACATTTATTTTGACGACCAAAGTGTATGACAATGCAGTTTCCAACATTGTATTTCATTGCCACTGTCTAAGTCCTTCTGCATCCTACCTGTTTCCTCAACACTACCTGCCCCTCCAACAATCTTCATATCATCTGCAAACTTGGCAACAAAGCCATCTATTCCATCATCTAAATCATTTATATACAGCATAAAAAGAAGTGTTCCCAACATTGACCCCTGCGGATCACCACTGGTCACTGGCAGCCATCAGAAAAGGATCCTTTTATTCCCACTTGATGCCTCCTACCAATTAGCCAATGTTCTAACCATGTTAATAACTTTAACAATTGCTCTAACAAAGTTGTGCCAAACCAATTAAATTATTAATCAAATGGCCAACTAAATTAATTTTTTCTGCCTACACAATGTCTATATCCTTCCATTTTCCTCACATTAATGGGCCTATCCAAACGTCTTTTAAAAGTCACTAATGTATCTGCCTCTACCACCACCCCAGGCAGTGCATTCCAAGCACCCACCACTCTCTGTGGAAAAAACTTGTCCCCCACATCTCCTTTGAAATTACCCTTTTTACCTTCAATGCATGCCCTCGGTATTAGGCATTTAAACCCTGCGAAAAAAAAATACTGTCTGTCTACTCTATCTATACCTCCCATAATCTTATAAACCTCTCTCAGATCTCCCCTCAGCCTCTGCTGCCTCAGAGAAAACAACCCAAGTTTGTCCAACCTCTTGTTATAGCACATTCCTCCTAATCCAGGCAACTTTCTATAGACATTTCCATTACTGTGTATTGGTGTTTTCGTCCCAGGCCATGATGTAACCATTCAGTATATTGTACATTGAGCACCTGTAGATATTTGTCAAAGTTTTAGTTGACATGGTGAATCTGTGCAAACTTCTAAAAAAGTAGAGATGCTGTTGTGCCTTATTTGAGATGACATTTATGTTCGACTTAGTCAGTAAAAGTCTACATATTTTTCTCAGTGAGTAAAAATATGGTAGTTTAGACCATAAGACTATAAGACATAGGATCAGAATTAAGCCATTTGGCCCATTGAGTCTGCTCCACCATTCCATCATGGTTGGAGTTAAGAGGGATTTATTATCCCTCTTGACAGCATTCTCCTGCCTTCTCCCATAACCTTTGACGCCAGTCAAGAACGTTCTTCACAGATGGTGGGTTCTTGATCTTTGGAACTTGCCAAGCAGCCTACACTTCAGTATCTGCAGGAGTGGCTTGGAAGACATGCGCCTTTGGAGTACGCCCCTGTGGAAGACCAATTCCTTGCGGGTGTCACTGATTGAAGTGTCACAGGAGATCAAAACATCAAAACAGCGGGCATGGCTATCGGAGGTCTCTGTACTAGAGCAATCTCTCTCTCTTTCCCTCTCCCTCCCTTTCTCTCCCTCTCTCTCCTTACCTCTCTAGCTCTCTACCTCTCTCTCTTGATGGTGAGAGAGAGAGTCTGATGATTCTCAAGTCAGGAGAGCTTGAATAAGTGATGCTGCAGACTAGCAGTGAAATGGAGCTGTTGATCTCCCATCTCACTCTGGCAGGAACGATAGCTCTCTCTCTCCCTTATTAGTGAGTGAGAGAGCCTGACGTCAAAGTGTTGGGATGGACAGTAGCTTTGATGGACTTTCGATCGTGTCTCTGGGGGCATGCTACTGGTTGCATGTTGGGTACTGGGGAGGGTTGATATTTTTGCTGCTGCTTGTGTGTGTGTGTGTGGGGGGGGGTGTAGCTTTGGGGTTCTAACATTTTTCTGCCATTCATTTTTTGGGGCTTTTTCCTCTCTGTTTCATGGATAGCTGGGAAGAGTAAGGATATCCAGTTGTATACTGTATACAATCTCTGATATTAAATGGGACCATTGAACTATTGAACCTATCACCCTCCACTTTAACTATACCCAGTTTCTGGTTGACAGTTCTCCTGTTAAGCCACTATTCTAGTTTACTCTCTCTAATTCCAATAATCCTTCCTCCATTTTGAGACTCAGGGGGTTGGGCAAGGCTGTGGTGTCTTTTTCTGTGCCATTTCATCGAATTATATTCATGTCATCAAAAATGGAAAGAAATAGATTGCATCAACGTAACACCATGTACTGTTTTATGAACTTTTGAAGTGCTGTCACTGTTTTAGAGCAAGGAGCTCAGTCGCGAATCGTGAAACTCCTTCAAATACGGCTAAGAGCATGGAAAATAGAAGAAGTGTGGTTATTCCCAGCTTAAAGCTCATCTCGCCCCACCACGCCGAGCAGTTTTTAATGACAAAATGCCCCTCCAATCCAAACAATTGCTGCACTCGGTGTCAAAAGATCCAGCTGTTTTGAAGTCCAGTTCGTATTAAAATCCTGGGAGAACAAATTCACAGAGTAAAATTGATTCGACTGCTGCTCCCCATTACTCTCGCTGTCTCCCATTTAGCATGTTAGTTTCCTGACAGAAGAGTACACAGCACTTAGCAGCTGGTTTGTGGAACCATCAGTCAGGAAATTGTATGATAAATAGCAGGTATGGAGGTTTAGTGGCACTTTGTTCTGCCTCAGCAGTTTTAGCCTGACTTTGGAAAAGTCATCATGTGGCGTTTTGTCAAGGGTTGCAACAGAAGATAGTAACAGTACAGTTACTTATTACGCAGACACTTGAGTTATGATGTTCTCCAGATGTATTGTTCGTGTGTGAATAATAATTCACGGGATGGATAATTATCCTGGAGCTAGTCAATGCAGACCACTTCCAACCACACCGGCTTTGTCCTACGCAGACTCTCGAGTGATGATGGACTGTCTCTGTATTGTGGCGAGGAGCTGTTGGAGGACGGGGGTAGAGATGAACGATTGCTCCAAGAGTTGAGTTCATTTATTTAAGGCTGAGTTCTGATGGTAATGGAATTCATTGGTTTTGTTCTATTTGTGACAGTTAATCTGCTTGTATATGGGCTCCACATTACCTTAGGGTAGTTTTATTTCTTTTTTTTTTGTTCGGCAGTGAGTTCATTCAGCAGATTTTTAATATCACAAGAAACTGAGACCATAAGACATAGGAGCAGAATGAGGCCATGCGGCCCACTGAGTCTGCTCTGCTATTTCATCATGGGTGATTTATTATCCCTCTCAATCCCTTTCTCCTTCCTTCTCCCGTAGCACTTTACACCCTCACTTGTCAACCTCCACTTTACATAGAGACCCTAAGACCATAAGATATAGGAGCAGAATTAGGCCATTTGGCCCATCGAGTCTGCTCCACCATTTCATCACAGCTGATCTATTTCTCTCTCAGCCCCACTCCCTGGCCTTCTCCCCTTAACCATTCACACTCTGTCTAAGCAAGAACCTATCAACCTTCACCTTAAATATACCCAATGACTTGACCTCTACCGCCACTTCTATTCTGAGGCTGTACCCTCTGGTCCTAGACCCCCTCCCCCACTATAAAAAAAAGGCAGGGTTTTTTATAACAAATAAAACATTTATTAAACACTGAAAAACAAACCCTCAAAAGTAAACAAACAACTAACGTAACCGGAAATCAGCTGCTGTGCGGCAGCTTAAACAGTTCTTAAAGCGATGTTGCAAAAACAGTTCTTCAAAGTAGTACTGCAAAAGTTCAAAATGTTTACAGTCCATTAAAGGAGAGACTTGTTAGATGATTTAAATTCTCTTTCACGTCGTGTTGTTCTGGTTCCCAGTCGAACTATACTTTTCCCGGAGAATTTACGAAGATGAAAATGAAACAGTTTAAAGGCACTGACCTTTCCTTGACAAAACTGTACCCAAACCCTTTCTGCTGTTATTTGCAGGGGTTACCACGGGGACAGCCAACGAATTCCTTCCGAATGAGGATCAAACAAGGTCGAACCTGTTTCACCGTCAAAATCGACTTTCAGAATCAGAATCAGACTTTAATTGCCAAGTACCTATGCGCATACAAGGAATTTACTTCTGGCAGATGTTGTCTCTCTGCTCATAACAATAATAATGATAAATATAAATGAAAATATAGATTATACATACAGGTAGTGCAATCCAAGTAATAGTTAGCCGACAGTTAACCGGCAGTTAACTGTTCAGCAAAGTGACCGCAGTAGGGAAAAAACTTCTCCAGTGCCTATTAGTCTTAGTCTGGAGGGATCTGAAGCGCCTACCAGACGGAAGCAGATCAAACAGTCCGTGCGCAGGATGGGAGGAGTCCTTTATGATGTTCCCCGCCCTCTTCTTCAACCTGGAAGAGTACAGGTCCACAATAGAGGGCAGGGAGGCTCCAATAATGCGCTCGACAGTCCTCACTGTGCACTGTAGTCTGGTTCTATCCTGCTTGGTGGCGGCTCCAAACCACACAATGATGGAGGTGCACAGGACAGACTCAATGACTGCAGTGTAGAACTGCAGCAGCAATTCCTGAGGCAGACCGTATTTCCTCAAGAGCTGCAGGAAATACATCCGCTGCTGGGCCTTCTTCAGGATGGAGCTGATGTTCTGCTCCCACTTCAGATCCTGAGTGATGGTGGTTCCCAGGAACCTGAAGTTCTCCACGGTGGACACAGGGTTAGGGTTAGGATCTTTTAGCTTCTGAACTCCGATCTTCACTCTCCACTGATTTTTAACTGGCAGTATTATAAAGAAACTGCTGGCAATGACCTTTTAAACTTTAGGCATTAAAAAAAACTCCACCTTTCAACCAAACTGCATCATAATATTGGACCACGCAGTGGCATGGAGTCAAAATGGCAAATCCAGCCACAAACTGCTCCTCCTCACAGGGAGGGGGTCCTCCTTTTATACCCTGTAAAAAAAAACCTGTCACATGACATCTACTGGCGGGAAAATGACGTCACTCCACCATCACAAGACCACTACCTTAAGTCTAATATAGCTTCAACACCACTGTCATGTGACAAGTACAAGATACCCACGGGTACGTAACACCAGGAACTTGGAACTGCTCACCCTTTCCACTTCTGATCCTTCAATGAGGACTGGTGTGCGACCCTCTTCCTGAGGTCCACACTCGATTCCTTGGTCTTACTGACATTGAGTACAACGTTGTTGTGGCATCACCCAACCAGCTGATCTGTCTCACTGCTGTACGCCTCCCCATTGCCATCTGAGATTTTGCCAGCAACATTTGTCTTACTGGAGAATTCATAGATGACATTACCACTGTGTTTAGCCAGACAGCCATGGGTGCAGAATGAGTATAGCAGTGGGATAAAGTGGGAAAAAGAGGTGAAATTGTTGCTGTTGTTATTGCAGTGACAAGGAGCAAAAAAGGGTAAAGATCACAGTTTCATGTAGAAAGTGAAAATATGGTTCAGAACTTTTGCCATTTGCAGGCCCAGCAGGAAAATCCATCTTGCTATTGATTTAGGTCCAAAAGGTCATAGTACATCACAACACAAAAATAAGCCATTCGTCCCATCTAGCCTGTTCCAAACTATTATTCTGCCTGGTCCCATCAACTGCATCCGAATCATAGTCCTCTATAACCCTCTCATCCATGTGTTTATCACATCCACAACTTCCACTGGCAGCTCGTTCCACACTCTCACCACCCCCTGAGTGAAGGAGTACCTCCTCATATTCCCCATAAACATTTCACCTTTCTCCCTTAACCCATGACTTCTAGTTCTAGTCTCACCCAACCTCAGTGGAAAAAGCCTGCTTGGATTTACTACACAAGAGATCCTGCAGATGCTGGAAATCCAGGGTAACACACACACAAGATGCTGGAGAAGCTCAGCAGATCAGGTAGCATCTATAGAGAGGAGTAAACTCTCAACGTTTTGGGCCAAGACATTTCATCAGGACTGGAAAGGAAGCCAGTACTGTTTGCATTTACACTATCTACACCGCTCATAATTTCGTATCCATCCAGAAAACTTCCCTTCATTCTTCTACACTCCAGGGAATAAAGTTCTAGCCTATTCAACTTATCCCCCTAACTCAGTTCATTAAGTTCTGACAGTATCCTTTGTTGAGTCTACGGTTAGGTTACTGCTGGAGAACTGTTCTGATGGCTTTACGTGTCAACTACAGGAACATAAATTCACCAGTTGTTTATTTTGGGCAGCTGTTCCGAGTTCTCTCCAGCGTGATTGATTCCAAGAGGAGTGCTTTTGCAGCAACGGATCGTAATGATTTGTGTAATATGTAAATAAACTTCCCATTCCAATTCACGGGGTTCAGGCAAAAATGACCCTTGTTTATTAACTTACTGAAATACCAGAAAAAAATTTTGGGAAGGAATCCTAACTCTCTATATGTGGCAAAAATAGAAAAGATAGAGGTTAGATAAACACAAGAGATTCTGCAGATGCTGGAAACCCAGAGTAACACACACAAAATGCTAGAGGTCAGGCAGCATCTATAAAGGGGATTGAACAGTCAATGTTTTGGACAGGAAAGGAAGGCAGAAAAGGAAGATTCAAAGGATTCAAAGTAAGTTTATTATCAAAGTATGTTTACAGGTATACGAGCTTGAGATTCATCTTCCCCACAGACAGCCATGAAACAAATAAAGAAAACCATGGAACCCATTCAAAGAAAATCATCAGACCCCCAACGCGCAAAAAAATAAATCACGCAAAATGACGAAAAGATGAGCTTAAGACACAGAACATAAAACACTAAATCGCAAACCATTGAAGCATATAAGGTTCAGCTCAGTTCAGTTCAATCTAGCTCTGCAGAGCCCCATCCACCTGATCAGAAACACACAGAATAGCAAGAGAAAGGAGTGATGAGAAATCAGAAATAAATCATAACTTGAACCACAGAGTCCAACCCACAAACTGCATCGATTAAACCTTGCCCATGGCAGGACTCCAGCAGCCTCAGGCAAGAGGGAGAAAGAGAGACTATCTGAATGCAGGAAGCTTCCTCCATCAGCAGCGGACGAGAAGCTGGTAGACATTGCTGAACATCTGCTCACCTTCTGCTCTCGCCTCGATGATTTCAATCTTCCTCGACACTTTCCTCGGCGAGATCAGCAAGAAATAGAGTTGATCGTGGCCTTGCATCCCATCTCCAGTCTTCCTGGCTTCCAGGCCACACACTTCAGAACGCCCTTGGAGCTCAGTGCCAGGTCACTCAATCGGCCCAAAAGCACACCATCGAACTGTAGATCACAGGCTCCAACAGCAGCAGAACCACACCCAATAGACAAGGAAGTGAAAGAAGTTGTTTTCTGGACTACCCTTGGTCACATTGTTCACTGGCACCATCTTCTAACCAGAACATAGAGGAATGAGGGTGGGGAAGTAACAAAAAGCTGTGTGTTGCAACAGGTAAAGAGTTGAAGAAGAAGGAATGTGATTGGAAAGGACAGTGAGTCATGGAAGAAAGGGAAGGAGAAGGGGCAGCAGAGGGAGGTGATAGGTAGATGAGACGAAGAAGGATAAGAGGGGAGCCAGAATGGGGAATTGAAAATGAGAGAAGGAGGAGGGGGGAATACATTACCGGAAGTTGGAGAAAATGATGTTCATACCGTTATGTTGGAGGCTTCCCAGATGGAATATGAAGTGTTGCTCCTTTAGCCTGAGAGGGGCCTCCTCGTGGCAGTAGAGGAGGCCATGGACCAACATGTTGGAATGGGGATTAGAAGTAGAACTGAAATGGGTGGCCACCGGGAAATCCCCACTCGTTGTGGTGGACCAAATTAGACAAAATAAGTCAGGTGACTAGGTCACGAACTGCTGAATTCAGCAAGCCTGTAATTGCAGATGTATGAACCAGGCTGGCTTTTCAATGTCACTGTAAACGCCTGGAGGTCAGTGAACACCCACAGTAGCCACCCAGGAAGCTCATTTTCATTGAATACCCTCATTCCAACCACTCTTAAAGTCAGGATCTCCTCTCTTCGTAGACTCTCCCAGTATTGGAAATGTCCACGCCGCATTCCAGTCTAGCTAGGCCTATCAGTTCCCTCGGTATCAGAGCATCAATTAACCCTTTCTCAGTACACAATACAAAATCTAAAAACAAACCTGTTTCCTCGTTAGTCCCTCGACGCATTGATCGAGAAAGCCATCTCTGATACACCATTTTAATTGATTTTCCATGTTATTAGTCATTATTCAGTTTACCCAGTCAGTCTTCATGTAGATTAACACTCTCTGTAATTACAAAACCTTTGTTACAGGGAATTTTTTGATTTGTGTTGTGTCCAGCGTTACCACTAATGTTTGGAGTTTACATGCCTTCTTGAGTTGTTTTCTGCCTTTTCACGCAACCTAATTCTAAATTTATTTCTCTTCTGAGATAAGGTGTTTCCTCTCGACTGCCTTCATCCCATTCTTTAATACGAGGATTATGTTTTCCATTTAGTGCACCTCTTCTAAAAGTTAAGCATCCTGGAATAACTAATTCTGAACCAGGTGGCATGGCAGCACAGCGGTCAGCATAACGCTTTACAGCATCAGCGATCACCAGTCAGTGTGTTCAATTCCCTCCGCTGTCTGGAAGGAGTTTGTAGGTTCTCCCTGTGGCTGTGCCGGTTTCCTCTGGGTGCCCTGGTTTCCTCCTGCTTTCCAAAGACATGCGGGTTAGGGTTAGTGAGCGGTGGGCACGCTATGTCAGCGCCAGAAACGTGGCCACGCTTACGGGCTGCCTCCGGCACGATTCTCGGACATTGGCGCGAACAATACATTTCACTGTTTGCTTCGATATACATGTGACATGCGAAGTTAATGTAATAATTTTGCCAGCACCGTATCTGAAGCCAGAATAAGGGGGTGGGGGAGGGGGGAAGGAGTGCAAGCTGGAAGGTGGCAGGTAGCCAATCTCTGAGTTGTACTGTATATTCCGTATCTGTGTGATAGGCAGTAGATTATATCCATGTTTGAGCCATTAATTAGGCCAGCATTTGTGCTTTCAGATCATTTCATTTTCATAGCTTATCACACCAGACAGTCAGCCATTCTTGTCTGGCGCATAGTGTCAGGATTGTCTCCTTTCAGATTAACCGGGTAACGGGATGACTCGACCCTTGTTTTTTATGAGGCCGAATGGCTAGCTCAACGCTCACTCGGCACGGATGATGGAAAGCGTGCTCGGTGGGGGGGTGCAGCTGGGTTTGAACTTGGGAGCCTTCGTTCCGGAGTCCAGCGCTGATACTACCGTTCCACCAGCCGGCTTGCTTTCAGATAGTGATATAAGACACAGAACACGACAGCACAGTACAGGCTCTTTGGCCCACGATGTTGTGACAACCTTTCAACCTACTCTAAAATCAATCTAAACCTTCCCCCCCCCCCCACCATATAGCCCTCCATTTTTCTATCATCCATGTGCCTATCTAAAAGTCTCTTAAATCCCCGTAATGCGAGGTTTCCAACTTACTTTTTATGCCATGGACCAATACGATTAAGCAAGGGGTCTGTGGAACCCAGGTTAAGAACCCTTGCCCTAAAGTATCTACCTCTACTACCACCCTTGGCAGGGCGTTCTATGCACCCACTACTCTCTGTGTAAAAAACCTACTTCGGACATCCCACTGTACTTTCCTCCAATCACCTTAAAATTATTGCCACTTGTGTTAGCTGTTTCCACCTTGGGGGAGAAAACTCTGGCTCTCTGCTCGATCTGTGCCTCTCTCTGGCTATCTACTCAATCCATGGGCACTGTAGATAAAAGTCCAGAAAAAACCTTGCTTGGATATGAGGAAACATCTGGAAGGCTAACAAGGTTGTGATTCAGAACATCTGGCTTAGAGAACCTACACTGAGTGGTGACTGTTAGTGCTGTGCTGTTCTCCACGATTCCATAAGCATTCAGAACATTTTTTGTGTGGTATTGATTTTCTATTAAAACAGCTGATGGTTCAGGATCATCTCCTGTCAGCACTGCATTAGTAGTAGGATCCTGTTGGTGCCAGAGTTCCTGTAAGTCACGGCAAGAAAGGAATATATGGTGCTTCTCAGTATGGACAGAGTGGGAAGTCCAGTAGTGTGATATCCCGGTCTGTTACGGCAATTCAACTGCGCTGACATGGAAGAAGCTGCAGAGGGTGGTGGACATGAGATTCTGCAGATGCTGGAAATCCAGAGCAACGCACACACAAAATGCTGGAGGAACTCGGCAGGTTAGGCAGCGTCTATGGAGGGGAATGATCAGTTGATGTTTTGGGCTGAGACCCTCCATCAGGATGGGAAAGGAAGGGGATAGAAGCCAGAATAAGGGGGTGGGGGGTGGAAGGAGTACAAAGTTGTACTGTATATTCACTCTGAAGCTCCTGCCGCTGTGTTGATTCAATTACAAGTGTGCGCCACAGTAGCTTTGCGGTTAGCATGGCGCTATGGGGATGAATAAAGTATCTATCTATCTATCTATCTATCTATTACAGCTCGGGGTATGGGAGTTCAGAGTTGAATTCTGGCATCCGTTTGTACATGGGTTGCTTCCAGGTGCTCCAGTTTCCTCCCACGGTCCAAAGATGAACTGGTTAGTAGGTTGATTGGCCATTGTAAATTGCCCTGTGGTTAGGCTCAGGTTAAATCGGTCAGTTGCTCGTGGTGCAGCTCGGAGGGCCGGAAGGGCCTTTTCCACACTGTATCTTTAAAATAAAATAAAATTTGTTTGCCAGGTAAAATGATAATACGGTAAATAATAGTTTTAATGTAAGCAAATTTGGCAGCTGGGTGGAGATCTATCTCCACCAAAAGAGGTGTAAGGCGCTCCTTCTATCTGCTAGCCTGCAGATCACCCTTGGGCAAGGTGTAGCACCTGTTTAACCCCCCTCCACCAATCAGGGTCACCTGGAGCCACGGGAGCAGGGGGTGGACGGTTGTACGAGCTGCCGGTGCATATCGCAAGTCCTGATTATGCGACCACTGACGCCAGGCAGACAATCTCTGAAGAGTATTGATAATGGCTGGGGTCACCCATCTTGTAAAGACACTGCCCAGAAGAAGGCAATGGCAAACCACTTCTGTAGAGAAATTTGCCAAGGACAATCATGGTCATGGAGAGACTATGATCACCCAGATCACCCAGGTCATACGACTCGGCACATAATGAATGAATGATAAGTAAATATCAATCTTCTTTTAAAATACATGTGTCAATTGTAATGTTGGCTGACTGATGAAATTCAGTGCTACCCTGCTGTTCAGTGTGTCTGTGAAATGCACTTTGAAATTCACCTCTAAATTTTCTGCTTCCTGTTCTTCCACGTTACAGCTCCACACCCGCTTTTCCCGAACTTCCACCCACCTGTTCCAATTGACGCCAGGCATCACGAGGGCCGCTATCACTATGACCCGTCTCCTCTCGGCCCACTGCACATGTGAGTATGATTCCTCACTGAACTGATTAACCTTTGTTAGTGACATTTGTGCGATTAACTGTTCATCTGCACCAGGCAAATTGAATTGTATGTACCTTGATGGCCTTTACATCAATATGGAGTTTGTTTTTAAGCATTGGCCCTGGTTCTTTGCAGTGAAAGGTGGTGATACTATAGGCAAGTGATACTGACACTGATAAGGCTAAGGAACTTGGTCTTTACAGGAATGAATGGCAAGATGTTCTGAAACTCCAACAGAAAGCATCAGAAGAAAAGTTGTAACTTATTCATTCAAGAATAAATGAATTCTTAAATGTGCTAATCAGATAAATACTGCCTAACACTCTCTCCACCAATGAAAAATGACAAATTGGCAGTCTCACTGCTTTAGATTTCAATTACCGTGCAAAACTGTAACAAAAGGTTCAAACATTCCTCTTATACATCTCATCCGGGTACTCACTTGGCGATCTTTCTTGACCACTTTTTCAGTTCCTGTACACTTGACTTCGAATTCTGTATTCTGATCTACACTTTGATTTAGATGGCGATGAAATTTTTGAGGAGGTAGCCTGATTAAGGTTTTGCATATGTTATGGTCCTTGCAATGTTTTGGAAAAGGCAGCATGTGGCAAGCAGGTTAAGCAAGTACAATCCAAGGGATCCAAGGGAGAGTGGTCGTTGGATGGAAAAATTCTCAGAGAATTGTTGATGGATGTGTTTGTTTCTAAAAGACTGTTGCTAGATCAATAACATTTTTGGAACAACATACATATTACCTCTGTTAGCCAAAGCAGAGAGTATGGAATCAGAATCAGGTGTACGATCACTGTCATACGGCATGAGATTTGTTGTTTTACGGTGCAAGACAAAATTAGTATCAGTTACAAAAATAAGAAATAATGCAAAAGTTGAAGACTGAGGTAGTGTTCATGGACTGTTCATAAATCTGATGGCAGAGAGGAAGAAACTGTTCTTAAAATGTTGAGTGTGGTTCTTCAGGATCCCGCACCTCCACCCTGATGGTAGTAACGAGGAAGGGGGCAGATCCAGGATGGTGAGGGCATTGAACGATGGATGCCGCCTTCTTCAGGTACTGCCTCTTGAAGTTGTCGGGGATGGTTTTGCCTGAGTTGGAGCTGGCTGAGTTTACAGGACTTTGCAGCCTCTGTCAACTCTATGCGTTGGAGCTCCTTCCTCGGCTGTGGTGTGACCAGTCGGTATGCTCCCCACAGTACATCTGAAGAAATCGGCAAGATTCTGTGGTGACACGCTAATTGCCTTGAAACTCCAAGCAGAGTGTTTATGTTAGAACTGTATACTGCACTACTGGGACAATGACGTTTATTCATTTGTTTGTTTGTTGAGTACAGCACTGAATCAGCCTTTCGAACTGCGCTCCTCAGCAATACATAACTTAGTATGTATTTTGAATATATCTAACTATTTTGAATACATTTCTATTAACAGAGGGCACAAAAAATAGTCATAGAACACTACAGCACACAAACAGGACCATGTTGACCAGGTCTTCTGCCTAGTCCCATCAACCTGCTCCGCCGGAGGACCATTGCCCTCCAAAAACCTCCCATTCATGTACCTATCCAAAACTGTCTTAGATGTTCCAACTGCACCGCATCTACCACTTCTGCTGGCAGCTTATTCCACACTCTCCCCACCTTCTGAGCAAAGAGGTCCCTCCTCAAATTCCTTTTAAATAGTTCACCTTTCACCCTTAACCTATGACTCCTAGTTCTAGTCTCATCTGAACTGAGGGAAACAGCCTGCATACGCTCACGCTCTCTAAATCCCTCGTCATTTTGTACAGCTCCATAAGATCAACCTCAATCTCCTGTGCTCCGGGGAATTAAAAAAAACTGAATATTTGAGGCAGTTGGTCGCAGGTTTAATGGGAAGATGAGGAATGGAATTTCACCCAGAAGATGGAGGAGCCTGTTAACTTGCTGTATGAAAGGACGTTAAAAGCAGAATCTGCCTTCACTGTTAAAAACTATGTAGTTAAAATGCAGAGTTATGAATCTATTGCCAGAGGGTGGGATGAGGCTGTGTATGTCCTTAATAACTGGTTTCAGCACAGTGGGCCGAATGTCTGCTGCAGCATAAATTTTTGACGGTCTCAATGCCTCATTCTGATTATTACATTTTTTTGCACAATGTGTATTTGATGGTCTTTTTTAATGGGCCCTATTGGGTTTCTTTGTTTTTGTGGCTGCCAGTAAGAAGGTCAATTTCAAGGTTGCTTTTGATAATAATGAACTTTGAACTGATTGACCGATGTGAAGCACAGTTACATGCCTTGTTCACACAGGCCCCTGTGAGCAACGTGGTGTTTCTGTGTTCGATTTTATTTTGGATGCCGATCTGAGCTGTCGGTTTCTGTTTACGCAAAGTGTTTTGATGGTCGTATTGGTAGAGTCACCTTCCAGAATCTTCACTTCTGTAGGAAAACTTTGCCAAGAACCTTCAAGGTTATGGATAAGACCATGATGGCCCGCATCATACGGCATGGCATGTGATGATGATGATAGTGGTAGAGGCAGGTACATGAGGGGCATTTAAGAAACTCTTAGATAGGCACTTAGATGTGTTGGATCTTGATTTTTTGTGATCAAAGTTCTCAGTTCAAAGTACATTTATTATCAAAGAATGTATAAATAATATAACCTTAAGATTCGCCTGCTCAAAGACAGCCACAATTACAATTATTACATTATTGTCACCAAACAATTGATACTAGAACGTACAATCATCACAGTGATATTTGTTTCTGCACTTCGTGCTCCCTTAACTACAAATCGAAGTAAATATAATAAAAATTGAAATTATAGATCATAATTAGAAAATAGAAAAGGGAAAGTAAGGTAGTGCAAGTCAGGTCCAGATATTTGGAAGGTACGGCCCAGATCCGGGTCAGGATCTGTTCAGCAGTCTTATCACAGTTGGAAAGAAGTTGTTCCCAAATCTGGCCGTACGAGTCTTCATGCTCCTGAACCAAAACAAAGAAACACAAAAGAACCCATTAAAAAAAGACTGACAAAATGCCCAATGTGCTGAGAGAAAATAAAACATACATCATGCAAATAATAAAAGCAAGCAACAGCATTCAGAACTAAAGTGAGTTCCAGAGGCGCGAAGCCCGGAGCAGCTGGAGCACGACACAGCCTCAGTTCACCACACAGTGGGGCAAATTATCGTGAGGCTCACAGCCAGGAAGCCCGGAGAAGCCAGAGTAGGACACAGCCTCAGTTCACCACACAGTGGGGCAAATCATCGTGAGGCTCACAGCCAGGAAGCCCGGAGAAGCCAGAGTAGGACACAGCCTCAGTTCACCACACAGTGGGGCAAATCATCGTGAGGCTCACAGCCAGGAAGCCCAGAGAAGCCAGAGTAGGACACACAGGGCCACGGAGAGTGTCGGATGCGTCATGGAGCAAGCAAGCAGAACTGGCCCGACCCTCACCTCTGATCGAAGGTTCTTCAGAAATCAAAAATGAGGCATAAAACTTGTTGCTTCAGATAGTTTATAAAGTGTTAGAAGAATTAAATGAGGAAAGGAAAGAGCCTGGTGGCAAGGGAGGGAAGACAGAGACAAGGAGACACTGAGCAAGAGACCGATCGATCCAACGTGGTCTGCTCCTCTTATACAAGTTTGCTTATTTCATTGAATTTCCACAGATTAACACTGAGATAAGTAATCTTCAAGTAATGTGGTATCCGCCGCTAAAACCAGGAAGTTTCCAGAAAAATATGGAGGAACTGTAACCACTCGAAAACCCACGGAACAATTACATACATAGGTAATTATATAAAAATACAAACAAGTAATACAAAACAGAGCCCCCTCCTTCCACCCCCACCTTCCCTGAATAACTAACTCTCCCCCTCCTCTGGTGCTACCAACTTTCCTCCCCACCTTTGATCCCAGCTCTAATCCCTGCCGTGTCTTCACCGTTCCCACTGATCTTCCACTCTCTGAGGCAGAATGTCCTATCCTCAGCAATGGCCTTTCCTTTGTCCCCTTTGCCTGCACCTCAGTGAGTTTCATCCCCACCCCATGACACTGAACTCTTTTTTTATCACCTCTGTCTTCAAGCCCATCCATGGACAACCAAATTTCATTCAGAATTGATTGCTGATTATCAAATATATTTTAAAAACCATATCGATGAAAGAAACACTCAGAAATTGCTGGAGGAACTCAGCAGGTCAGACAGAATCTGTGGAAAGGAATAAACTGTCACCATTTTAGGCTGAGACTCTTCTTCAGAATTCTGATAAATGTCGGTGGTTTCTTCCCCCTTCATAAATGCTGCCTGACTTGCGGAGTTCTAACGGCATTTCTGGGTGATGGGGATCCTTAATGGTGGATGCCGCCTTTTTGAGGCATTGCCTTTTGAAGATGTGTCCTTGATGCTAGGACGTCTAGTGGCCATGATGGCGCTGTCTGATTGGTTGTGTATAGCATTTTGCTGTGTTCTGGGACAAGGTACTCGGTGCAATCCACTGGATGGGCTCAGCTTGACTATCGCTGATGCATATGAGGTGTTTATTTCCTCAGTTATAAAGATCAGTTAATAACTACTCTAGATTCCATACCCATGAGCCTCATCTGGCAGTGAAGAGGAATGAATCTGATAACTCCTTGGCTTTGCGACTCTGTGACACTAGAGTTTGAGCCCTGGTGTTGATGGTCCCATTGTTGGCAAGTCTGGAGTTTGAGGTCTGGTGTTAGGTGAGCAGCATGTCCCAATCGCTGCCGAGGATCGAGGCCCAAGGGTTGAATCAGGATTCCAGAAGTAAAGGCCCATTGGTGGGAACTGAGTCTGCGAATCCACTTGGAATGTGGAAGACCAATGTCTGCAGGCCCCAGTTCAAGTCCTCTGGAGGTCAAAGAAGATGGCCGGTCCTGGGGTTAAAGTACGTGTACGTGCACGGGTGGGAGGGAGGAACAGGGGTTTGTTTTGTTGCTGTCGTTTGATTATTTGTTGTGTTCTGTGTTCTTCTGCCGAGCATTTCAGGAATGCTATTAGTGCCAGAATGTGTGACAACATCAGTCGGTTGTGATGGTTGTTAATACAAACAACGTATTTCACTGTATATTTTAATGTACACGTGATAAATAGATTAATCTGAAAATTGGTTTTGAGGATGGTTTCTGTTTCAAATTCTGGCAATAACATAACATAAGGCAAACATCTTTAATACTGTTGTTGCTTGTGTTGTTCTGCCCAGCATTGTGGGCACGGTACGCTGGTGCCAATGTGTGGCTGTGTTGGTTGTTAACACAAACAGCACATTTCACTGTATGTTTAGAAGTACACATGATAAGTAAACTTGAATCTTCAGTGAGAATCATGAACAGGACATTATTTTGAGTGAGTTATTTATTTAGCAATACAGTGCGGAGTAGGCACCTCTGGCCGTTCGGCCCACACTGCCCTGCAACCTCTGATAAACCTGACCTGATTCACAGTAACCTAATCACCGGATAAATTACAGTGACGCTGGAGGCGTGGTAACACTCAGCCGGCTGCCCCAGCTCACCCTCGACGTACTTCGCCAAACATTTTGATGTACACGTGACAAATAAAGCTGATCTTTTCTCTCTTACAAGAAAGCAAGCAGGACCACGTTTAGCTTGGAATTTGTCATCGTCATACTTGATTCTGTTTTGTAAAGTTATAGTCTCTCCGAAAGGACCACTATTGCCTGCAATAAAAATTTAATGCTGCATTCCCATGGTCTCCGCTGTCTGCATTAACAAGCACAGGATGATTGATGGCAATATCATCTTAGCAAAGTAACAATTGTCATACAATGGTAGGCTTAAGGAAGATAATAGAACAGTGAACGAGAGCGCAGGAGATAGGAAATACAAGTTACAGACAGAAGGAGATAAATTTATTATATTAGACTTCAGTAACAGATTTATAGCCAACAATAGGTCAGTGCTTACAAATATTTATGTGCACATACAGTAATGTGCTAAAGTCAAGCACCCAAGATTTTTATGTGGTTTCAGATGGTATGGCCTCCACAGAGCCTGGATCTCAACATAATTGAGGCTGTGTGTGATTACCTGGAGAGACAGAAGCAAACGAGACAGCCAAAGTCTGCAGAAGATGTGTAGCTCGGGTGGTTGATGTTTGGGTTGATTTGTTCTCCGATTTTGGTAATTTAATTGCAAACGTTTCTTCAGCATGTGAGGAGACATCATCAGTGCACTGATAATTCTGGTGTGTCCCGCACATGCTTGGTCTTTATATAGTTATCTATCAGTGAGTTGAATTGAATTGAATTTACTTTATTTCTTATATCCTTATCATACATGAAGAGTAAAAATCTTTATGTTATTAAATGTGCAATTTGTAATAAATAATATGTACAACAGGACAGTCAATATAACATAGAGTACAATTGTATCAGCTTGAATTAGTCAGTCTGATGGCCTGGTGGAAGAAGCTGTCCCGGAGCCTGTTAGTCCTGGCTTTTATGCTGCGGTACCATTTCCCGAATGGTAGCAGCTGGACTAGCTTGTGTTTGGGGTCCCCAATAATCCTTCGGACCCTTTCAGTGCACAGGTTGGTCATCTCTGGCAAGTTCTCCAAGATGCTTGGAACAACCTACCAGCTGATTTTCTTATAAAACTGCCCGACAGTGTAGCTAAGAGAATTGATGCAGTTTTAAAGGCAAAGAGTGGTCACACCAAGTATCGATTTGATTCAGTTTTTTACTCTGTACTGCTCTTTATATTAATTTTTTTAATATTTAGAGACTTTTCATTATTTTGAAAGCATCTTCGCTTTACAGAATTTGTCAATCCTGTATATTTAACCATTTTATGGTTTGCTGCATCTCTAATGTGCCGGTTACATTTATTGAAGAGCTGCTGATTTAATGTCATTAAAATTGATTAACAAATGCCATCGATGTGCAATTGAGTCAAGTGCTGTGGCTGTGATACCGCACAAAGCTCATGTCGCATCCAGCCATGCCTATGGTAATGAAATACGTGCTGAAATATATTCATGACTCTGTTGTTAGAAGATCAATTGACATGCTGTTCAATTTGTTGCACTTGCCATTCAGAGGGTATAACAGAAGGAATTGTCATTTGATTAATGGCTATGCACTTCCCATGGTCTCCACCAGCTCTACCCTGGTCAATAGGCTGGTTAGTCATATAGAGGAGAAGGGCTCCCACAATGAGGGGAAGCTGCTCATCTCGTGAAGAGGTGGGTATCTTCAGAAAGCCAAAGGATTAGTCAAAGTTAAAGTAAATTTGCTAACTAAGTACATATATATCACCATATACAACTTTCAGATTCATTTTCATGCAGCTATTTGTATGGAAATAATTTATGAACATTTCCCATTCCCATTCCGTCATGGTCTGCTCTACTGCCTCTCTCAGGTTGGAGTTGCATCACCTCATATTCCATTTGAGCAGCTTCCAACCGGACAACATGAACACAGATTCCTAACTCTGGGTAACTTTCTCCCCTCCCCCTTCTTTCTTTTTCCTTTCCTCATTCTAGCTCCCCTCTCACCTCTTCTCTTCTCCTCACCTGCCCCTCACCTCCCTCTGGTGCCCCTCCTCTTTCCATTTCTCCCATGGGCCAGGCTCCTCTCCTACCAGATTCCTTCTTTTCAGCCCTTTACATCTTCCACCCATCACCTCCTAGCTTCTCACTTCATTCCCCTCCCTCATTCACCTACCTTCCTCCTCACCTGGTCTCACCTATCACCTGCCAGCTTGTACTCCTTCCCCTCCCCCCCACACAACTTCTTATCGTGGCTTCTTCCCCCTTCTTTTTCAGTCCTGACGAAGGGTCTCAGCCCAAAACATCAACTGTTAATTCCTCTCCATAGATGCTGCCTGACCTGTTGATTTCCTCCAGCATTTTGTGTGTGTGTTGCTCTGGATCATGGAAATCTTATATGATTATACAGTATCTTTCAATTATAATAGAAGTGTTATAATTCTTATTATATTCTTATTAAGTAACAGGTGTTACTTAAACACACAACACTACTAGTCCGTGCTGTTAATGTCCCAAAATGATCAGTTTTACAAATGGACAAATAGCACTTTGATGAAGGCAGCAGGATTTTAGACAAACAGAATCAGAATCAGGTTTATTATCACTGACGGTACACCCAGTGGCCACTTTATTAGGTACACCTCTTGGTAAGGCAAATATTTAATCAGCCAATCATATAGCAGCAACTCAATGCGGAAAAGCATGCAGACATGGTCAAGAGATTAGGTTTTTGTCCAGACCAACCATCAGAATGGAGAAGAAATGTGATGTAAGTGACTTTGACCATGGAATGATTGTTGGTGTCGGGGTGGTTTGAGTACATTTCAGAAACTGCTGATCTCCTGGGATCTTCACACACACAACAGTCTCTAGAGTTTTTCAGAGAAGGGTGCAAAAAACAAAAAAGAAATCCAGTGAGTGGCAGTTCAGTGGGTGAAAACGCCTTGTTAATGAGAGAGATCAGAGGAGAATGGCTGAAGCTTAAGATGACATAACTCAAGTATCTACGCGTTACAACAGTGATGTGCAGAGGAGCTTCTCTGAGAGCACATGACATCAAACCTTGAAGTGGCTAGGCTACAGCAGTAGAACACCGAGAATATACACGTAGTGGCCACTTTATTGGGTACAGGGGGTTGCTAATAAAATGGTTACTGACTGTACAGTGCAATACATAATAAAAAAAAAGAAAATAAAAAGAAAATAATAAAATAGTTATAATAAGAAATTTTTAAAAATACAGTAAATAATGCAAAGAGAGTAAATTAGTGAGGTACTGTTTCATGTTTATGGAGGCTGCCTGGGAATTGGGATTCAAATTCAGGTTTGCTTATATGTCACATATACATGAAAATTTAAGAGACTACTAGACAGGTATATGGAGGAACTTAAAGTGGGGGGTTATATGGGAGGCAGGGTTTAAGGGTCAGCACAACATTGTGGGCCGAAGGGCCTGTACTATGCTGTATTGTTCTATGTTCTATGGAAACATACACTGAAATACGTCATTTGCGTTAACGATTAACACAACCTACAGATGTGTGTAAGTATCACACATAAGTGCAATTACAAAGAAGTTACAACATCCTTAGAAGTTTGCGAAGATTCGGCATGTCATCCACTACTTTGACAAACTTCTATAGATGTGTGGTGGAGAGTATATTGACTGGCTGCATCACAGCCAGTGATCCAATGCCCTTGGATGAAAAATCTTACAATAATTAGTGGATACAGCCCAGTTCATCGCAGGTAAAGCCCTCCTCACTACTGAGCACATCTACATGAAACGATGTCGTAGGAAAGCAGCATCCATCATCAGGGACTCCTCGCCACTGAGGGCAGGCTCTCTTCTTGCTGTTGCCGTCAGGAAAGTGGTACAGGACCACCAGTTTTAGGAACAGTTATTACCCCCAACCATCAGGCTCCTGAACCAGAGGGGATAACTTCACTCAACTTTAGTTGCCTCATCATTGAACTGTTCCCACAACTATGGATTCACTTTCAAAGACTCTTCGTCTCATGTTCTCCATATTTATTGCTTATTTATTATTACTTTTAAATTTTTTTTTCAGCTCAAGCTGGTAAAGCCTGAGGTACAGGCATAGCCAAGTGCACTCATTAATTACTCAATTGCTAGGGTTTCATACTACTCTAGTGATTTAAGTATTGTGGAAATCTAGAGATTTACATAAATATTGGTGCGCAGGCCTAATTGTGTAATGTTGTGTAGTGACTGGGATGCTACCAGGTGCAGATATTTTTTTTGTATTTGCAGAGTTTGTTGTCTAGCCCACTGGTTGTCTGCCCTGTTGGCATGGTCTTTCATTGTTTCTATTATGGTTATTGGATTTATTGAGTAACCATATAACATATAACCATATAACAATCACAGCACGGAAACAGGCCATTCCGGCCCTCCTAGTCCGTGCCGAACTCTTAATCTCACCTAGTCCCACCTACCCGCACTCAGCCCATAACCCTCCACTCCTTTCCTGTCCATATACCTATCCAATTTTACCTTAAATGACACAACTGAACTGGCCTCTACTACTTCTACAGGAAGCTCATTCCACACAGCTATCATTCTCTGAGTAAAGAAATACCCCCTCGTGTTTCCCTTAAACTTTTGCCCCCTAACTCTCAAGTCATGTCCTCTCGTTTGAAGTATGCCCACAAGAAAATTAATATATGGTTGTATATGGTGATATACGTATACTTTGATCATAACAAAACAAGCTCCCTTCTTCTCTCTCCCCCCCCCCCCCACCCACACAGACGCACGTACACACAGCCCTGTAATCCCAGTATAGGCCACCTCCAGGCTCCCCGGAGTTTAGGGTAACTGTATTAAAGGAGTTGTTGTATTAGAAGGAAGAAAACTGTACCCAAGTTCTTCAGCGGCAAATAAGCTGTGGCAGGTGCATGTTCTGCTGAATCACGCCGCGGAGTTTCTTTTGCCAAGAGCCACTTCTGTCACTTCATAATTTCCTGTCAGTCACCTCATGTAAGGCACTCCTGCACCTAGCACCACTTTATGTACATACAATCAATCTATGCACATAAGCTAATCTTATTTATATTTGGCCACACTCAAGCAGTTACTTGTACATTGTGTTTCATAGAATTGATTTCATATTTATATTTATTGTAGACTTTATGTTTATTGTGTTTTTATGCCTCATTGGATCCGGAGTAACAATCATTTTATTCTCCCTTACAGTTAATACTGAAGGATGGCTATAAAAAATCCTGATTCTTGAATGAAACTCCCGACTGAATATTAAATTAATAATTTCACGAAGTAACAAAAATATTTGATAAAGATACAGTGGGCACATATCCAAATTATATTTTCCAATTAGAGCACAAGTACTCTAGTTCATGCTTAACACTCAGAATCAGGCCATTCAGCCCATCAGGTCTGTTCCTCCACTCTATCGTGGCTGATTTATTATCTCCTTCAACCCTATTTTCCTGCCTTCTTCCTGTAACTCCTGTCACTAAGTAGATTCTTCCTCCTTTATTTGTGACATTTACTGGGAGCGTTGCAGACGAAGGGCCCAAAGCATGGTTGAGGATCTCTACCACCCAGCCCACAGTCTCTCTGACCCACTACCTCAGGAAGGAGGTACAGGGGCATCTGAACTAGGACTGCCAGACTGGGTGACACCTTCTTCCCTCGGGCCGTGAGATTAATGAATACTGTGCCACCACTAAGATCTCATCACCAGGACAGCGAGCTGTTTATGGTTTACCTGCACACAACAGACATTTTGAATTATATTTTATTGACTTATTTACAGATAGATAGATACTTTATTTATGCAGAGGGTGAAAAACATTATCCAGAATTGCCAGCATTTTCTGTGGGGTCCTGTGATCTGCCACAGCCTCCAGTGTGTCCAGTTTGACTCCTATAGTAGAGCCAGAGTTTCTAATCAGTTTATCGAGCCTGTTGGCATCACCGGTGTTGATGCCATTGCCCCAGCTCACCACCGCTTAGAAGGTAGTACAGGCGACAACGGACTGGTACAGCATGTGAAGGAGAGGCCTGCGTACTCCAAAGGACCCCAGTCTCCTCAGGAAGTAGAACAAGTACTTCCTCAGGAAGTAAAATATTATAGTGTAATATTTTGTCTTATGTGTTATATGTTGTGTGGGTGCACTGTCGCCCCGAGGAACATTGTTTCATTTGAAACATAGAAACAGAAAACCTACAGCACAATACAGGGCCAACAGCCCACAAAGTTGTGCCGAACATGTCCTTTCCTTAGAACTACCTAGGCTTACCCATAGTCCTCTATGTTTCTAAGCTCCATGTACCCATCCAGGAGTCTCTTAAAAGACCCTGTTGTTTCCACCTCCGCCAGCAGCCCATTCCACGCACTCACCACTCTCTGCATAAAAAATTTACCCCTGACATCTCCTCTGTACCTAATTATAAGCACCTTAAAACTATGCCCTTGCTTGCTAGCCATTTCAGCCTTGGGAAAAAACCTCTGACTATCCACACAATCAATGCATCTCATTATCTTGTACACCTCTATCAGGTCACCTCTCATCCTCCGTCACTCCAAGGAGAAAACGCCAAGTTCACTCAACTTATTCTCATAAGGCATGCTCCCCAATACAGGCAACATCCTTGTAAATCTCCTCTGCACCCTTTCTATAGTTTCCACGTCCTTCCTGTAGTGAGGCAACCAGAGTTGAGCGCAGTACTCCAAGTGGGGTCTGACCAGGGTCCTATATAGCTGCAACATTATCTCTTGGTTCTTAAACTCAATCCCACAATTGATGAAGACCAGTGCACTGTATGTCTTCTTAACCACAGAGTCAACCTGCGCAGCAGCTTTGAGTGTCCTATGGACTCGGAACCCAAGATTCCTCTGATCCTCCACACTGCCAAGAGTCTTACCATTAATGCTATATTCTGCCATCATATTTGACCTACCAAAATGAAACACTTCACACTTATCTGGGTTGAACTCCATCTACCACTTCTCAGGCCTGTTTTACATCCTATCAATGTCCTGCTGTAACGTCTGACAGCCCTCCACACTATCCACAACACCCCCAACCTTTGTGTCATCAGCAAATTTACTAACCCATCCCTCCACTTCCTTATCCAGGTCATTTATAAAAATCACAAAGAGTAGGGGCCCCAGAGCAGATCCCTGAGACACACCACTGGTCACTGGCCTCCATGCAGAATATGACCCATCTACAACCACTCTTTGCTTCTGTGGGCACGCCAATTCTGGATCCACAAAGCAATGTCCCCTTGGATCCCATGCCTCCTTATTTTTTCAATAAGCCTTGCATGGGGTACCTTATCAAATGCTTTGCTAAAATTCGTATACACTACATCTACTGCTCTACCTTCATCAATGTGTTTAGTCACATCCTCAAAAAATTCAATCAGGCTCGTAAGGCACGACCTTTGACAAAGCCATGCTGACTATTCCTAATCATATTATGCCTCTCCAAATGTTCATAAATCCTACCACTCAGGATTTTTTCCATCAACTTGCCAACCACTGAGGTAAGGCTCACTGGTCTATAATTTCCAGGGCTATCCCTACTCCCTTTCTTGAATAAGAGAACAACATCCGCAACACTCCAATCCTCCGGAACCACTCACATCCTCACTGATGATGCAAAGATCATCGCCAGAGGCTCAGCAATCTCCTCCCTCACTTTGGTCGTATATATGTACAGTCAAATGGCAATAAACTTAAACTTGAACTATCGACCCCCACTTTAGATACATCAAACGGCTTGATATCCACAGCCGTCCATAAATTCCGTCCTTTACACTCTGCAACTTTTCATAGAACCGTACACATTCCCTTATTTCACTGTCGCTGCTACAGCCTCAGTCAGGAGTGGTTTGCGGAGGGATTGTACAGCCTCAGACAGGAGCGGTTTACGGAGGGATTGTACAGCCTCAGTCAAGAGTGGTTTTTGGAGGGATTGTACAGCCTCAGTCAGGAGTGGTTTACCGAGGGATTGTACAGCCTCAGACAGGAGGGGTTTGCAGAGGGATTGTACAGCCTCAGTCAAGAGTGGTTTGCGGAGGGATTGTACAGCCTCAGACAGGAGCGGTTTACGGAGGGATTGTACAGCCTCAGTCAAGAGTGGTTTTTGGAGGGATTGTACAGCCTCAGACAGGAGCGGTTTACGGAGGGATTGTACAGCCTCAGACAGGAGCGGTTTGCGGAGGGATTGTACAGCCTCAGTCAAGAGTGGTTTTTGGAGGGATTGTACAGCCTCAGACAGGAGCGGTTTACGGAGGGATTGTACAGCCTCAGACAGGAGTGGTTTGTGGAGGGATTGTACAGCCTCAGACAGGAGTGGTTTACCGAGGGATTGTACAGCCTCAGACAGGAGTGGTTTACCGAGGGATTGTACAGCCTCAGACAGGAGCGGTTTGCGGAGGGATTGTACAGCCTCAGACAGGAGTGGTTTGTGGAGGGATTGTACTGCCTCAGACAGGAGTGGTTTTTGGAGGGATTGTACAGCCTCAGACAGGAGCGGTTTTTGGAGGGATTGTACAGCCTCAGACAGGAGTGGTTTGTGGAGGGATTGTACAGCCTCAGACAGGAGTGGTTTGTGGAGGGATTGTACAGCCTCAGACAGGAGTGGTTTGTGGAGGGATTGTACAGCCTCAGACAGGAGCGGTTTTTGGAGGGATTGTACAGCCTCAGACAGGAGTGGTTTGTGGAGGGATTGTACAGCCTCAGACAGGAGCGGTTTTTGGAGGGATTGTACAGCCTCAGACAGGAGTGGTTTACCGAGGGATTGTACAGCCTCAGACAGGAGCGGTTTGCGGAGGGATTGTACAGCCTCAGACAGGAGTGGTTTGTGGAGGGATTGTACTGCCTCAGACAGGAGTGGTTTTTGGAGGGATTGTACAGCCTCAGACAGGAGCGGTTTTTGGAGGGATTGTACAGCCTCAGACAGGAGTGGTTTGTGGAGGGATTGTACAGCCTCAGACAGGAGTGGTTTGTGGAGGGATTGTACAGCCTCAGACAGGAGTGGTTTGTGGAGGGATTGTACAGCCTCAGACAGGAGCGGTTTTTGGAGGGATTGTACAGCCTCAGACAGGAGCGGTTTGTGGAGGGATTGTACAGCCTCAGACAGGAGCGGTTTTTGGAGGGATTGTACAGCCTCAGACAGGAGTGGTTTGTGGAGGGATTGTACAGCCTCAGACAGGAGTGGTTTGTGGACGGATTGTACAGCCTCAGACAGGAGTGGTTTACCGAGGGATTGTACAGCCTCAGACAGGAGTGGTTTACCGAGGGATTGTACAGCCTCAGACAGGAGTGGTTTACCGAGGGATTGTACAGCCTCAGACAGGAGTGGTTTGTGGAGGGATTGTACAGCCTCAGACAGGAGTGGTTTGTGGAGGGATTGTACAGCCTCAGACAGGAGCGGTTTGCAGAGGGATTGTACAGCCTCAGACAGGAGCGGTTTGTGGAGGGATTGTACAGCCTCAGACAGGAGTGGTTTGCGGAGGGATTGTACCGCCTCAGACAGGAGTGGTTTACCGAGGGATTGTACCGCCTCAGACAGGAGTGGTTTGTGGAGGGATTGTACAGCCTCAGACAGGAGCGGTTTTTGGAGGGATTGTACAGCCTCAGACAGGAGTGGTTTACCGAGGGATTGTACAGCCTCAGACAGGAGCGGTTTGCGGAGGGATTGTACAGCCTCAGACAGGAGTGGTTTGTGGAGGGATTGTACTGCCTCAGACAGGAGTGGTTTTTGGAGGGATTGTACAGCCTCAGACAGGAGCGGTTTTTGGAGGGATTGTACAGCCTCAGACAGGAGTGGTTTGTGGAGGGATTGTACTGCCTCAGACAGGAGTGGTTTGTGGAGGGATTGTACAGCCTCAGACAGGAGTGGTTTGTGGAGGGATTGTACAGCCTCAGACAGGAGCGGTTTTTGGAGGGATTGTACAGCCTCAGACAGGAGTGGTTTGTGGAGGGATTGTACAGCCTCAGACAGGAGCGGTTTTTGGAGGGATTGTACAGCCTCAGACAGGAGTGGTTTGTGGAGGGATTGTACAGCCTCAGACAGGAGTGGTTTGTGGACGGATTGTACAGCCTCAGACAGGAGTGGTTTACCGAGGGATTGTACAGCCTCAGACAGGAGTGGTTTACTGAGGGATTGTACAGCCTCAGACAGGAGTGGTTTACCGAGGGATTGTACAGCCTCAGACAGGAGTGGTTTACCGAGGGATTGTACAGCCTCAGACAGGAGTGGTTTACGGAGGGATTGTACAGCCTCAGACAGGAGTGGTTTACGGAGGGATTGTACAGCCTCAGACAGGAGTGGTTTGTGGAGGGATTGTACAGCCTCAGACAGGAGCGGTTTTTGGAGGGATTGTACAGCCTCAGACAGGAGTGGTTTACCGAGGGATTGTACAGCCTCAGACAGGAGTGGTTTACCGAGGGATTGTACAGCCTCAGACAGGAGTGGTTTACCGAGGGATTGTACAGCCTCAGACAGGAGTGGTTTACCGAGGGATTGTACAGCCTCAGACAGGAGTGGTTTACGGAGGGATTGTACAGCCTCAGACAGGAGTGGTTTGTGGAGGGATTGTACAGCCTCAGACAGGAGTGGTTTTTGGAGGGATTGTACAGCCTCAGACAGGAGCGGTTTTTGGAGGGATTGTACAGCCTCAGACAGGAGCGGTTTTTGGAGGGATTGTACAGCCTCAGACAGGAGTGGTTGTGGAGGGATTGTACAGCCTCAGACAGGAGTGGTTTACGGAGGGATTGTACAGCCTCAGACAGGAGTGGTTTGTGGAGGGATTGTACAGCCTCAGACAGGAGCGGTTTTTGGAGGGATTGTACAGCCTCAGACAGGAGTGGTTTACCGAGGGATTGTACAGCCTCAGACAGGAGTGGTTTACCGAGGGATTGTACAGCCTCAGACAGGAGTGGTTTGTGGAGGGATTGTACAGCCTCAGACAGGAGTGGTTTACCGAGGGATTGTACAGCCTCAGACAGGAGTGGTTTACGGAGGGATTGTACAGCCTCAGACAGGAGTAGTTTGTGGAGGGATTGTACAGCCTCAGACAGGAGTGGTTTGTGGAGGGATTGTACAGCCTCAGACAGGAGTGGTTTGTGGAGGGATTGTACAGCCTCAGACAGGAGCGGTTTTTGGAGGGATTGTACAGCCTCAGACAGGAGCGGTTTTTGGAGGGATTGTACAGCCTCAGACAGGAGCTGTTTTTGGAGGGATTGTACAGCCTCAGACAGGAGTGGTTTGTGGAGGGATTGTACAGCCTCAGACAGGAGTTTTTTGCAAAGGGCTTTTATAACCCTGGAGGATTTCAAGTCATATTGATGAGCGGAGAAGAATGAAAGAAACCTGAAACTTTCAGCGTACAAGCTCTTTAAATCTCTCCGGCATAAACTGTCACAGTCAGTGCTTAATCATATTTTTGGATCAGACTTCATGAACAGAGGCATCTTTATTTACAAGGAAATCAAAGTTAATATTGTGGAAAATGAGTCATGATATGTAGATGGCACTGCGCATATCCGTGGTAATCAGTTACCACGCAGTAATTACATGGACTTTGAAGGAAAAAAATGAAATTGTTTTAAAGCAAATCCTCACTGTGAGCAGAAGGAATCATTTTTAACACACTTAACCAAGTGCTAAACACATGCCTAATATTCTACAAATACTTTTCAAATGAGTCTGCCATTACGTCTTGTAATTACTGAGCGAATGTGCCCGGAGCTAGGTAATAAATCTGATGTAATCTCTGCGTGTATTAAGGAGAATAAAGGGGACTGTTTGTGCATCAGACTCAGGGAATTTGTGAGTATGCATATACCCTGATATTGGAGACATCAACCCCTCCCCCCAACCACTTGCGTCCAATGTCAGACTTTGGTTATTTTGGTTGTCAAAAAAATCAGGTCCAAAAGGTTTATAGAGTCCTGGTTAATCTGGATCGAGGCAGCTTCCCTTTTGTGCATCAATAATCTGAAGTAAAATTAAATTAAAAGCTCATAAAATGAAATATGTTTCATATTAGCCACTTGACACTTAATTTGCCTCTGAATAAGGAAAGAAATCTCAAATTAACCTCTCTATGTTTTTTTCTAGGCAGGTCTTATTAGGGTTAGTAATAACTGCAATTATCTCTGTGATAATATTAACCTCTGTGCATATGAATATGTACTCAACTGTGGCACCTCTGACGCATTTGTGACTGCAGTGCAACCATGTTGTCTAGGCTCATTACGCAGGATCATTCCTGCAATGGAAACAGTGCTGAGTGGCACCCAACACAGGGTGTGTTCAGGCCTTAAACTTATATTCTGTCTGGGTAGCATGAATATCAATTTCTCCTTCCGGTAAAATAAAACTTCCCTCTTCTTCTATTCCCCATTCTGGCCCCTTACTTCTTCTCATCTACCTATCACCTCCCCGAGTCCCTTCCTCCTTCCCTTTCTCCCATGGTCCACTCTCCGCTCCGCTCCTATCAGATTCCTTCTCCAGCCCCTTATCTTTCCCACCTCCTGACTTCACCTATCACCTTCTTGCTATCCTCCTTCCCCTCTCCCCACCTTTTTATTCTAGCATCTTTCCCCCTTCCTTTCTGGTCCTGAAGAAGGGCCTCAGCCCAAAACGTTAACTGTTTATTCATTTCCATAGATGCTGCCGGAGTTCCTGAGTTCCTCCAGCATTTTGTGTGTGTTGCTTTCAAACTTCAGTAACCTAATAATAGTCATTGCTTTGAATGGGTGGAGAGGAGAAATATATCTCCTCTCCACCCATTCATCATCAACAACTCTTCAGTTAGACCATTTCAACATTGTTGAATCCTGATGCTTTAGGTCAGGGGTGTCAAACTCATTTTAGGTCACGGGCCGGATTGAGCAAAATGCAGCTTCATGTGGGCCGGATCAGTCGGACGCGTGCGAACGCAGCTTTCGTTGCCTCCGTTTTTTCAGCCTGCTCTCATGTGTCTCAGTTTCTGCTATAACTACAAAGTGTTTCACTTTACAAATTCCGTTTCTTATGAAGAAGACTGCCGAGCAAGACTGCCGAATAAACACTAAAAACCCTGAAAACCTGGTACCTGAATAAACTCAGCGTTAGCCATATCATACGCCATAGGCGCTTCGATTACTGGGGCCAGCTTTAATAGTAATTAGATATTATCTCGCGGGCCAAAGATAATTCCACCGCGGGCCGGATTTGGCCCGCGGGCCTTGAGTTTGACATATATGCTTTAGGTCATCTACCTACAAGAAAGATGTGAATAAGGTTGAAAGAGTACAGAGAAAATTTTCAAGGTTGTTGCTGGGTCTAGAGGACTGGAGTTATCGGGAAAGGTTGAATAGGTTACGACTTTATTCCTTGGAATGTAGAAGATTGAGGAGAGATTTGTTTGAGGTATACCGAATTATGAGGGGTATAGGTAGGGGAGATGCAAGCAGGCTTTTTCCACTGAGGTTGGCTGGGACTACAACTGGAGGTCGTGGATTAAGGGCGAAAAGTGAAATGTTTAAGTGGAGCATAAGGGGAAATTTCTTCACTCAGAGGGTTGTGAGAGTGTGGAACGAACTGCCTGCACAAGAGGTGCAGGCGAGCTCCATTTCAATGCTTAAGAGAATTTTGGATAGGTACATGGACGGTAAGGGTCCGGAGGGCTATGTTCCCGGTGGAGATTGATGAGAGTATGCAGTATAAGTGGCTTGGCACAGACTAGATGGACTGAAGGGTCTGTTTCTGTGTCGTACTTTTCTGTGATTCAAAGGGTTTTTTGAAAACGATGGGAGAAGTGTGGTGAGAGACAGCGGACAGAGCAGACAAAGGGAAGAGTAGGCAGGGACAAAGCCTAAGGAAAGAAAGTGAACAAAGGTGGTCTGGTCTATCACACCACTGAATCCATTGAACTTCCAACAGATAATTATTAACCAATAAAGCTGCCACATTCAAGTAACGTGACTCCCGCCACTGAAACCAAGAAGTTTCTAGAAAATTACAGAGGTAACTGTAACCACTGGATAAGGCACTGAACAGTCACATGCAGAGAGGTGATTGTGTAAAAATACAAACAATCATAAGAAAGTTAAACTAATTAAACTAAGAGAAAAATAACAATTCTACAGCCCAATCCAACATTGTTCAGGTTCCTAGACATTATTTCACAGGACCTCATGTGGGAGAACCCATCCTCCGTGCAGATTCTGCATTTCATCCTAAACTTTGACAAACTTCTATAGCTGCACAGTGGAGAGCATCCTGATTGGCTGCATCCTGTCCTAGTATGGAAACACCAACGCCCAGGAGTGGGGAAGCCTTCAAAAACTGGTGGGCACAGCCCAGTCCATCTCGGACAATCCCCTCCCTACCACTGAGCACATCGACAAGGAGCATTGCCACAGTAAAGCAGCATCCATCATCAGGGACCCCCCCACCATCCAGGCTGTACTCTCTTCACGCTGCTGCCATCAGGCAGGAGGTACAGGAGCCCCAGGTCCTATGCTGACATTGAGAGTCATTTTCTTGCAGACACTTACAGTGACATGTACATACTTCGTTAATAAATTTACTTTGAACTTTTTCATTAACAAAACGGCTTGGCAGAGGATGAGCGGCTTACAGCAGTTGGTAAAATGCTATCTTCTCCAGAACATACTGATGCAGTTCTGCACTGCCGTCATTGAGAGCATCCTCACATCAGCCGTCACTGTCTGGTTTGGTTCAGCATCCTCTCACAATGTTCAAAAACTACAGCGAACTGTCAGCTCAGAAAATGGCATTGGCTGCATTTACCATCACTGCAGGACTTGTATATGTCCAGAATGAAGAAGCAGGCAGGCAAAATCATTGTGAAAACTGCCTACTCTGTAAACCGTCTTTTCCAAAAGTTCCCATCTGGAAAGAACTATAGGGTTATAAAAACAAAAACTTCACACCACCTTTGAAGTTTCTTCCACTAAGCAGTTTAATATCCTCAACCATTCTAGTTAGCCTCCCTACCTATTACCCTGTCACTGCACTGTAAACCCTTTAAACCACTGTTTATGGTGCTGTTTACATTGTAAATAACATGATGTTATTTATATATTTATACATATTTTATTCCAGATCCACACTTTAATCTCTAACTTTATTTTTTATGTAATTATTTATTTGTATAATTGTTGAATGTTGTTTTCTGTTGCATGTCACGTTCTGAACAACACACCACAGCAAGTTCCTGACACGTGTCAATGTGCACTCAGTAGTCACTTTATTATGTACACCTGCACGCCTGATTGTTAATGCAAATATTTAATCTGCCAATCATGTGGCAGCAACTCAGTTCACAAAGGATGCAGACATGGCCAAGAGATTCGAAGATGTTCAGACCAAACACCAGAATGGGGAAGAAATGTGTGCCAAGTGACTTTGTCAGTGGAATGATTGTTGGTGTAAGATGGGATGGTTTGAGTAGCAGAACCTGCTGATCTCCTGGAATTTTCATGCACGACAATCTCTAAATTTTACAGAGATTGGTGCAAAGAAACAACAAAAGAAAAAAATCCAGCGAGTAGCAGTTCTGTGGGTGAAATTGCCTTGTTAATGAGAGAATTCAGAGGAGAATGGTCAGACTGGTTCAAGCTGACAGGAAGGTGACGGTAACTCAGATAGCCATGTGTTACAGCAGTGATGTGCAGAAGAGCATCTCTGTATGCGCACCATGTCAAACCTTGAAGTGGATGGGCTACAGCAACAGAAGACCATGAACATACACTCAGTGATCACCTAGGTGCAGGAGGTACCTAATAAAGTGGCCACTGAGTGCACAATATATAATGAATAAAGCTGATCCTTGAAGTGGAGGATCTTGATGCTTTTACTCTGATTTTCCTTAAACCTTGTTGTCCTGAACTAAAGGTTCCTTCTTCTTTGGTTTGGAGAGGGAAACCTTACTGCCAGCTGCAGAGTTCTGGAATATAGTTGCCAAAGCTTCACTGGGACTAAGAGTGTGCATGCTTAGCCCAGGATCAGTGAAACAAACAACAGGCTGGTTGTCTGCAAATAGTCCATGTTGTTGTCGATAGATGTGTTGACACTGGGGCAGCACGGTAGTGAAATGGTCAGTGTAACGCTGTCGTAGCACCAGCTGTAAGATCCATCTCTCACCGCTGTCCCTACGGAGTTTGTACATTCTCCCCTTGAGAATGTGGGTTTTCTCCCAGTGCTCCAGTTTCCTCCCACATTCCAAAGACATTAGGGTTAGGATTAGTCAGTTGTGGGCGTGCTATGTTAGCACCAGGTGCATGCAGACACTCGCAGGCTGTCCCCAGCTCAATCCCCGCTGATTTGATTTGATGTAAACAATGTATTTCACTGTATTCAAACCACAAACAAGAGAAAATCTGGAGGAACTCAGCAGGCCAGGCAGCACCTATGGAAAAAGGTCCAGCCGACATTTCAGGCCGAGACCCTTCGGCAGGATTGGAGAGAAAAGCTGAGGGGTAGATTTAAAAGGTGGGGGGAGGGGGGAGAGAAACACCAGGTGATAGGTGAAACCTGGAGGGGGAGGGATGAAGTAAAGAGCTGGGAAGTTGATTGGTGAGATGAGATGAGAGAGGGAAAAGGGGATGGGAAATAGAGAGAGGGGTGGTGGTCAGGGGGCATAACTGTAAGGTTGAGAAATTGATGTTCATTCCATCAGGTTGGAGGCTATCCAAATGTTCCTCCAACCTAAGTGTGGCCTCATCACAACAGTGGAGGAGGACATGGATTGACATATTGGAATGGGGATGGGAAGTGGAATTAAAATAGATGGCCACTGGGAGATCCCACTTGTTCTGGTGGACGGAGCGTAGATGCTCGGCAAAGCGGTCTCCCAATCTATGCTGGTTCTCACCGATGTACAGGAGGCTGCACTGGGAGCACTGTACACAGTAACTGACCCCAACAGACTCACAGGTGAAGTGCCACCTCACCTGGAAGGACAGTTTGGGCCCTGAATGGTAGTGAGGGAGGAGGTGTAGGGGCAGGTGTAGCACTTGTTCTGCTTGCAAGGATGTGCCAGGAGGGAGACCAGTGGGGAGGGACGAATGGACAAGGGAGTCGCGTAGGGAAAGATCCCTGCAGAAAGCAGAAAGTAGGGCGGAGGAAAAGATGTGATGGGATCCCATTGGAAGTGACGGAGGTTTTGGAGAATTATGTGCTGGCCATGGAGTCTTGGGGGGGGAGGGGGCGGTAGGTGACTTTCACTGTATGTTTCAATGTACATGTGACAATAAAGCTTATCTTTATCTTTGATAAGTTTCTCTAAATATTTTGCTCTTCACCTTCCAATTCATGTCACTGAACTTCTCCAATGATTTAACAGATATTTCATTTGGAAACAGTGCGGTAAGCCGTCTGAGAAACAGACCACTTTATAAAGTGTGTACCTAACTCTCAATCCAAAGAACCAGAGCGTATTGTAATCTAAGCACAGTGTGCTTATGTATTGCTTCAGCATGTAAGTAGTTTTACAAAAATAACATGGGACAAAGAGGATTGTACATTGCGCATTAAAGTTACTGGGCTGGAGTAAATGATCCAAAAGGTTGTTACTTTCTGGCGGCTAAAACCCTTTAGAAGTCGTCAACAATAACCGTCGAAGGAATGAAGCCGAAAAGTAGCATAGTATTTGAAGATCTGAGGAATTTAGTGAAAGAAACGGCAGCAAGGTTTATTTGTGCTTTAGTCAGCAGTATTAGCCAAGCAAAAAGATATTGAGTGGAACATTCACATGCACTGAACCAGAATTAAGCCTCGCCCTTCAGGGGCCACTGGTAAACCTGCTGCAGCTTCAGTTCCACAAGGAAGTGGACTGTGACAGTCTTCTCCAAGCACAGTGCTTGAGCGAGTATTAAAGGCAAGGATATCTCGTAGCAGAACAGAAAGCCATGGCTTGAACTGTAGTTGCCCCAGAAGATACTAAATAAAAGGAAAGTGAAGTTTAAACACAAGAGGTTCTACAAATTGCAGAGCCACAGACACCAAGTGCTGGAGGAACTCAGCAAATCAGGCAGCACCTGTGGGAAGGAATAAACGGTCGACCTTTCAGGCTAAGATTCTTCACCAGGACTGGAAAGGAAGGGGGAAAAAGCCAGACAAAGCAGGTGGGAAGGAGTAGAAGCTGGAAGGTGATGGGTGAAGTCAGGTGAGAGATGAGTTAGGTGGTTGAGGAGGATGGTTGAAATAAGAAGGTGGAAGAGGTAAAGGGCGGAAGAAAAGGAATGGTAGCACAGCGGTTAGCAAGATGTTATTACAGCATGGGACGTTCCGGAGTCTGGAGTTCGATTCTGGCGCCTTTCTGTAAGGAGTCCCTGTGGAATTATTGGGTTTTCTCCAGGTGCTCTGGTTTCCTCCCACAGTCCAAAGACATATCGGGTAGGTTAATTTCTTATTGTAAGTTGTCCTGTGATAGGGTTGGAGTTAAATCAGGTTTGTCGGGGGTTGCTGGGGTGGCAGGGCTCGAGGGGCTGGAAGGTGTGTTGTAGCTCACTAAATAAATAAAGAGAGGGAACCATGGGGAAAAAAGGGAAGGGGGAGGGGCGCTAGAGGGAGAAGTGGGCAGGGGAGGAGACAAGAAGGGGTGAAGGGGAGCCAGAACAGGGAATGAAAAAAGGAAGAAGGACGGAGGAAGGAGAAATTACCTGTTTGAAAAATTAATGTACATTTGCTTCGTTTTGAAAACTGACTTTATTCAGCTATCCAGAACAAAGCCAAATTCAGAGTTAATTGTATAACCATTCACTGTTCCCTTTTACCTGCAGGAATCATTAAGGGATAATTATAATCAAGTTAGAAGCAGGTGGTATGGAGTTCCTTGGGTTTCAGGAGAATCGGTCAGCTGTAAATGTGATACTGCTTAGGAACAAGAAATGTTCTTTCATTTAAAAAAAAGGCCACAGTATTGACCACAGTATCACAGAGCATACAGTGTCGACCATGGTCCTTCGTGTAATCTAAGTGTTTCCTGGCTCCCAGCCTTCTCCATTGATCTAAGAAGAATGTGAAAGGTGGAGGAAGATGTCCCATTTGCAGAATTATTGCTGTATCTTAACCGGAGACAAACAAAATCCCTGCCTATTTCAGACCCTCATTAGCCACAATAACTACCGTAGGTTGATGCCTTTTGCTGATTTACTGGTTCAGCTTGCTGCAAAACTAACTTAAAATAATCACAAACACAAGAGATTCTGCAGATGCTAGAAGTCCAAAGCAACACAAAAAATTCTGGGGATCTCAGCAGGTTGGGCAGTATCTGTGGAAATGAATGAATAGTTAACACTTTGGGCTGAAACCCTTCAGCAGGGCTGGAAAGGAAGAAGGAAGATGCCAGATTAAAATGGTGGGGTACATCATAATGGCTGAATCACAAAAGACACAAACTTCAATATTTATTGCTTATTTAGTTATTTATTATTATTTCTTTTTGTATTTGCACAGTTTGTTGCTTTTTCCACTCTGGCAGAATACCCAGTGTTGCATGGTCTGAGTTTACAACTCTCTGTAGCCTCTTTTGATTGTGTGCTTTAGTGTCTCCATGTCATGGTCCAGTCTTTGAAGTCCGCGTTCCAGTTCACAGTCCGGTCCGTGGACTCTGGACTCCGGGTCATCTGGCTGTCCCTTGTTTCAGTTGGGTTAATCATAGGCACCTGATGCTCGTCTTGGGGCTGGGAATATAAGTGGCCCTGGGTACGAATATAGCTGCTGGTTTGTCTTGTCAGTATCCCGTCCTCGCCTCCGTGGGGTAAGCCAGACCATCTTTGCTGATACCCTGATGCTGGACTGTTCCCTTCCCTTCACCTTCTTTCTGTAGCCCTTGGCTGAAGCTTTGCCTGCTACCCTTTCACCTGGAGCCTCACCTGCTACCCTTTCACCTGGCACTTCGCCTGCTACCCTTTCACCTGGAGCCTCGCCTGCTACCCTTTCACCTGGAGCCTCACCTGCTACCCTTTCACCTGGCACTTCGCCTGCTACCCTTTCACCTGGAGCCTCGCCTGCTACCCTTTCACCTGGAGCCTCACCTGCTACCCTTTCGCCTGGAGCTTCACCTGCTACCCTTTCACCTGGAGCCTCACCTGCTACCCTTTCACCTGGAGCCTCACCTGCTACCCTTTCGCCTGGAGCCTCGCCTGCTACCCTTTCACCTGGAGCTTCACCTGCTACCCTTTCACCTGGAGCCTCACCTGCTACCCTTTCACCTGGCACTTCGCCTACTACCCTTTCACCTGGAGCCTCGCCTGCTACCCTTTCACCCGGAGCCTCGCCTGCTACCCTTTCACCCGGAGCCTCGCCTGCTACCCTTTCGCCTGGAGCCTCGCCTGCTACCCTTTCACCCGGAGCCTCGCCTGCTACCCTTTCACCTGGAGCCTCGCCTGCTACCCTTTCACCCGGAGCCTCGCCTGCTACCCTTTCACCCGGAGCCTCACTTGCTACTCTTTCACCTGGAGCCTCACCTGCTACCCTTTCACCTGGAGCCTCACCTGCTACCCTTTCACCTGGAGCCCTGCCTGTGTCTTTGACTATTCTCGCTGTCAGGTTCTACTGCCGGAGTATGACCGGAGCCTTGCTGTGTCCAGATAAAGAACCGTCTTTCGTTGTTTGGATCTGTCTCTTTGTGTCCACGCCTTCACTAGGTAGGTCCGGCCATTTGCCGCTACCTAGTGTTGAGAACTATCTCGTCATGTTCAGCTTTCTGTGTATGAGTCCCAGCCCTACGTCCTGTTCCCAAGGAGGGGTCCCAGCTCTGTGTTCTGCATTCCTGTTTACCAAGTCCAAGGTTCCGAGGTTCCTGAGTACCAAGTCCAAGCCTTTGTGTTCCCATCCTGTCCATGTGCCTCGCCCAGCCCAGGAGTGCATTGCCTAGCCCCGTGCTGGAGTTCCCTCGTCCTGGAGTTCCCTCGTCCTGCCCGGGAGTCTACATCCAGTCCTGTAGCCTCGTCTTGTCCTTGCCAAGATCTTTGTCCCGAGACCTAGCCTAGACCCAGGTTCCGGTTCTGAGTCAAGACCTAGGTTCCGCGTCCCAACCAAGACCCAGGTTCCAGGTCCTTGTCCAGACTCTGGTTCCGGAGTTCCGAGTACCTAGTCCAGGCTCCTTGTTCCTCGTTCCACGTCCGGGTCCCGTGCTTCTAACCCTAGTCCTAGCCCAGGCCCTGAATCCTAGTCTCGTCCAGTGTCCTTTCTTCCCCACTCCCCTCGCCTTCTTGACACACCTAGTCCTTTCACTAATACTTCAGTGTCTGTGTCGTGCATTTGGGTCCGCCTCCGGCACCCAGACCAGGCGCTGATACAGCCTGTTAGACTGCACTGCACTCTATATCCGTAGAAATTTGCTACAGGCCCTCAGACTCCCAATGAAGTATAACCAGTGGTGTGCCTTCTTTGTGAATGCATCAATACATTGGGTCCAGGATAGATCTTGCTAGTGTGGATCGTGATATTAGGATGTTGAACTAGCTTTGAAGAATGGCCAGGAATTGCCAGCTTGGCAGTTAAGACTCAGAATTGCACCCCCCTGCACTATATCTGTGAGATTGTAAAGTCTGCAGCTGGATGCTGCCTAGTCAATCCACACAACTCTGGTTGGAACTCATTATTCTGAAATGCTGACTGGAAGCACTCTGATGACCAAAGGTACAGCATATATATTTCATGAAATCAATTAGTAAGTAATGCAGCACTTCCTAATCTTCCCAATTTTCTTAAATTGCACAGTGTTTTTTGAGCTGCTGATGCACTTCTCTTCAAGCAGTTAGGAAATCATCAGGCACTGATATTAATTTTGTGCCAACCAGCTTCCAGTCAAGATGGTGCCGAGCTGCTGTCTCCACCAAGGTCGTGGCTCAGGTTTCGGTTTTTTTTGAAGTTTGTTCTAAAGTTCAAAGTTCAAAAAGTTGGAGGATTATCCATATGTGTGTGGGTGGGTGGGAGGAACGAGGTTGTTTTGTTGCTAGCTGTGTTCTGTTTTGTGTTGTTCAGCCAAGTATGCTGTGTTAGTGCCAGGAAAGAACATAGAAGGTTACGGAGCAGTACAGGCTCTTCGACCCATGATCTGTGGTGACACTTGCAGGCTGCCCCCCTACATAACCTTAGGTGGTGTTGGTTGTTAACACATACGATGCATTTCATTGTATGTTTTGAAGAACACAGGATAAGTAAATCTGAGTTGGGTGTCCCAACTGCAAGGCAGTTAGTGTAATACTATACAGCCCCAGTGCTCAATTCAGCCCTCAATTCCTTCCTCTGTCAGGAGTTTGTATGGACCACATGGATTTTCTCCAGGTGCTCCTCTCACATTCCAAGGACATTTGGGTTAGTAGGTTAATTGGACAGCATGGGCGTGTTGGGCCAAAATGACCTGTTACCGTGTTGTATCTCTAATTTAAAAAATATAATCAAAAACACCTTTGATTGAAGGCAGTTTTTTACATGTTTCCACCACTAAAAACAAAAAAATTATTTAAACATTAAGACATTTGATATGAAGCAAAATACTAAAAAAATCTTTCTCCTCTGCCACCTAATCCTCATAGAATTCCAATGAGAGTCACTGAGGTCTCAGATTGTACAACAGGTAGGATTTGAGAGGCAAGTTCCCAATGTGATGCCATAAAGACACTGGAGCAGAATTAGGCCATTCGGCCCATTGAATCTGCTCCACCATTCCATCATGGCCAATTTGTTATCCTTCTCAACCCCATTCTCTTGCCTTCTCCCCGTAACCTTTGACACCCTGACTAATCAAGAACCTAGCCGTCACAATGTGCGCTGGAACTCAAGTGCAGAAGAACGACAGACTCTGATGCAGAGACAGCGACGAGCTCTTATTTGTAATAATTCCAGAAGAACACTGCGAGAAGTAACATTCTCAAAACTAGGAACCCGTGATTAGTGCTAATCGGGCATTCGCTGAAACAATGCAAGTAACACGGAATCCCCAAACATATCGAAATAAACTTGACAAGTTTAAACAGAAATTACCAGGAGACCACATTCCAAACAGCGAATCGCTCGAGAAAACCACAAGGAATTCTGAACAATCAGCAATTCTCGTTAAACAACAATTAACCAATTCAGATGCTCTAGAAACCTCGAAGCCCAACACTCTCCAGTGCCTCACACAGGCCTGAAGAACTTGTTACAGCTCCACTTTAAATATACCTAGTTACTTGGCCTCCATAGCAATGAATTCTATAGATTCACCACCCTCTTGTGAAGAAATTACTCAACATTTCTGATCTAAAGGGACGACCCTGTATTCTGAAGCTGTGACCTCTGGTCCTAGACTCCCCCAACTATAGGAAACATCCTCTCCAACATGCACTCTATCTAGGTCTTTCAGTATTTAACAGGTTTCAATGAGAACCCCCATTCTTATGAACTCCAGTGAGTATCGTACGAGAACCATCAAACTCTCCCCATAAAGGGACCCTAACAAGACAGTACTTGGCCATTAGATTGATGATGTCGAGCTGTGGTTCCCTGTGACAGGCGGGTTTCCACTCATTCAGTTCGTCTCATACCTCTGTGTGGAGCAGCACATTCACATCAGTTTGAGACTTGGTGAATGGATTACAAGCTGACAGGTTACAAGTAACCTGATAAAGTTTAATTAGTACCACTGACAATAGGTTTATTTGAGAATCAAGTTTTAAGAATGTTTTTTCCATTCTCCCATTTCTAATAATTCTATCAGGTATTTCTATGGTATTTTGTTATTTTCCCGTAAATTAAAGTTCGAAGTAAAATTTATTATCAGTCACTACATACAATCGTGAGATTCTTTTTCCTGTGGGCATACTTAACAAATTTATAGAACAGTGACTGTAAACAGAATCAATAAACAACAAACGAGTATAAATAAATAGCAATAAATAACGAGTATGAAATAACATTAAATGGAAGAGTGTGAAGAAAGAAGATACAAAGTCCTTAAAATGAGACCATTGGTGTGGGAACACCAGGAATAGAATGAGTGTAGTTATCCACCCTCTTTCAAGAGCCTGATGGTTGAGCACTAGTAACTGTTCTTGAACCTGGTGGTGTGCATCCTGAAGGCGACAGCGAGAAAAGAGCATGGCCTGGGTGTTGAGGATCTTTGATGACGGGTGCTGCTTTTCTTTGGCAAGGTTTCATATAGATATACTCAATGGTTGGGAGGGCTTTACCCATGATGTACTGGGCCAAATCCACTACCTTTTGTAGGATTTTCCACTCAAAGGCATTGTTGTTCTCATAGCAGGCTGTAATGCAGCCAGTCAGCACACTTTCCACCACACATCTATAGAAGTGTGCTAAGGTTTTTAGGACATACTGTATCTCCACAAACTCCTGAGGAAGTAGAGGCATTGTCGTGCTTTCTTCACAATAATATTTATATGATGGGTCCAGGACATGTCCTCTGAGATAGTGACACCCAGGAACTCCTCTCCACCTCCGATCCTCCGATGATTACTGGCTAATGGACCTCTGGTTTCCCCCTCCTGCGGGCGACATCACAGGAGTTGCCATTCAGCTTTGAACTCAACCCAGGACTGCTTTAGGTACTCCAGCTCTGGATTTTTCCTCAGGGTTTACTCCTGGAGCCGTTCCCATGAGTGGGTATAGCTGCAAAGCAGCTGAGGATTAAGATCAGTTTTTTCCCTTCTCCTAGATGAGCTGCCAGCTGTGGTCGATGAGGCCCGTCAGCCCAAAGTGACTGGTTTTAAGGTGGCATTAACCCATCTTTGCCTTTTTCCTGTCAGTAGAAATGGTTCTGCTGGGATCAGCTAAATCACACGTGAAGGCCAGGAGCTGGACTTGGTCGTCAGAGGCTGTTTGAGACGCATGCTACCGGGAGCATTTAAGAGCCTATCCCAACTGCCCCCTTCTCAGCTATGACAACTTAAGGAACCAGAATGTAAACAGCATGTAGGCAATTGAAAGGCGCAGGATAGATGCATCCCAAAGATGAAGAAGTATTCTAAAAGGAGGATGAGGCAATCATGACTGACAAGGGAAGACAAAGACATTACCAGGAAAAGAGAGGGCATATAATAGAGCAAAAATTAGTGGTAAGTTAGAGAATTGCGAAGCTTTTAAAAACCAACAGAGGCAACTAAAAAGTCATAAGGACTGGAAAGATGAAATATGAAGGTGAGCTTGCCAATAATATAAAAGAGGTTACAAAATGTTTTTTCAGATATATAAAGAATAAAAGAGTGAATATCAGACTCTGGACATTGATGTTGGAGAGAGCATAACGGGGGATGAGGAAACGGCAGACAAACTGAATAAGCATTTTGCATCAGTCTTCACTGTGGAAGACACTAGCAGTGTGCCAGAAATTGAAGAGTGTGAGGGGGCAGAAGTGAGTGTATTTGCTATTACTAAGGAGAAGGTGTTTGGGTAGCTAAAAAGGTTCTGAAGGTGGATAAATCACCTGGACTAGATGGACTACATCCCAGAGTTCTGAAAGAGGTAGGAGAAGAGGGCCAGGTAGGGTTGAGGAAGCAGAGAGTCTGCAGAATTGGGAGAATGGGTAAAGAAGTGGTAAATGGAATACAGTGTAGGGAAATGTGTGGGCATGTACTTCGGTAGAAGGAATAAAGGTGTAGACTATTTTCTAAATGGGGAGAAAATTCAAAAATCAGAGATGCAAAAGGACTTTGGAGTACTTGTGCAGGATTCCCTAAAGTTTAGCTTGCAGCTTGCGTCAATAGTAAGGAAAGCAAATGCAATGTTAGCACTCATTTCAAGAGGACTAGACTATGACTCAAGGAAGGATGTAATGCTGAGGCTTCATAAGGCACTGGCCAGACTGCACTTGGGAATATTGTAAGTTTGGACCCTGCCTTATCTAAGAAAAAACCTTTCGGCATTGGAGAGGGTCCAGAGGAAGTTCATCAGAATGATTCTGGGAATGAAAGGGTTATCATACAGTATTAGAGCCTTACTGGCTGGAGTTTTGAAGATTGAGGGGAGATTCCATTGAAATCTCTCAGATATTGCAAGGTCTGGATACACTGGATGGAGAGAGAATGTTTCCTCTGGTGGGAGAGTCTAAGACCAGAGGACACAGCCTCCGAATAGAGTGACCTCCATTTAGAACAGAGATGAGGAGCAATTTCTTTAGTCAGAGGGTGGTGAATTCATTGCCACAGACAGTTGTGGAGGCCAAGTTATTGGGTATATTTAAAACGGAGATTGATATATTCGTGATTAGTCAGCTCGGCAAAGGTTACGCGGGGAAAACAAGAGAATGGGATTGCGTAGGTTAATAAATCAGCCATGTTGAGATGGCGTAGCAGAATGAATGGGCGGAATGGCCTATTCCTGATTTTCTGTTTTATCGTCTTAAGCAGGGAGCATCCCAGGGGTCTCCAGCGAGCCCACGGTCACAATCATTTGCAGACATAACTGAGCATATGTCGGAGATTCTCCGAAACCAGTCATATGCGCAAATATTTATAATATATATTATAATAATAATAAATATTTATAATATGCGCAAATATTTAAAACCTTCGCCTCGGATATTGGGCAAAACATCAGATGAGAGAGATTCATCAATTAGCTTCACTGACCAGAGGCAGCAACAGTTTTGAAGATCAGAAGAACGCGGAGATTAAACTGTACTTAGACTCAGCACACTGTTTAAGTTTCCGCTCCGCCCGATGTTTACTGTTTTCGCAGGCAACCCGAGGAGAACTCCAACAAGTTTAAAAACTTGAGTTAATTGAAGCAGCCTCTCTTAATGAAGACGGTCTCGCACTGTATATTTACAGCTGTTTCTGCTCCTCTCTGCCGTGCGACGAAGACCGATTGGCTTTCAAATCCGGAGGAGAGCAAACAGGACTTATTTTTGTGTGGGGAACTGGACGATGGGGGGGGGGGGAGGAAAGACTGACGTCAGAGTATTTTCCTAGAAATGCACAAAAAGTACTCGAAATGTAATCAAAGGAGATGAACTTTCTGAAGCTGGCTGCCTCGTGAAGAATCCCCACCCTGTCGGAAATATTTAGTAAATTCCCCGAACAATGGGCACCTACTTGTGTTCCTTTGTGTTTCACTTAAGAGGTTTCTTTGATGGGCTGAGCGCGTCCTGCGCTTGAAGGGTTGAATGTATTCAAGTGCTCCGAACTGCGTTCGACTGTCTTTGTTTTCTTTTGCGGAACTGTTTATTTTTGTAGCTTCCCACGCTGTTGCTCTTGGGCGACTGCATTTTTCTGCGTGATTTACATTCCTCGAGGCGGAATGTCTCCCGATTCTTCCGGCTGAACCGCCTTTGCGACCCTTAAATTGTTTAGTTTTGTTTTGCAGTTATTAGGCAGCGAAGGGTTCTTCAGCTATTGCAGAGGGATGGGGAGGGAGCCCCTCAATTATTGCAGAGGGTAGTACAGCACCCGGGGAGGGGTGGCTGTCTGAGTGGCGGCGGTGCTGTGGAGGTGTAGGAATGTAATACAACAGTACTGAAAGCGTTGACTATGTACTGAATGGAAAGGCATTGCTAGGTTTATTCATGCAAATATATTTTTTTCACGAATAAAGTTTATTTTGTTTAAAAAGTTGTTTACTACCACGAGCTCAACTGCTTCAGGTTTTATCCGCGGTGTACCAATGACTGATGTTATTTACATTTGCGAATAAAGTTTTCTTTTAAGGGGGCGGGGTGTGAGGAAGATTGAACCAGCCGTCAGGATCCACCTGAGGAACGGCAATTCGTGCAATTTACATTCCTCGAGGCGGAATGTCTCCTAATAGACCAGCACCCTAACTATTAACCCTAGCCTAATCAGTTTACAGTGACCAATTAACCGCTATGCCTCTGAACTGTGGGAGGAAACTGGAGCACCCGGAAGAAACCCACACGGTCTTGGGGAAAACGTAGACACTCCTACTGACAGCGCCGGAATTGAACCCCGACTCCAAAGCCCGAGCTGTTGCGCGCACGGCCCTAAGCTACCACGGCGTCGCTGTAACGAATGACCTGTCCTGATAGAGGGATCTCGGGCCGACCCGTCGACTGTTTATTCCTTTCTGTAGGTGCTGCCAAGTGCCTGCAGTATTGTTTGCGTGTGTTAGTGCTACTCTGGTTTACAAGAGTTATTTCTTTGCTCGGCGGTAATCTGCTGCGCCCAAACCTGCCATGGTAGTAGCCAGCGCAATTGTTTTACGACGCCAGCGATTAACGATTGGGGTTCGATTCCCGCTGCTGTCTAGAAGGAGTTATAACCGCGTGCGTTTCCTCCGGGTGCTCTGGTTTCCTCCCATATTATCTATCTATCTATCTATCTATCTATTCCAAAGACGTGCAAATTAGGGTTACTGAGTTGTGGGCATGCTACTGTACTGTTGGAAGCATGGCGCCACTGACGGACGGTCTCCATCACAATCTTCGCTGACTGATCTGACGCATTTCACTGAATGTTTCAATGTAACTGTGACAAATTAATCGTTTAAAATCTTTACCAGAGTAGGCAATTGTGTCTTTTCCAACATTATCCTTCAGCTTTCAAATCTTTGACCAATCTATACTGTCTTGTGACCTCCCCGTTATCAAGTAACTTGTACAGTTTTATGTACATGTGCCACAGAAAGCCAATCGTTAATCTT